>NC_133529.1:109563327-109871913 GCF_048544455.1 Silene latifolia | reverse complement strand
AAATTGTTGTTCACATAATCCCACACATCTCAGATTTTATCGTATTTGCTAATGTTTTAGGACTTGTGTTGGAACTGTTGTGTTGATGTCTCTTAAGTGTTTTGAGAAGTGTGGGTGTATAAAGCCATAAATTGGAGATTGATGACATGAGGTTAAGTAAACACTTTTTATACCGACAATTCTTAAATCCAAAAGCTATGTACAAATCTTAGTTTCAAAGAAGCGCCTAGGTGCTAACCACAACGCCTACCTGACTTGTGCCTTGTATTGAAGGCATTATTATGCATTATTTCAACTGCCAAATAGTGCGCCTTATGTGCATTAGTTTTAAAAAGTGCTCGGCATGGCCTGTGCCTTTCAAAATTGATGCGCGCATTTGGGTTTTGGATTTTCAGTGTGCTTTATTAAGGTCCATTGCTTGAATCTTTGTAGTTTGAAGAGATATGTTCAAGAAAGTTATTTAGTTTGATCTCTTGAACATCATTTATCGCAGCTGTTTTGTTTTTACATAGGCTGGTGTAAGATTGTGGAATCTACTGTCTTGGAATACTGGACTTTGTCAGTAATATAGGGAGAAAGAGCCACAGTGTGACTTACTTTACATGTATGAATATATCTTATGGTCATGTCCCCTTGTCAATAATTGTGAAAGGCTATAGTATAACCTGTGACCTCAACACAATTTAGAGCCTAACTAAGAGCTTCTTACTGACTCGATACTTCATTTGGAAGGCTGGGGTTCCTCCTATCAACCGTGATCCTCCCATATCCTCCATATCTCCAAATCTTCACAAATAGGCAAAGTAAATAATACATATCATGTAAATATAGGTAGTATATTATTCATGTGTATATGATCTTTATCTTAACCTAAAATAGAGGTAACCTAGTCTTATATAAATCAATGTAATCCTCAGTGCAATATACAATTCATCATTCATTCAATATCCCTCTCTTGCATGTAAGTAAACAATTTTTGAGAATACATGCATTGCTGGGCCCTTTTTGTTGGTGTGGTGTCTTTTTACACTTTGGAGATGTAATACTGATGTATGACAATCTACATTTGTTTTTAAAGCCCATTTTCTTTTTTGATTATATTTCATTGCTGTGGAGATTGGATATGCTTTTCTAGTTTGTGATGGTGCTCAGTTCTAAAACCAATCGTTTAGTATTTATTCGATTCTTCCCTAAAGCAAAATTTTAATCTAATCTTGCTCTGCTTACCAGGCTAATGAGTCTGAGATTCCGTTGTTACATGAACACAACGGTATTACTAAGGAAACCGGAAATTCAATAGAGGTAGGGTCCGCTTCACCAACTATTTGGACCTGATCACATCTTTAACAATTCAAGGAGCATGACCAGCAAAGCTATTTTACTTCTGCATTATTTAGGAGGAAAGGCGTCTATTCTATGTGGCAATGACTCGTGCTCGGAAAAAACTTCTCATATCATATGTTATGATGGACTCAAACTGGCAGGTAGAGTGACCTATTGGCGTATTCTTGCTTTTGATTTCCATTTCTATCAAGCTTGTAGATGACACTTAAATATTGAATTACAGATGCTTCATCCCTCTCGTTTTGTCCGAGAAATTCCATCACACCTATTAGAAGTTCAGGTGAGCTGGTGTTGTTTTCTTACTAGGATGGCATGCAAGTTTGATTTGTTAGCTGAGAAACATTTACATTTCAGTTATGTTTTTTTGAAATAGTGTATTTTCAATATCTGACGCATGTATATGATTGAGACAACAGAAATATGCTTGACATGTATATGATGTGCAGTGCTGCAGTGCCTCCTTAATTTTTACTGCTAAAGCATCAGAACATTCAGAAGTGCCTGAAACTTTTGTTTCTTGCAGTTCGCCTGCAGTTTTGTACACATCTCTTGCACCGTGGATGTTCCACAGAAAAAAAACTGATTATTTGGAAATAAAACTATACAAAAATGTAGAATTAACACAATTTTACCTAACTTGGTGAAAAATTAGAATAGCGTTAGCAACTTGAGATTAACTCGGGGTTAGAAATGGCGGACCTGCCGAACTTTGAATTTTTTGGGGGCGTTTTTCTTTCTTACTAAACTACAACAAATATCTTTCTAGAGAGATCCAGCCATAAAAAGGGTTAAACTTAGAGAGAAATTCTCAAAAAATGTATATTTTCTGAAAATGGCAAAAAAACATTGTTCTAAGAAATTTTAAAAAAGGAGTCACCATTGCGTGCTATTCAAGAAATCTATAGGAAATGTTAGAATTTTATGCTCTTTTGCTCGTTGTGTGGTATTCAAGATTGTGTGCTCCAGTGGAATTTTGACATCAAGATTTGGTGTTCTCTGGTTACATATTTTTTTTCCCTGGAATGAAAGTATGTTTTACTAGGATTCAGTACTTTCTTTCAGTAAATGTTCGTAAGGCCGGGCATGCATGCCTTGGAAACCAGAGTAACTTACTTGAGGCTCGTCTGGAGTATTAGGTTAATCAGAATAATGTAACGTTGGAGAAACAAATATAGAAAACATTCAAAACAAAGCACACTAAGAATATATTCAACCTTCATCCCGTCTATATGTAATATGGATGGAGGTAGTACTACGTAGTAGTTATTATGGTTGCTTAAGCTTCTAAGCAATTTTCTGTGATTTACTTAAAGTAGTTGCCTAAGTTAGATTTGCATGATATATTTGTCTGTATAGGGTGACATGAATCCCATTGGGGACAACAAACCACCTTGTAAACTCCAGCATGAAGCCCCTGCAGTCGATGATGCTACAATGGGATCTAATTTTCTAGAAAACAAATTAGATGCAGCATCAGAAGAATTGATTGATATTGAATTTTGCAGTGGAAATACTTTCTTGAAGAGGTAATATTTATGTTACAATGGGTTTTCAGCTATCTCTAGGATGTGTTTTTAATTGGTCCTGTATAACAGCCTATGTTACTTTGATGCTTCAATGCTCAAAATGGAAATGGGGCAATTCTAGTGAATAGTCTAAAAATGGAATACAGGGCAATTTCTGAGAATCAGAAGGCGTATGTATTACTCAAGGGATCTTTTTTTTTCATATTTCTTTATTGTTCAGCCAGTACATACTTGGTCCATGATTTTTTCATCTTCTTCCTTTGTAATCGTAATTAGTCTCAAAAACAAAGTTCCTCTTATTTTGAAACCAAAATAACATCGAAGGTTAGTACATGGTAATTTTTAATCTAAAAGAGGCAAATATGGTAATTTTTAATCTAAAGGAGGCAAATAACAGTAAATTTACTACTCATTTTTCTCCATCTACGACAAACTTTAAATAATACTGTGAAGCAAACAAAAGTAAGTCATGCTCATAGTCAATGAAAAGGCATTACAAAGACCACTCTTGTATTCACTATCTGTAAACCATGAGAAATTGGTATGCAAACGAATCTAATCCTGGTTGCGTGTCAAATACGACACTTATCGGACGTGGAACTTGGACATTTCGTTTAAGCCAAAGCTCCAACAACAAATTTTTTACTAACTAGTCCAGTCGGACACTCTCACTCTCACCCACGTTCGATGCTGTATGTTGGGTATGCATCATAAATTACATATCCATGGTCTATTACCTAATATGTGTGTCAACTGTTCTCCTAATTTCTGTGACAGATTTAATGTGGGAGACCGTGGACAAGTTTCACGTATATTCCATCAGTGGGCAAAGAAAAAAGCTTTTCAAAATCCCAAGAGGCTTCTTGACAAGGTGATAAGAACTCGTTTGTTTAGTCCCGATCATATAACCTAATTTGTATAGATCCTAGATGTATGAATGCTATGCATTATAATCAAATTCGGAAATGTTGTAGCATTAGCTTTAGGAATATTGACATTTTGGCACTGATATTGTTGATACGTGGGGGCAAATAGACATAAGTGGACTACTATGATTTACAATTGATGCATCTGCAGTGGTAGAATAGGAGACTTAGGAATACTAACATTTTGGCGTGCATAGCTGTTAACCAAAACTAATTGCTGTGCCGCAGATCTTACAAAGTGACAAGTGATTTTGATGCATCTTTACTTCACATGTTGAACACTTGAACCATTCTCGCTGGTAGTTGGTCTAGTGCTCATAGTAGGGGAATTTGATCTTTGAATATTTGCGCTATAGATGATGCATTATGTCAATTTTGCATTCGGTAACTTTGGCGATGGTGCTATTAAGATCTAGCAGATATTTCAAGGACGATTCTGACATCCCTGCCCACAAGTATGGGTTATCTAATATCAGCTTGTAGTACCCTTGATAGGGTCAGCCTAAGGATGCTTTAAATTAACTGATGCATTGGCGTTACTTGCATTCAGTTGAAGTCATAGAGGTTTATAGATTAGAAGTTATTTTTGTACAACATTGATGCATCCTTAGAAGTGGCCCAAGCAGCCCAAATTATTTGTATGCCCGAGATAACCTGACTGAATCATATTTTTGTAAAACATCGATTATTTGACGTGAAAAATATATTTTCCCTTTTTTGTTGTTATTTTTTATGCTTTAGCCAACCAACTCACCACGTAGAACATGATTTCTGGAACAGTGCATATATATTTGATTAATTTACGTTTTTTTTTTCTTGGTTTTATGTAAAATTCTCACCACTTTGCTTCTACCTATAAGCAACATAATTTTTGGGAACAGAAATAGAAAACAGAGTTCCATACAAATTTTGGTTTGCTTACATTGACATTAGAATAAGGGAGGTGAGTGGATGAAGAATGACAATCAGGTAAAACTGGCATTTCATGTTTCAAAGGAAAAATAGTTACGGCTTGGGAAGGAGTGAGGTTTCGGCATTCCACCCAAGCAAGCAACAGAATTGAGAAAACCTGAACCAAGTAATGTTATTGGTTGCTGATGCAGCTTTTCTTTGAATGCTTGCAGATTTCATTTGTAATTGATGAACGCTTAAGAACCAAGAATGGAAACAGCAAGGTATATTCAGTGTTTGATTTATATCCGAGTTTTGTTCTGTATGTGACCCCTGAGTTTTTGTCTTATACATTGTGAATCTGCTTATCTTATATGCCCTTAGATTAGAAAAAGGGACTCCACTAAAGATACGTGGCTCCTTATCTTTTGCGTTCCCTTAATTTCATTTTTGGTGAGCTGGTATAGTGGTATCAGTCTCCTTGTTTTATATGCCATGTATTCTCTTGTGAATGCATGAACTTCAGGATGAGCTACCTATGACAAGCTTTTAGAAAGGGATATGCTAAATCCAACACATGATTTTACTACTTCCAACACATTTTTCCGTCTTATTCCGATTCTGACCCTCTCACTTTTCCATCAAATAGAGAGCTTGAAACACAAAAATACCAAAAAGAAAAGGAAAACGCATGAACTCCTCCACATACTGCACCCGTCCCCCACCCCCTGACCACCCCACCAGCCTTCTGCAGTCCCTACCAGCGTCGGACACAATTTCTCGGCGACCCTACCACCGCCGGCCACATAATCGCACCTCCGTCACCCCATTTCACAGCCATAACTTCTCCGTCTGACTTCATGACCCGCGGCAACCGCACCGAAATCCCACTGCTTCAACAACCACCATGCCTGAATCTCACCGCGCTGACTTCGTGACCCGGCCACTTTTCCCCGGACCACCCCACTCCGAGCGGACGAATACTAAAGCCACCCTTTCTAAAACCTTAATTGCAAAAACTCTTACCTAAAAAATGGGTTAATTAATCATTAATTCAATCGATTAAAGGACGAAGTGTAGATTGTTGATAAGACGGAGAAATTACATGTGATATGTGCGAATTAAGATCTATAATTGGTGAATCATTAACAAATTGATTAGGTTTTGAGAGAGGAAGAGGAGATTTTTTTTTTTTTTTTAAGACGAAGGGTAGTTATGGAATAAAGGAGCAAAGTGTGTAGGATTTAGCAAATTCATGTGCGGGATTTAGCAAGTACTCCGTAGTACATATTCTTGATTTGTTATGTGCATAAAGATTTTGTGTTGCTTGTATCACACGGAACTTCTGCTTAAGTTCATTTGGCGGCCTCTGGCATCTTTTATGTAATAGAGCAAGAATTTATGAAATGATTTACTGTATAGATATTAAATACTTTGTGGTTTTACTGGCTACGTGATATTAACTGTTACTTTGACAGGATATTTTGAGTGCACTGAAGTCCTCCTTAAAGTGTGATGAAGCATTGGGGTTTGCTGAATATGTAAGACCCGATGTCGGAAATCCCCCCCTTCTTTTATTTTTTGTATGATTTCAGCATTTGCAAAGATCGGTCTTGATGCGGTGTTCTTCATTATGACTATATTTTTCAATTGCATGAGACCAGGTCATAAAGTGGGAGCAGATACCCGCTGATAAACGGGTGCATATGATAAGGGAAAAACAGGTATGTCAATATCTTCCCGACATTCAAGCCAATACGTTATTACACCTGTACTGCTTTCTCTGACTAAAATGAGTTGTTGGATAGTTTGTCTAGAGATATAGAGATTCAGTGTTTTTGAAACACGTTGATTCAATGTTATGAGGTAACCAGTTGCTGTTAAAGGAAATGTAATACGGAGTATGTGATATGAGATTAGCAATTGTCAGAGTAGAAGCTAAAGCAGGAATATAAAAGGCATAGAAGATACGATTATTACTCTTCTATGAAAGGCTGTTACAATTCACCAAAGAGGCAGAAAGAAATCGACGTATATCACAATAAGAACTGTAGCTTATAGCTCTTAATAAAAAAATTTGTCTATCCTGCACCCTTCCCTGATTGCACTACTACAATATTTTTACCTGCTGATTCTGGTAATGGGTATTTTTCTTTATTTAAAATCTCATTATCATCATCTTTCACCAGTAACATTTTAACCACCATTAACACCACCAACTATAAACCTAACACTCATCAACACCATTATCACCAAACTCAACCACCACCATTGACCCCACATCCTACCCACCGGCCCACCACCAACGGACCACCATTTCTGAAAATGAAGGTAGTGGCCATGAATGAACCAAGGACCATTTTCTTGAAAATTCTTCAAATCAGAGGGGTTATCCAATTTGCAAGAATAAAACCCTCTACCAAGACCAATAAGTTTTATCTGAATTTTTCGGTTTCCAAAGGTTGCTAAGATATTCATTTTCTATTCTGTAAAAATGTCAATTGATAATTTATTCAAGGCAAAAATTTCAGGAATTCTCTGTATGAGTATGAGTATGTCCTCAGTGATACTGCAATGATTTTTTTTATTGTTCTTTGTTCAGCAACTTTCAAATTTGTTGCTACTTATTGCTCTACTCGTGATCCCGAAGCTTCAAACATTCTCATCCTCATGCAGGAACATTTTCAAAAGCTGCGTATGGAAAATGCCATGGGTTCATCCACCCCAACTTCAAAACAGGTATTAACGCCAGTTTATCTGAGATTTTCCGTTTGCAAGGCGTGACTGTATTGCAATGGCGGTGCACATACTGTAAATGTTTTTTTTTTGTCCGAGTGTATTGAGTACTTACTGTTAAAACATGACTAAAAATATGTCCAGTGTAATAATTAGAGCTAAAATAAAAAGCTTCTGCTGTTAGCGTTTGCATATAGGTTACAGTTTATTTCTGGTATTTTCTTTTTCATGTTAGAATCTTACATTCACTCTTAACATTGTCGTCAACTGACTTTACGCTCTCTATTTTTCAGATTGGCTATCTGCATAGTTTAGGCTGCACAGTCGTGCCTGAATCAAAGCTTCACGCTTCCCGGTTAATTGAACAATACAAATCTATATAGGGGAAGAAAATATTTACCGTACTGTAAATGTTTTTTTTTTCTTTCGTACTGTACTGTACTGTAAATATATTTCTAAATTTATTGGGTCCTACAATTGCATTCCTCATATAAACGCATAGAATAACTCTAAGTTTAAATTTGAATGGCAACTCGCTTCTATATGCTGCTACGTGATGTGCATCTTCATCCATTCTCGCAGTAAGGATGCGAGCTTCAAGGTCAAACATTAGTGAATATCGTCCACGTGCCTTAATAGGAGAGTCACTTAGTTGTGTGACGGAAATCCTACTCTTCATTTTAACATCTTACAGACAGACAGAAAGCAATAGAAGTGAAAATGTTGAGGGTAAGCAATGAGCAACATCAAAACTTGTTATTTAAGGGATGTGTTGAATGCAGAGCAGCATACTAAAAATTTGAAGCCTATAAAACTATGAAAATTTGATATTTGAGAGATGGGAAGTGGATAATGTTGTTTGGGAAGGCGAAGACCGAAACAAATGGATAAGGGTGATTGAAAGTGATGAGTATGTTTTGGGAGTTAGTAAGGAGAAAAATGAACATATATCGAATGTTTGTTTTTTGAGCATATATGTATTTTTTTTTGGAGTTTATTACCTCAAATTTTATTTGTTTTTGAGCATATGTGTATTTTTGTAGCATATTAAAGTTTATAAGTTAGATTTTTCTCCCTCTGTCCCGGTCATTTGTTGTCCTTTTCCATTTTGGGGTGTCTCAATTATTTGTTGTCCTTTCTATTTTAGGATTGCATTTGATGAACAATTTGATCATTCACACTAAATTTCATCCACATGTCATTTAGTAATTGGTCATCTCCTCTTTCCTTGATCTTTGTGCCAAAACCAAAGGACAACAAATGACCGGGACGGAGGGAGTAATATTTTTTCCGTCAAAACTCAAATTTAACTAAACTTATATGTAATGTTTTTGATTTTTATTGTAATTTTTTAGAGCTTAATGTACTCAAAAACTTCATAGTGAAACTCAGAAACTTTAAAAGGAAACTCGGAAACTTTAAAAGGAAACTCAAAAACTTTATTATATAATAATGCTCAAAAACTATAGAATTGGGGATAATACATCAGATGTATAATCCACTTAGTGAGAGAAATAGGAACATACATCAGATGTAGTACCTCAGGCCTCATCCCCCTACTACTAAGAGAATAAAAATTCTCATAGTTTTCCCGCTTAAAAGACTTCTTTTTAGTTGGGCCTATTTTTCTGGATACTGCTAACATTACAAGATTTGATGGATTGTAAATATTGGATTTTATACGTAGCCCACTTTTTTCTTTCTCATATATCAAAATAAAAGCTATTAATAGCCCACAATTTTGGACTCTATATGTCATATTACAAGCTAGATGAGTGAACTTGATTTCTTATAAATTTAAATTTATATTATATTTATATGTTACCTCTTTTGTAAGAAATCATCATTTATTTATTATGTAAATTTTTGTTTTAGCAATATGGACTATTTTTTTTAAGGATGTAAAACCAATTGTGTATTTTTTATTAGAAATAAAAAGGTGAAAACATTATTTTAATAATTCGTAAATCGTCTTTTTAGATGCGCGGAATATTGTTTTTACCGCTTTTTATTTAAGGTTAATACGCGTTTTAAAAAGATTATACAACTAACTTTATAAGTGTACTATTTGATGGGGCATATTCTGCACCGCTGACCAAAGTCAACATATTGAGCAAGGTCAAAGATATCCACAGCAAAGTCAACGACTTAGACACTCTAGCCGATGGAGCCCATCGGCCTGTGACCTGGGTCTCGGCAAGACAACTAGCCAGCCGAGGCACATCTCCGCGTACTCATATCCAAGACCCTCGGCGAGCCTACCACAGGTCCATCGGCCGAGGGTATAACGGTCTTTCCACCTAATGAGTCACTAAGCCACTTGGCCACTACGTGACAAAAGGTGAATGCCTATAAATACTCCTCAACCTTCATTGAGGAAAGGATCCACAAATTGACCTAATAAACACTATTCATCTGGTAATATCTTCCTTATCTCTCTACAATACGTTCTTAGCCAAGTAACAACAACTTACCTCTCTAAGTTTACTGACTTGAGCGTCGGAGTGAGTACGCTCGGCCAACGCCGAGCCCTCAGTTTGTTCATCGTTTCAGGAGACCGCAGGAAGGATTATAGCAAGGACATCATTCTACTAGCTACGAGTGGTATCAAACATCTGCTCTGGATTTACACCCGGAACAATTGGCGCCGTCTGTGGGGAATAGTCACACTAAAAGCTAGTCACATTCACTCCCAAACAACAAAAACAAAAACACAAGAAAAACCCACCCCAAAAGCTAAGAAGATGTCAAAACAGCAAGAGATAATCGCAACTGACGAAACCACTTTCCACCAAGATGATACATTTCACCATTCTGGAGTAGTACAACCCTCCACCGGCGGAGTAGTCCAACCGGAATTCGGAATGCCGATAACACCGGACACGCCGCCGCCCGTCAACCAGGTCACCATCATGGGACAGGTGGTTGACATAGCAAAGCTAAAGACACTCCTGGACCTAATTGGGAGTGCACCAGTTCACGCAGGCGCGCCGACACGAGCGACAGAGGCCATCCAGGAAACCAGGGCCCAGGGCGTGACCCCAAGGAACTTGAACGAAGCACTGGGAGAAGCGGACCCTACCAAGACGCCGGAGGAGCCCAAGGTGGTCGTGGTAAACGTAAGTCCCTCTCGCACTCGGGAGAGGACGTCGCCGCCACAAAACCGACGGGGCACACCCCGCCAGAACCAGCGAAGCCCGACTCAGGAGAGTCGGAGAAGAAGCCCAAGCCGGAGAAGAAGTCCTTCTCGCTACGAGGAGAGAAGCCGGACAAGGAATGTGAGGAGTCGGTCGCCGCGTGTCATCCGACACGTGGTCAAGCAGCCTCTCAGTGATTATGTTCTAGAGACCGCCGTGCCACCCAAACTGAAGCTGCCGGCGCTCACATACAAAGGAGATAGTGACCCAACCGACCACGTCGAGGCCTTTGAGTCTCACATGTCGGTATGGGAACAGCCCGATGAAGTCTGGTGCCGGGTCTTCCCAACGACTCTGCATGGGATGGCTCAGAGTTGGTACAAGGGGCTTCCCGACGGCTCGGTATATTGTTTCGCCGACCTAAAGGACGCCTTCTTGGCCCAGTACTCTTGTAACAAAAGAAGGGCCGTGGAGACATCGGACCTCCTAACTATCAAGCAGGAGGAGGGTGAGTCTCTACGAGCCTATGTGAAGAGGTTCGAGGACAGGGTACAGCAGATTCGGGAGATCAACCCCGAACTAGCGGCGTTCGCACTGATGAAGGGCCTCCCAAAGGGAAGCTTAAAAGACGAGCTCATCAAGCACGGGGGCCTGGGCATGGACGCCGCACGAAAGATGGCCGACCAGGCCATCAAGGTGGAAGATTACCACAAGACCTGGGTAGGCCCCAGCGAGGCCGAGACCTCAGAGAAGAAAAGCCGGGACGACGGCCGGATGAGAGACGCCGCGACACTAACAAAGTCGCGGTCGATGAGAAACGCCGTGACAATAACGGGTCACGGTCGATAGATCCGCCGAAGCGGGACAAGACCGGCGCCGGGGAGTTCGGGGTCGTTTTACCGAGGCATTACCATGACAAAACCCCTCTCGTCGCATCGGCCGCCTGTGTCTTCGCCCGAGCGAAGCGAGGGCGGAAGTGGGAGCGGCCTCCCAAGCCAAAAGGAGACGGAGACGCGAACCAAGATCATGCGAGTACCACGGTTGCGCCGCCACCTCATCGACAACTCGCCGCACCAAGAACGCCATTGAAGAGCTAATCCGAAAGGGGTGCCTCGACAAGTATGTGGCCAAAGGCCAAGACCGACGCCCGGCGGCCGGATAAGAAATCCGTTTTTCAACGGATAGGAGTTATCCACGTAGTCATCGGTGGTAACGAGAACGGTGGGTCGGCTCATGGGCACAAACGGCACTGAACGAATCAGATCGGCCATCAACTTTGTGCCCAACACAATGACCCCCGCCTCCAAATTCCCGATATGACTATTGGAGGGAAGGACTACGAAGGAGTCATCGCCCCTCACAGCGACCCACTCGTAGTCAACTTGGACATGGCCAATCACCTGGTGAAGAGGTGTCTGATTGACACAGGCGCCTACACGAACATTATGTTTAGGGAGTGCTTTAACAGCCTCGGCCTTAGACTCAAGGACTTGAGCCCCTGCACCCATCCACTATACAGCTTCTCCGGGGCAGGCCTGGTACCCCTGGGTTCAATCAGACTCCCGGTGATGTTCGGCGAGGGGGATGCGGCCAAGAATGTCCTAGCCGAGTTCGTCGTCATCGAAGGCTCATCCGCCTACAACGCCCTGATAGGCCGAGTTACTCTGAGCGATGCCGACGCAGTGATGTCCATCCGGGCCCTGACACTGATGTATGTCTCGGACCGGGGGGAAGCGCATAAGCTCGTCTCCAAAGACGAGAAGGACGAGGTGGTCAACATCCAGATATCTGCCAGAGGATGCAACATGCAATCCCTCAAAGTGGCAAAGCAGTCGGAGAGGGGGAAAAGCTCATCCTCACAACCAAAGAGCGACCTTATGGATGCAACCGACGGCTGATAGGGGAAGAGCGCCTCTAGTGAGGCATTAGGAAACTTATAAGCCTTTTGTAGCGCCGGAGGTGCCCAAAATAGCTATGGGCACCCCGGCGCATGTTAATATCAAATGTAAAAACGACCAAGTCTTTCAAAATGTTCATTCTTTTTCAGGCTAGACGCCATCAAGAAGCCGACGCCGTCTCATACTGTCGATTCGACAAGAGCGGCAGTCGTTGAAAGAAGCCGAAGCCGTCTCATACTGTCGATTCGACAAGAGCGGCAGTCGTTGAAAGAGGCCGACGCCGTCTCATACTGTCGATTCGACAAGAGCGGCAGTCGTTATAAAGATGAAGCCGACGCCGTCTCATACTGTCGATTGGATAAGAGCGGCGTTCGTTGTGAAAACGACGACGCCTGCTCACACTGTCGATTGGACAAGAGCGGTGGTCTCCATGAAGAAATGTAGTGCTGTGGCAGTCACCCCAAATAGTAGACGCTTCGGCAGTCACTTAAAGTGGTAGACGCCGCGTAACACACTATCCGGACGCCAGCTCACACTGTCATAGACAAGAGCGGTGGTCCCCATGAAGAAATGTAGTGCTGTGGCAGTCACCCCAAATAGTAGACGCTTCGGCAGTCACTTAAAGTGGTAGACGCCGCGTAACACACTATCCGGACGCCGACTCTTACTGTCGTACCGACAAGAGCGGCAGTCTCCATCAGAAAGCAGACACCGTGACAGTCGCGGTGTGCGCAGTTGGTAAACAAATGAAATGCCTTAAGAACGTTAAAAACAGTTGAGATGTACACTCTAAACCGCCTCGGCCAAGCCTAGTCGGAAGCAAAAAGAGACGCTCAATTAATAACGGAAGAGGACATCTCAGACAAAAACGAAAAAAAGACCTCGGCCAACCCAGAGGCAAAGCAAAAAAAAAAAAAAAAAAAAAAAAAAAAAAAAAAAAAATTATGGAAAAGACCTCGGCATACCGATGGCAAAAGAAACGAACTCTTATTAATAATAACAGTTTACAGGCAAAAAGAATGGAGATAACAGGCCGTCCCCGTTGGGATAAACCAAAACACAACCTATCAAAGTTGTACAAAATACAAGGAAAGAAAACCAAAAACTACAACTTAAGTCATTTGAAGCGCCAAAAGATGGCAGACGGAAAGGGCTTGACAATGAAAGAGCTTGACAATTGGCCCCCAAACAGCTGAAACAGATCTGCTGTAAACTTGTTCTCATCAAGCAGCCCACGGTGTTAGTGAGGAGCTGAAGCTATCTGAGACACCGGGCAGCCCACCTCCCTATGCCTGTCATTGCTCACCATCAGCAGCGGTAGCCGCATCCTCTTCAGTGGGCAACCCAGCAACTTCCTTAGCAGCCTCAGCTTCGGCCTCGGCTTCATCAGCCGCCCTCATTCTGTCAGCTTCCTCATGGGCCACCTTAGCCTTCTCGGCAAGAGCAGCCTTCTCCGCGGCCGCCTCCTTCTCAATCTTCGCCCTCACCGCCTCCTGGGCCTTCTCCGCCATGGCTTTCTCCTTAGCCGCAAGCTTATCATCAAGCAGCTCGTTGTATCTATCCCACGGAAATGAATCTTCAAGAGGAAAAAGCTCCTCGATCACTTCCCTGGCAGCTCCTTCGGCCAGATCCCGGAATTCGGCGCACAGATTAGGGAGCATGACGGTTTGGAGCATCTCAATGTCCTCCTCCTTCTGCTTGATGACGGCCTCTTTGCCCCGAATCAGCCTCGCCTGGGCCTTAAAAAGGTCCCTGGATTCGTCCCTCTGCTGAAGATAGAGGTCGGCACGCCCCTGAGCCTTCTCTAGCAGCTTCGCAGCTTCGGCCGCCGCAGCCTCGGCCTTGGCTCTCTCAGCAAGGACCTCCCTTTCAGCGTCCTCCCTGACTTTTCGCTCGGCCAAGAGCGCCTTCTCAGCATCTCCCCTAAGCTTCCGCTCATTGAGAAGACCCAGCTTCGCCGACACGGCCACCTGCTTAGCGGCATTACGCTCATGAACAGCTCGGGCCACGTCCTTCTCCTGCTCCCTGAGACGGGCAGCGGTAGCCACGTTCCACCTTGCAAGCTCCCTAATTAGCTTCGTGCCTTCCTCTATGAGTTGGGAGACAGAAGCCTTCTGGGATGAAGGGACGGTGGTGGCAATTTGACCCCCAACCTGCGGCTGGGAGGAGGATGCCTTCTGGGATGAAGGGTTGACGGTGACAACTTGATCACCAACCTGCGCAGAGGTCCCCTCCACTTGCTGCCCAACGAGAGCAGAAGCCGGCTGCGGCTGATCTACAAAAGTTTAATAAAAGCATTAGTATCGACATGTATCGGCGATCGGAAAACAAGTCATTAGGGCCACCTAATGACCTGGCTAGATTTGAGCCACGGGATGGATAGTTACCTTGCCTGGCCTTCTTGACCGGAGGAGGCACCTCCTCGCCAGCAGTAGAGGCCGTCTTTTTCCTCTTGCGGATGAGAGGAGATCCCTCCGCATCAGAGTCCCCCTCAGAAGGAATATCAACAATCTCCACATTTTTTGGGGGAGGGATAGGAGATTGAGCCGGGGTCAACGGTGTTTTTCGCGTCCGACGCACTACACCGCTAACGACCCTCGCCTGAGCCTCCTCCACGCTCAAGCCCTTCCGCCGTTGTTCCATAAGGTCACTCGCAGACTTCCTACGGTCGTGGGCTGGAGCCTTCGGATGCAAGTTAGCAACGGTCCCATCTTTGTGCAGCCCCATTCTACGAAGAAGATCCTCAGACAAGTACCTTCCAAAGTGGTCTGCGAAAGAAACAAAGCAAGAGTTAAGTAGAAAAAAAATAAACCGAAATCCGAGTAGCAAGAGCATTAACAGCGGCGATGGGCCTCACACCGACCCCACTCACCCTGTGCTAGGGCCGGTATGAGGCCAACGTGGCAGAGCGGCTCATCCTGAAGGATGATCTGCGTCGGGGGAATCCATTTTTTCGGTACCCCACTCTTGTCCACCTCAAAGAGCCTCATTGCCAGCTTCTCATCCTCTTGGAGATAGACGCGGCTGACATCCATTTTGAGTTTCTTCCGGAAAACCCATCTATCGTGCTCCGCCTGAGTTTCACACCGCAAGTTAACTCGGTCTTTGGAAAAAACGTGGCGCGGATAGTCATCCGGACCTTGACGTACACCCACCGGCCTTGCCGATCCTTGCAAGAAGGAAGCTTGTTGACAGAAACATAACCCGCTCCATCTCCACACTATACCATCCGACGCGCGAATATGGTTTGAGATGGTGAAGCCGGCGGAATAAATTCACCGTTGGGGCCTGTCCCTTGAAAAGACAGAGCGTACAAAGCCGATTATGGTCCTCATAGCCGGGTGCGGTGTGCGACAGAACGTTCATGGCTCTAATAATGGCCACAACGTACTCATTCAACTGAAACCGGAGCCCAAACTCCAGTTGCTGCATATATACGCCGGTATGGCCCGGTGGAGGGCAACAGACGGCCTGACCCTCCTCAGGGATAACAATTTCGTATCCCCTACCGAAGAAAAAATGGCCCTCGAAAAATTTATCGCCTGAACAACTGGCGAGCTTATGGGTCCAAGCACGGTCAAGAAGGACCTTACAGGCCTTGCCGTGATCCATAACGTACTGCCTAACTTCATTACGACAAGGCCTTTCCACTTCATCACCGAAATCATCACCAAAATCGCCATAGGAATCAGAGTCCTCCCATTCCTCAAGAATTTGAGGATCAACTTCAGGAGAAGGAGACCTAGGGCCCCCCGACGCAGGTTTGCTAGGTCCAGCATCAGCAGAAGACATTTCCACAACAAACTACTAGCAAGATAAAAGAATTTGTTTGATTACCTTGAAGAAACACGCTCGCCGGATCGAAGACCGAAGATTTGCAGAAAGAAAGTCCTTGAAAGTTTAGAGAGATGAAGATTTTGGGAGAAAATTTTCGAAAAATTTGAGGAAATGAAAGTAATGGCCAAAATCACGGAATAACTGCCCTATTTATAGGAAAAAGCCCATGAAGAAGGACCAATCAGGGCACAGCCCATGAAGCGTCAACCAATCAGCAAACAGACACGTGTCGGACATGCAACCACGGAATGTCAATCGTTGCAACAGTTGAATGTCAATCAATGCTACAGTTACCAAGCGTATTCAACACGCTCATTCACATCTCTTCGCTGTTCATCTCCCACAAAGAAATTCCTAGGCACCCGCTCTCCGCCGGCCACATGATCGACCAAGCCATGAAGCACGGCCGGGGCAATCGAAATAACCGGACTCTCGGCCTGGTCTCGGCCGGCATCATCATTCTTTCCCACATCGGATACCCTTTACGCATCCATGTGGAGGGGGGATATGGTAGGCCTACGAATGATCAAGCCGATGCATCAGAAGAAGCCGACGCAGAAAATTTTTGCAAAATACTTGCGCAGAATATACTCTCAACATACATCGGAGCCCATGCCACGGCATAGACTACGCTGGGGGCAAATTGATGGGGCATATTCTGCACCGCTGACCAAAGTCAACATATTGAGCAAGGTCAAAGATATCCACAGCAAAGTCAACGACTTAGACACTCTAGCCGATGGAGCCCATCGGCCTGTGACCTGGGTCTCGGCAAGACAACTAGCCAGCCGAGGCACATCTCCGCGTACTCATATCCAAGACCCTCGGCGAGCCTACCACAGGTCCATCGGCCGAGGGTATAACGGTCTTTCCACCTAATGAGTCACTAAGCCACTTGGCCACTACGTGACAAAAGGTGAATGCCTATAAATACTCCTCAACCTTCATTGAGGAAAGGATCCACAAATTGACCTAATAAACACTATTCATCTGGTAATATCTTCCTTATCTCTCTACAATACGTTCTTAGCCAAGTAACAACAACTTACCTCTCTAAGTTTACTGACTTGAGCGTCGGAGTGAGTACGCTCGGCCAACGCCGAGCCCTCAGTTTGTTCATCGTTTCAGGAGACCGCAGGAAGGATTATAGCAAGGACATCATTCTACTAGCTACGAGTGGTATCAAACATCTGCTCTGGATTTACACCCGGAACACTATTAATGTCATAAATTAGTTGTATGCAACGGTATAAAATTATTGTGTTATTTTTAATAGTAATAAAATAACTTAACTTAAAATGTCTTCTTATGGTAGTAAACTTTTTTTTTTCTACTCTTATTAATATTATATTTAATAAATTATAACATTAAATTAAAAGTACACTTCATTTATGCAAAAAATTTAATTGACAATGTCTCTTTATAAAAGAAATCTAAAAAGTACCGTGCTATAGCACGGGAACTACACTAGTTTGTTATTGAGCATATTTGTATTTTTTCTGAGCTTTTTAAAGTTTATAACTCACATTTTAATTTTTTGCCGTCAAAAGTCAAATTCAACAATTCAACTGAGCTTATATGTAATGTTTTTGAGTTATATTGTAATTTTTCGAGCTTAATGTTTAATTGAATGAACTCAAAAACTTTATAATAAAACTCAAAAACTTTAAAACAAAACTCGAAAACTTTATTGTAATGCTCAAAAACTACAAAATTGGTGGTAGTACATCAGATGTATAATCCATTTATTGTAGTTCATATGAACTTTTTCCAAAACATAAAAGGAAATAATATGTTCAAATGTCAAAAAGAATAGGTATATGGGTTGGGTTGAATACGGGTCGGGTCATATGGATTACGGGTCGAGTTTGGGTTAGAATACGGGTCAAAAATAGTTTCTAACATTTTTTTACGATTTTTTAATAAAAAATATTTTTTTAAAAAAGTAAAACATATATAAAATTATTATTTTAATCATATTTGATGTTTATATTAATTATTGACATAACTATAAAAACAAAGTTCTTTTAATAAATATTTTATTATTAAATGTTATAAAAGTTATTTAAAATTAATTTTTTACTTGTGTTGGTAATTTAAGTACTAACAATAACAATTTTTTAACTATTATTTTAAATATACGAGTAATATATAAATATTAATATTTTAATAAGTTTTGATTTACCTTGACCCAATCTCGACCCTAAAATAAAAAAGTTATTTCAGGTTGGGTTGAAATTTTCGGGTCTTGACCCAACGGGTCGGGTTTTCGATACGGGTCAGAAATTTGACAGGTCCATCTACATGTATTCTTAGAGATTGGATAAACTTAAACGGAAATAAAAAAAACGTAATTGCTCTTTCATGTACACATTTTGCTCAATTATAGACTTAAGGTAATTACTAAGATTGTTTAGGACAAGATTAGCAAGGGGTTACAAGGGTGGCGGGGTTTGTTGCTCAGTAAAGCGGAGAAGGAAATTTTGATAAAGGCTATAGGCCAAGCAATTCGTACCTATTCGATGATCGTCTTTCGGCTACCTGCTAATTTTTGTGATGAGTTGCGTTCGCTTGTCTCGCGATTTTGGTGGGGATCGGATAATGGAAAAAGGAAGATTATGTGGGTACCATGGGCTAAAATGTGTCATCCTAAGTGTTGTAGTGGTATGGGCTTCAAGTACTTTAGTAAGTTTAACTTGGCGTTGTTGGGGAAGCAAGCCTGACGGGCTGGTCATTGATGATAGTAGCCTGATGGTAAGGGTTATGCAAGGTCGATATTTCCGAACTCGACATTTGTGGATGCATAGCTAGGATCATATCCGATCTTTACTTGGAGGGAATACGGGAGGCTAGGGATGTGATGTGGTTGGGGGCAAGGAGGAGGATAGGTGACGACATGGATAGACGAGTGTGGCTGGACCCCTGGATTCCACATACCCAATCAAAGAGGGTCATATCACCGAGAAGGGACGCGGGCATGGAGATGCGTGTAGCTGAGCTAATGCAACCTGATATGGCAGCATGGGACGTTCACAAGGTTAGTTCACTTTTCTTGCCTTTTGAAAATATTGTATTCTAAATTTTCGTTTGAGTGAGTCGCCGACCGTTGGATGAGTGGTGTTGGGACTAAAAAAAATGGTAATTATTGTGCCAGGACGGCTCATAAGCTGTTGATTGGCGAAGGTGTGGATGAGGTGGGGCAATTGGAGTTCGGGAGGGGGAGATGGTTGTGGAACAAGGTTGGATGTCGGATCAAAATATGGGTATGTGCGGGTAAGAGAGTGGGTAGAGGATGTTATGAGGGAGATGGGAGTGAGGGAGTGTATGGAATTCATGACTGGATGCTGGGCTATTTTGGAAGGGAGAAATAAAGCGGTTTTTGACGTGGGAGGATATGGCTGATGTTGTGAAGCGCATTGGGGATGGTGTATGGGACATGCAAGGGGTGGAGGAGGGGGTCGGTTTTATGGGTGTCGGCGAAGAAGGGGGTATCAGCGATGTGGGGAGTACGGGGGTGCGAGGCTGGTTTAGACCGAGTGGCGAGATAAGGAAAATTAACGTGGATGCGAGGTTAGCGGAGGGCGCTGGCCGGGGTGGGGAATCGTTTGTAGAAATGAACGAGGAGAGGTGGAATGAGGAGAATCAGTTCAACCTAATGAAGAACTCGATCTGACGATAGCTGAAGCAGAAGCGATCCTACGTGGCCTCCTTGAAGCTTGGCGGGAAGGAATGGGGAGGATGGTTGTCGAAAGCGATTGTCTCGTTGTTGTAGAAGATCTCCAAAAGCGGAAGACGGGGAGGAACGACTTATGTCTCATTTAAGATGACATTTATTTACTCTGTAATTCGTTTGATTATGTTTCTTTTGCTTTTGTTCGTACAAATTACAATCAAGCAGCTCACGAGATTGCTCACGCTACTCCTAGAGTTATAGGTCGACGTTATTGGGGTGATTGTCTTCCTCAGTACATTGCTTGTATTGCTGCGAACGATTTATTAGAAATGTAGTAACCCTTTTGGGTTTTACTCAAAATTTTTTTTTTAAAAAAAAAATTAGATTATTGGTTCGGTTAAATCAATTGAGGTTAGATTAAGTTCAGTTTTATTCGGATTTGGGTCGATTCCGAGTATACTGAATTGTTTCAGTTTAGGTTCGATTCCAGTTAACTAAAGTTTTGGGTGCAATTCAGTTTATTCATTTTGGGTCCTCCACCCTTTTGTTTTGATAATAAGAGAAGAATAACTTACACAATCCCAACGATTACAGAGTAAGCTATTCGACTAAGTAGCACCAGACACCTAACAACCAAATCTATTACTACCAAGCCACACATAGAAAATACATGAACATTACTTAGAATTAAAACTACAATAATAGAACAGACTAGAACAACAACGGCCTGATGGGGACGGACATAAGAATGGCCATGAGCTATAGATCGAGCTTCATCAGCACAAAAGACCTCCAAATCCCATTGATACATACGAGTCGCAGAAAGACAATAACAAAGTGTACTAACACTCTTGCGAAAAGAGCGTACAAAGACAAAGTGACGAGCAAGACGACGAAGTCTGCCTTCGGCGGAGATAAATCTCTTACACCTTAGATATCGGTGTGGACCTGACCACCCGCGCCGCGCGCATCCGCGCGTTGGAAAATTCGAGGCGGCGACACTTATCCCACGGAATCTTGGTGAACCCAAGCACGTCATTGGCCGCTACCGATTTGAAAAGCATTGAAATCGGTAAAAGGTTTGAACAAGCCTACATTTGTGAAGTCGCCACCAAGTTTTGTGGAAAACTGGAAACTGTTTGGCTTATGTCGACATGAAGTGTGACATAGGCACTAAAGATACTCGTGTACCCTTAGCATTCTAGGTCTAGAATGACTCTCACGATACCAATGAACAAGGATGTCCAAAGAGATCTTGAGTAAGGGGTGAGGGTACTTATTAGGAAGCTCTTTATTTTAAATCCCGCCCGCCTCGATAGCGGCCTCTACTAATGATCAGGGAAGTCATTTATACTCGATATGTTGTTGATTATATGCATGCAATGCAACATCCAATTGATTAATCCTAGCATGTGAAAATTAGAATAAGTCGGTTGAACATACAATTTAGCATCCAATTGGGTCGAAGTTAAGAATTAGATTCATTTACATGTGAATTGCCAAGCAAATAAACCATACAAGTAAAACAATGAATAATTAAATTACAAAGGAAAATTGAATTTAGGTTTTAAACACGCTCAAAAGGATTTTAGAAAAAGAAAAGAATAGAAATAAATAAAAGAACTTAAATGATTGAAAATATAAAAATATGTCGAAGTTTGGTGATAGATAAGGATATTAGTCGATTTATAAAGCCTAATATAAACCTATGTGAAAGCGAGAAAGAGATCAGAGGCAGAAACCAACTCAGAACAAGCGCAACATCTGCTGCGTCCTCTGGAAGAGGCGCAGCAGTTCACGTGTCTGTTCTTGAGCTGGGTTCAGACTGTGAAAGTCAGACCCGTGGGTTGTTATTGTTCGCTAGTTAGTTTTTAGTCAATAATTTCTATATACAACTCGAGATACGTGGTTTAGTCTTGTTTGTTGTATAGAAACTTATGAAAGATCAATTACTCAGATTACATGAAAGTTTATACGCCGTTTTGTGGCGATTTACGAAGTCGGGTTTACAAAACATAAACAAAAGATGATTTGAAAACAAAAGGAAAACTAGAAGGGATTAAAAGGTTAAAAATATGAACAAAACAAAAACTTGAAATTGTACAAAAACCGAATTTTAGAGATTCAATATGAACGAAATCGAAACTTTTGAACTCGTGTTTGATTAGTGACAAAAAAAACCCGCAAACATGAATTATTAGGAATCTTAAGTCGGAAGGATTTTATAAAATCAAATTAAGAAACTTTAATGGTGAAAAGGGTGAAGAAATTTAAGAAAGACGAAAAAAGAAAAAAGAAGAGGAAACAAACAGGTACTCGAGGAAGAATAAGAAGAACAGCTGACAAGCAGCCTCTGGAAGAGGCGCAGCAGATGCTGCGACTGTTCCAGGAGGCGCATCAGATAGTACGTTTCTTCTCGACGGCTATCCGCTGCTATTTCGTCAAAAAAGGGTTTAAAAAAATGATTTTGAAAACGGTTTTGAGCGTGCTTATAAAATAAACTCATACAAACGATATAATACAGAAATAAAACAAGATTAAGATGAGATTTATACCCTCAGACTTACATGTTTAACGAAGCGAGATTAACTAAGTTGTCGTTTAGTGGTTGCTCGACTCGATTTAATGCAAACAAAAGGTGCCCTTAAAAAGGAATTAAATTGATTAGATTATTAATTGAAGTAGAATTGGTCAAATTGGTCGGTCATGCAACGAGACTGGTACCCAAAAGGATTTGGGCTTACGTGGTCGACTGATCAAGCACGTAGGCGTCAAAGCAATAGCAACGGTCTTAGAATGCAAAGGGAGAAGAGATGGACGGACACTCGCATGAAGAATATGTGAGGCGAAGGGCCTCTATTTATACTAATCACGAGGGGTAAGTTTCGGAAAAGATAAGATTTTGAAAGAATCCAGAAATATTCTGGAAACTGACGAAACCAGCCCAGGAAGAGGCGCAACAGGCTCTGCGACCTTTCCAAGAGGCGCAACACCTGCTGCGTGCTGCGTTCTCCCTTGAGGCCTTTTCTCCTCAGCAAGAAAGATTTTCGCGGTTTTAAATAGGAAATAGAGAAGATACGGACTTCCTTACTCCGCAAGGCAAGATATTTCGGGAAGTAAATACTAAAAATAATATTTTAGGAATAACTTCTGGAATATTCCGACTCGGACTAAGACGGTTTTAGAAAATGAAGACGGTTTTTGATCGTGACTCCAAATGTACTCTAATTACTGCCGGAACGACCGTATTGGCATGTAGATGACGACCAAGGGGTTGACACGATTGTTTGAGCTACCACTTGTCGACAAACTTACGAAATGTCATAGATCGCTCCATATGTTTAAACATGCGGCCCAATCATCACTGGGTGTTTGGCGGGAGGTCCAGAAATGAGGTATCTACAATCAGGCCCTTTGCTCATAGGACCAACGGATCGAGAAATCCAGCATGCACATAAGAAGGAACGAAGTCAGCTCATCGAGCAATCTACCAACAACCAAATTCCGAGCCAAAAGCACCACTCGAAACCAATCTTAGGTGAAACCACCACGAACTCAAGAGAACGACATCGTCACCCCATCAAAACCAGTTATTCGATTTAACACATCCCTAAAGAGATGACAACCATCCCAAGAGCCACAACAAAGTCTCATATAAGAGGAGATTATTAGAACAAATACAAACAAGGTAAAAAAGATTTAGCCGACATAGTTAAATAGAAATCACCACCTCCAAAAACACCAACCCCACCGAAAGCCCGACACAAACCTACTCGGAAACTCACAAAACAGAAAGCAATCACCCAGAGACACCACATGGACGGACCCGAAAAACACTTCAAGAACTAACAAAAGAGCCAGACCGCAACAAGGAGACAAGACTACACAGACACCAAAACGAAGAGACACCCCGAAACAACAATCCACGACGAACCAAAGTCACAAGAGAACACATGCATGCAACCAAAGTGGACGATGATACCAACATAAACACTTTAACAAAACATGAGACATCAATCCAATTGGCGGGGAAGGGGTGATGGGGAGGGGAAACGCCAATCAGACACAAACACCAGTAGACAACAAGAAACCACGAGTCAGCAATCCGATTGGCGGGGGAAGGGGCGAGGGGGAGGGGAAACGCCAATCGAACCCAAACTCAAGACAATAAAACTTACCCATAAGAAAATGGCAACATCATCGACCCCATCATAAAGATAAGGTCAGACCACTCAACCCAGGGGAAGTTAGGGAAAAGGACGAGGGGAAGGGGATACGATGCATGCATGTAAAACAACGACCAAGGAAACCGTCGAGGATAAAGGGCACAAAGCGAAGACAACCTCACATCAAGCACAATCAGGCAATCGATTGCTAGTACCAATAAGGAAGTAGGAAAACCTCGTAACTAAAACAAAGATGGGGTATAAACGATTGTAGATCTGAGTTGAAAAGAGTAGTTATCGGAGACAGGCCACCGAGATGGCCCCATCTCCGACGACCGGATGTTGATTCATATATTTCAATTGATATTTTTTTTTGAAGAAAAGATCAATTCATTAATAAAACGTCAAACGACACTTACAAAAGATAGGTATAATCGAAAACAATTCTAATAGAAACCAAAGGACAAATTTCTCTGGTAAAACTACGGATCTTAAAACATGATATGACAATTCGGCTCGTCCTTGTATCGCTCTCTTCATGTAGCTTTTAAGGGGATCATTCGTTTGATTCATTGATGAAGAAAATTTACCTGCTACTGGCACCATAGATCGCTGACGAATAACGCATATCCATTGTAGAGTCGTATGATGGATCATCAACAAACCGCTCTTATCTATAATTCCAATAATAATACTAAACCCTAGAAAGATAAGGACTAAAACTCTGAAAATAGAGACGGAAAAACAGATCTCACCAAAAAGGAGACTTTTATTGATTAATTCATAATATTTCATACTAATAATTGATAAATGAAACTATTTGAGGGGCTTACCATCAATCAATGATCGATGGAAGCCCCAGATTTAATTGATGGAGGCTAGGTTTTTTTTAGAGAGATTTCAATTGATATTTTGAATTCACGTTTATGTTGCAAGGTCTAATCTCGCTTACCGTTCAATTTGTAACTCATGTAGCTATTAAGCTATCAGTGACGACTGACGAGCAAGAAATAAGACTGAGTTGGATATACAATGAATCAATGAATTTATTATACTAAGTAGGGTGTGAACAATCAATTGGATTTTTAAAAAAATGAGGAAAACACAAAATAATTTCTGCTTATTTCCCTAAAATACCCTAGCTCAATTCATCAATAAATATCCTGAGTACTTATGCAAACTTCAAGCTGAATGATTCCTGATTGACTCTAGGAACTGAACAACTTCGGCCATGCTCGGTCTCTTAGAAGCAACCTGAGATGTGCAAAAAAGACCCAATTTCATGACTTGAATCAACTCATTCTCTGAAAATGTTCTCAACCTTCTATCAAAACAATCAGAAGCCGAACCCCTCTCGAGCTTTTTCCTTACATAGTCGCACAAAACCACTATCTCGCTTGATGACGGGCTTTCTACTGGCTTTCTACCTGTAACCAACTCCAGCAACACGACCCCAAAACTATAAACATCACATTTGTCACTTGTTCTTGAACTTTCAGCTAACTCGGGTGCAATGTACCCAACTGCATTGTGATGTTTTGTCATACCATAATTGTCAAACATGGGAAGGAGTTTTACCAACCCATAATCTGATAACTTAGGCTCAAAATTTTCATCTAGCAGTATGTTTGTGGATTTAATGTTGAGATGAAGAATGGCAGGTTTGCAATCATGGTGAAGATATGCGAGGGCTCTAGCCGTTGAAATGGCTATTAGAAACCTTTTTTCCCAAGATAATTGAGTAATTCCACTGTTAGTGCTTGTACTTGCAAAGTTTAACCCATGTAACTTTTCATAGAGATTACCATTTTGGATGAATTCAGAGAGAATTAGCTGCATTGTTGAAGACCAATAATAACCCTGAAAAGAAACCAAATTTGGGTGTTGAAGATTTCCTAATCTTCCAATTTCCTGTTCAAATTCATCTTGACTTTTGATCCTACCTAAAGTCTCGAGCTTTTTCACTGCAATTGAAATCCCACCTTCGAAACTCGTTCTATATACAGTACCAAGGGACCCGCCACCCACAAGACGCTCTTTGTCGAGCAAAGCTTTAGTACCCGTCTCCCAGTCTTCATATTTGGAAGGCAAACTTTTGCTAAACAAAACCAACTTTCCGATTATGACATTTGAATCACTTGAAGCAAGAGGCGTGCTTTCTGTGACCATTATCTCAGCCTTTTCCCTCTTCCTGCGCGTCCTTTTGTTTAATATGATGATAATGCAAACCCCTATAAGGATAAGAGCAGCGGCAATAATAGCAACAACGGCAGATACTGTAAGCGCTTTTTTCTTTGACATCATACCGGAACATTTACCCAAAGGATGGCCACATAGCCCCGAGTTGTGAAAAAATGCTGTAATCCCAAAGTTTGTGATGTTGGAACTTTGAGGTATTTCCCCGGAGAGTGAATTGTATGAAACATTAAAATGAGTTAGCTTTCCTAAATTCCCAACTGAAATAGGTATTGACCCAGAGAGTGCATTTTCTGATAGATCAAGATACTGAAGACCTAAGAGGCTCCCAATACTTGATGGAATACTACCACTAAAATGATTTCTATGAAGGTCGAGAAATGAAAGGTATGTACTGTTATATAATGACTGGGGTATTTCGCCTTCTAATGCATTGCCAGAAACATCCCTGCAGAAACAAACAGGACAAATACATTTAAAAATCAATTTAAAGCAATCATAAAGCTAAAAACTACTCTATAACATTCCGTATATGAACGTCATTGGCATTGACTCTTGTATGAGACGGTCTAACATGTGAGACCAGTCCAAATACGTGTGTGCTCCTCATTAAATTATATGGTAAATGAGTTGGTCTCAGAAGCACAATAGTATATGAAAGCAATAACTAAGCAGGATTCATTTATGTGACGGTCTTACATGTGAGATCAACCCAGACACTTGAGTACCCCTCATAATTTATCTGGTAATGAGTTATACTCATGTGTAAGACCGTCTCTTTGAAGTGTTTGACATAAGAAATGGACTCACAGCACAAGAAGAAATTGGCATCTGGTAACTTCGCTGGGTATTTGACCCTGAAGTTTAAGATTGTGTAGATTGAGAGCCTGTAATAGCTCAATGTCGCCAATTTCTGCCGGGATTGTCCCACCAATCGAGTTATTCCCCAGCTTGATGATTGAAAGGCTCTTCAAATTCCCGATAGTGATAGGGATACTCCCAGTAAGCCTGTTATTCTCCAAGTCCAAAACCCTGAGATTTGTACAGCTAGTAATCCCCGAAGGAATCACCCCATCCAAATTATTCATTGATGCATCAAAAAACTTCATTCTCTGGCTACATGTTGAGATCTCTGGGATCTGCCCTTCAAACCCATTATGAGAAACATTGAAATAAGTCATGTTTACCAGTCCAAATCGATCAAATGGTGCGTTCCCAACAAACAAATTGCTACTAAGATCCAAGAACTCTAAACTGTTGCAATCTGATAGGTTCCGCTCGACAGTCCCAGCCATCACATTTCTCCTCAAGGACAAGAAAGCTAAATTTGGGAGCTCACAAATCCTAGGGGGAATGTCTCCACCAAGTGCGTTGTTGGAAACATCAAAACCCACAAGACTCGAGCAATTGACCAAAGAATCAGGAATTGAACCTGTCAGATTGTTACCAGCAAGAGATATGAACTTCATTTTGCCACAACTTGCAAACAAAGTGGGTGAAATTTCACCTGAAAACTCATTTTTAGACAGATCCAAGAACCTCAAATTTTCCAATTGCCCTATAAAATCAGGGATTGACCCAGAAAGTGCATTTGAGCTCAAATTCAACTTCCACAAAGATTTGATGTTCCCATAATCTTCAGGTACATTACCAGTAAACCTATTCCCAAACAAAGTGAGGGACCTCAAAGACATTAACCCTGATAATGCAGGTGATAAAACCCCAGAAAGACGGGTATTCCATAGCACAATTTTAGCAACATTTCGATTAGAGTCACAGGTTATACCAGAATAATTGAGGCAAGGATCATTACCAGAAGACCAAGAACTCAAAACATTAAGTGGGTCATCTGATATATTACCCTTGAATAGCAACAATATCTGTTTTTCTGATCCGGTTGCCGGAAACACTGGCATAATAAACTCCGAAAACAAAACAATAAGCAACAGAAGAAGCAGATGAAGCTTCTTCTGTTTCTGGAATGCAGTCATGCTCTTAATGCAGTTTGAGAAACCCTTGTTCCTCTGATCAGCATTATACTCAAAACCCAGATCAAATTTGTAATAATATAGTTTAGGAATAAAACCTCAAAATGTTTGAAGAATGGAATCTGAAGAAAATGAGCAAGACAAATATGACAACCATGCAACAACAACACTGCAAATGCAGACATTAATACTATTCAATTAGCCAGAAATTGAAGTGGTCCAAATATTCATAATATTTAATCAATCTCACCAGAAATATTACAGCATTTATTATATGGGATTGGGAAGCTACATTTATGAATTGCAAAAACATTGGCTCACAAATTTAATTAATCAATTTAAAAGGGTATAAAATGTAGTTGTAATTATACAAGTAAGATTACAAATTAAATTGAAGTGAAGTGGGAATTTGGTTGGAAAGCTTACAAAATACAACAATGGTGGCCACAAGCTGATAAACACCCACGTGCTAACCACACATAAATATGAAGTATGTAGTTTGGAAGTGAGGGAATGAATTAAAGAATCAGAATACGACCCAATACTGGGGACTGCAGTCCAAGAGAGTGTCTTTCTTTAGCTTTATTGCTGTTTTACATGATTTTTTTCTGAGGGACGTTGCAGCATTTATTATTTTATTGGTATTTGCTCAACAACCTTGGCATTAAACATCTGATTCAACCAACCACCTACTGTTTATCATTACATTTAACTCCCACCATTTCTCATATTCCTTCTCAGATGTGTGTTTAAAACAAGAGGGAGGGAGGTGTTTTGGTTTAAAAAAAAAAAAAAAAAAAAAAAAAAAAAAAAAAAAAAACTAATATCGGATTTAGTTTTAGTGGGTTAAATTGTTGGAAGTCCTAATAAATTAACGAATGTACAAATAACAAAAGAAATTGCAAATAATGTAAATGACACGGCAAATTGTTGACACGGTAAACTAATTTGGGAAAAACCGTGGGAAAGTGAAAATATCACCTAAATACTATCACAATAATGAGAGAGTTAACGCCAAAGGAAGGACATATACTATCATATCTATAAAATATAATTAAAAAACAACTCTAAAATGAGTTATTAACGCCACGTAGACAAAGCCATGTAGGATTAAGAAAAAGCCGCGTAGGAATTTAGGATCCACGTGTCATTCGAGAAAACCATTGAATCCTACATTCCTATGTGTATATTTGGTATGAGTACACTCTTCTTAAAAGTCAAAAAAAAAAAAACCACCGTCATCTGTTAAATTCACTCCACCTCTTCCAATTCCCAAATTAATACTCTTCCGTCCCAATGTTATATAAAACGGCTTTCCAGCTTACTATATTTAATAATATAAAACCCCTACACAATGTATTAAATATCTAATTTATTGATTTTTCCGTTTCCGTAACCATTGAGTTGTTTTTGCCTGTTGATTATTTGCTTATTAAATGGAGTAAATCAAGTGATTGGCATTGTACAAATCTGTATATATATTACTCGGTATATAGCTAATACAACGATTATTTGTAACACGAGCATCCTACTTTGATTTCGCATCGTTTCGATTGAACATCGACGGAGTTTGTATCGAATAATGTCATCGTTTCTTTTTTTTCGTACCACGGTTTATTTGACTTTTCAGGACTATTTATGTGGTAGATTTAATTTCCGTGCAAGTGTTTCATCTTGATCACATACGCCTCTCGCGTTGACCGGTCTATTGCATTGGTTTTCATTTATTTTGGTATTTCAGTTGTTTTGCATGTTTATTTGGTGCTTGGTAATTGATACGAAGTATGTAATATTGAATCGCAATGGCATTTATGAGGAAATAATTGTCTGCCCAATGGTAATAAAACTCCTTTGAAGCAAATTAAAACTACGGTATGTTTTTGGCACAATTTTAGAATATTTTGTTGGATTTATTATCACAATGAAGTCGAGGTTTGGTGCAAAATTCTTGGAAGTTATTTATTTTAGCTGAGGTTTTTGTCTTCTATCTCATCTCACTATATCCTTGCGAATTTGGCTTTCTAAAGTTATATTTTCATCTCTAGACAGGTTTTAAAAGGCTAAATATTTTACAGGCAGATTAATTGATAAATTATACCATCTACCTCCTCATTTTGAGCAATGTTTTTTGAGTATTGTTTTAACCTTTCATTCATGTCTTTCCATTATGTCATTATTTCGTTTAGCAGGCTTAGCATTTGTATCCATATATTATATTTTTTGGCAGGGAAAAACAAGATGTACCCTTATATTTTGCATAGTATAACTTGCTTTTTATATGTACTATTCCATGCATTGTTCATTATACTCTATTCTATTTGTTTCAAATTATGCTATAGCGAGTGATGGTGTCTTTGTGGCGAGTTTTAGCTTCCAGGGTATTAACATACTTGATTATTTAATAATGAATTCTATTGCTTATCACTCAAAGTTCTCACATTATTCATCGTCACTTTTATATTAAATACTCCCTCCGTTTCAATCATTTGTTTACCTTTAATTAAAATACTCCTCACAAATAATATTGAAAAGATATTGTAAATATATTTTGCATATGTTAGTCAAAGGTTGTTATTTGGTTAGCTACATATTAGGAACCGTATGATTGTATATATTATATTTAGGAGTTAGTTTCCTTATTAATAGGTGTAGAAGTAGACAAGTAGTATATATGTACGATAACTACTGAAGTAATAGATGACTTTGTAGCCTCCTCTTATTTCAATCTTAACATGGTTATCAGAGCAACGATCCATCGTTTCTAGATTTGAAGAGCAAACACTTTTAATATATATATATATAAAAAAAATCAATCAAAACAAGATGACGAAAGGAGAGGATTCAGGGAAGAGAACCGGAGAACATGAAAAGCGAGTCATACCCATGTCGTCGCCACTCTATCTCCATCCCTCGGATAGTCCTAACATGTCGCTCACAACAACCAAATTTAATGGTGATAATTATGATCTGTGGGCGAATGCCGTGAGAAATGGCTTAGATGCTAAGAACAAGTTAGGGTTCATCGAAGGGAAGGTCGGAAAGCCACCAGGAGATGAAGGAGAGGACAATATCGAGTTAGTGGCATGGAGACAATGCAATGCCATGTTGAGAGGATGGTTAAGAAGTTCAATTGACGAGAAGTTACATGCTAGCATCACGTTTTCTGGAAGCGTGAAAGAAATTTGGGACGAACTGCGTGATCGATATACAGCTGAAAATGCACCACGCGTTCATCAACTGAAAGGAGAGTTAAGTGAATGCAAACAAGGAAGGGAGTCTGTGGTAGAATACTACACTTGTCTCAAGGTAATCTGGGACGAACTCGCCAACTATTCGCGTGTCTCTCAATGCACATGTGGGGCAGCGGCTGCACTAACGAAGGAACGAGAGGAAGAAAAGGTCCATCAGTTCTTAATGGGATTGGACTCGAAATTATACGGTAATCTTCGTTCGAATCTTTTGATGGAGGACCTCATCACTTCCCTTACAAGGGCATATTCCCTTGTTTTAAGGGACGAAAGGCATGTTAACATGATGAAGGAAAAGGAGGAAAGAGTTGAAACTGCCATGGCTGTAAAGGCGCATGGAGCAGGGCGTGGCAGAGCTGCCATAGGAAAACAGAGTGCCGAGGTTGAAGAAGCCAAGAAGGTGTGCCACAATGCAGTCATTGCGGGAAGTTTTATCACACTGAGGAGACGTGTTATGACAAACACGGCTATGAGGTTGTTAAGGCACGAGGAAGAGGCAGGGGACGGAGAGGAGCAAGCGGCGGTAGAGGTTATTTTGGTCGAGGAGGAGGCAGGTCTGGTGGACGCAACCAGACCGGGACTTTCCAGGCCAATGCTGTTGGCACCTCATCCACTGCGAAGGAGACAAATTCGAAGCCACAACCTTTTAGTGCCGAGGAGATAGAGCGCATAAGGATTATGTTGGCTTCGAGCCCAGAAGGTACCGATAAACTTTCAGGCATGAGTAATATTATTGATGTAGAATGGCTTATTGATAGTGGTTGTTCGCACCATATGACTGGAAGGAGAGAATGTTTGACAAATATTCGCAAAATGGAGAAATCAATAATCGGGTTGCCAGATGGAAGGAAGGTGGAAGCCACTGATCATGGAGAGGTCATTTTAAGCGAAAATTTTGTCTTGCAGTGTAACACCCCCATACTCCAAGTGCCTTACCAGGACCACTCAGGTATAAGGATGCCACCATCTCGGTTACCCGAGGCATGATAATCATAAGACAATGAAGAAACATACTTTATTAAATAAGTTTAAGTGATTACATTACAAAACCAACTGTAAGCAAAATACAACCGTTCTCAAACTATAAACCAACTGAAAGGAACTGTCCTAACAAACACAGCGGAAGACTAAAGACTCTGATATGTGATGACTCCATCCCCAACTAGATCCCACGCGTATCCAAGATATACCTGCCAAGCAACTGCTCACCACCCCCGAATGGATCACCACAGTTTTTAAAACATTTAAACGGGGTCAGTACTAATCACACAATCAATATAGATAACAATAATAAGATAAATAGACAGCTGAACTGTCACACACACACACACACCACCAACCAATTCCCATCATCTCAATACTTGACCGTCCACTTTGGACCCGCCACCAGGGGGGACCGCAGCCGTTCCCACCTAAGCCCCGCTCATCATACCGAGCGATAACCCTGTCCATTAATGTGCACATCCCCTTCCGTGGCGGGTTCCACGAAGGGCGAAACTAGGGCGTGAAGCCACTCCCGCAAGTGACTCCACTCAGCCGAGAACGCATCTCGAGAACCATAGGCAACCAATCACAATCACAATATCAACAATCGTCCAATCTATCAACAATGTACAATCACAATCACAAAATGTCACAATACAATTACTATAACAAACAATCAATCTTAACACATCAACAATCATCCCATTATGGGACTAATACTGAGTAGGAAATCCTACCTGGAAAGCAACACAATCATCAGACGATCTAGCAGGTGTCTCAAAACCTCTCCTTTACAAATCCTTCTCCTATCACATAATCACATAATCACAATCTAACCTTAACAAATCATAAAAACCCCCAATCCCAAAATTAGGGTTTAACCAAATCAAAGGAAAGACAATAAAAAGGGTACATAGATCTTACCCTCGACGCAAGGAACTCAACGGTATAAACAACGACAAGAACTGACCGTCTGAACTCCGGGAATTGCTAAGAATGCGATTAAGAAGATGAACTTGTTTACTTTCTCTCTTAAACAGAAATTTAGGTTTTGGAAAAGTGATTTGGAAACAATGACGGAAGTGTTTTATACTTGAATCGCATTATTAACAAAACCCGACAAAACAAATTTCCCCGTAAACCTTACTCGATCGAGTAGCTAAGGTACTCGATCGAGTGCCCCTTACTCGATCGAGTACCCTAGTTACTCGATCGAGTACCCAACAGTCGAAACTATTTTATTTCGCAAAACTCCCTTACTCGACAGAGTAAGGCCTACTCGATAGAGTACCCCAAGACTCATAAATACGGAGTATTACAGTCTTCCCTCCTTAAAAAGAACTTCATCCCCGAAGTTCAACCCATACATGAAAACAAACATACTAACTCGATCAAGACACAACAACGTGACTAAGAACTCAAAACAAAACTCCAACCCAAACATGAACTCGTAACACCAACTCCACTAACTATTCCTACCTCCACAACATGGCTCACGATATCGTATCCACTCCATTATATCTCTCTCAACACTAACTCCATACACTACCAAAATACTCATAACATCAAACGGAATGTTACATTCTACCACCCTTAAAAGGAACTTCGTCCTCGAAGTTTACTCAGACTCATAACATCATCCTCCAACTGTCAACACTATATAAAATATTCTCACACTCTGAAGCATCACACTACTACAAGCACGGCCATGGCCTTTTAGAAGTATCATCCACAAAACAAATCCCTCCTTTACGCTACGCTAACACTCTACTTCCAATTATATTACAACATGCACCACCATGAAACTCTCTTTTATCGCATCCTACTCCTCTTAAGACAAATGTTACGTCCTCGTAACTCACTAATACTAAATCCTAGCTATATCGTGTCATTATCCCCATCACCACCGCATGTCAAAGATAACCACTTATAATCTAAACACTCGCCATGCATATATCCAAGGCTCTCTTACTTAAACATTCCTCATACCTCAACTCATTCGTCACACCACCTAACCTATACCTCAAAATCTTTATCTTAACCCAAAACTTCAACTTTTCCACATTACCGCAACATGACATACCTCTCTATATAAAGCACCTATCTCCCAAGCGCATAACTCACGATCCACACTCGTTACGTACACTCTCACTAGATCCTCCAGTTCTTTCCTTCATTACCGCAAGACTCATACATAACCTAATATGGCACTAATTCCCTCAACACCCTACACTCACTGTCCCAACAAAAGATTATGAACCACCTGCAGCTTTCAGATCATTACCACACATGTTCTACGGACCACTTGTCGTTACTATGTCTACTAAAGCCTTATCTAGAACAAGATCAAAATTACTGTAACAACCTCTCACAACCGTGTCCCATCAATAGAACATCACTATACCATGACAACAACGAAAACATATACGACTCTATTTCATATCATATTATACCCTCATTCCCAACTTAACCTGGTAAAGAAAACATCAATAAACAAGACAACCGTCTATCTCTGCGGCCGAAACTTGCGGAGCAACATCAAACAAAACAACAAACTATGAATAATCGGTGTGCACTTTCGAAACTCGAATCATAACCATCCCGCCTACTCCACCACAACCGGTGACGGCATCACAACACCGCCACCAACAAACCCACCGTAGTGCGAAAATACCCGCATCACAACATTATGTACCGTGCCCGGATCACCACCCGAGGCACCACAACCACACCGATAGACATCACAACTGCATACGATTCCCATAAACACTGACTGAGCATAACTTCTCAGACAAGAAAAACTTACTCAAATCCACTTTATTAAATCACCACGCAACATATTATATGGATAAACAGATAAGCATCTCATGAACATCATCTCTACCATTTCACGGAATACACATGTGTTATTAATACAAATAAAATTATAACTAGCCATGTCAAATTAATCAAGTTATTACCTTTTTGGATATTATTCAATTAAATTACCGTGTCCAACATATATATTACAGAACATTCATAAAACAACTTTATAATTATCACACCATACCACTTCTTGTGAAGTCAGAACCTCACACAAACATTTACACATATCATAAACCTGTAATCACAACCAACTAGTCAATCCTGATCACGTAAGTTACCACTCAACATAGGTTAAACCTGTCGCCCGAGCTTAACTCGTATACACCTCATAACATATTCTCCCTTTCGCATATCCATCACCCTCTGCCAAATGTAGCCACACCATTAATACTCAACTACTAACAACCGCCTCATATAACCACATCTTATACTCTTTCATAACTGTACTTATCAATCTGGTCTCTGCAAAATCAACCTCTTTTGTTACCTTTCTAATATACCATTACCCTTAACCACTAGTCACAAACCATAACATTACCGCTGTCCGGGCATCAAACCTCTTACACTCATCTCTAAACATCACGATTTGTTTCCTATCTTTGGTTAACATCCCAAATAACGAACATCCAATCCATTAACAAAATTACCTCAACATTCTTCCCAATACTATCCTTAATTGTATCATCATCTAACTCTCCACCAAAAATCTCGTATTGTGCAAATACTCCACCAACTTCATACTCCCTTAATTCCTCGAAACTCATGATTAATCATGTTGTTCTGAAACTTCTGTATAACTATTAACTTACTTACCCTTGATAGTATCATACATCTCGACGATTCCTTACTTTATGTCACATAACTCCGGTGAACTTTTTCTCAACTTGCTTTTATCCTTCTTTTCTCGTTATACTCAAAAATACCATTAATAGCTCAGCTCCTTATTACTTCTATCTAACTCTTTAGTGCTCCGATTATCTTTTCATTGCTCCAAAACTCAAATCCCATTATTTCATATCGATATCATCTCACTCTTTCTTACCATAAATATTATCTTATTATGCCATTAATCACCCTTGCCTCTAGTTTAGCCATAAAATCAACGTTCATTGTTCTAACAATTGCATCTCCTTTGTACCTCTCTAGAAATCAGAATTCCTTTTGTACCATTAATTGCCCAAGGAAATCACACAGTAGTTTCGTCTCTTAATAAACCAAATCTCCCAAATCCACCTCGCGACATGTCTCCACAAAGTTTACTATATACTACTCTTCTCAACCCCTTTAAAACGCACTTTCACTACATATATCCTTACTCAACTCTATTTCTAACCATCTCCCTCCATAATTCTTTACACATCTCAAGCTGCCACTATCCGCATCCTTACTTTTCAATCTTTTTTTTTTATTCTCGCGTTCATTATACTCACATCATCCCTTGCCCATATTCTCTTACTTTTACATTACTCAACACACAATCATATCACTCATCCCGTCTCGCAAAACGTGCTCTATGCCTCAATAAACTATACCAATCTTCCTTTTCTTTTTCCACCATCTATCATAATCACATATAACTCATGTCCTCCCCACCGAACTCATATTCATCATAAGTGCCACTCTTTACATCATAAGATTGGGTAACTTACGCTTCAGGACCAACACATACGTAAAACAATGCATAAAGAAGTAATACAACACCTTTGGATTAAACGTAATATGCAACGAATGTCAAAAAAATAAACATATGACCCGAAACACGCATATGACCTGCACAGACCCCACTCGATCGAGTACCAGAACCTACTCGATCGAGTTGAGGCTACTCGATCGAGTGCCCAACATGCTCGGTCGAGTGCCCCGACTCCAGAACCCAAACAGACCTTCTGATCTCTGACTTACTCGACCGAGTAGCCAGGATACTCGATCGAGTGACCCCATACTCGATCGAGTGCCCGAGGTACTCGATCGAGTGCCCAAAAACACGATTCTGGTCAAAATAACGACAAATACCCACTCGATCGAATCATGTAGACTCGTGAATACTACCCGCATGTTATCTCACATACCCCCAACGTACTATGCATTCATTATTATTTCAACATTATGATTACAACTATGCATTCAAATCTGCGCGACTCCTCATGCAATCAACATAATAATCTACTTCGTGTTATCAAGTGCCACGTTATAAACAACCATCATGCTTTTCATCCAATTTGTTATGCAAAACACATATCATTGAACCTCTATTCTTCATGTTACTACTTACCAAAAGCCAAACATTACCATCTATCATGCTCATATAACATTCAACTTTCAATCATGTATTACCCGCATGTTTTTAATTTTCATAACTTTTCATGACACAAGCCACACCCTTACACTACAAATCCTATTTCCATGTTGCTAATACAACAACATTACAAATCCACTTCATCACATAAACACTTCCATAATCAAGAAATTCATATCCTTACGAAATTGCCACTTCATCTTTTCCAATCAATTCATCTAGTTCAATCACATACTTGACTAACAAGCGCATATGATACGATAGTAGACAATTATACGAACTTAATATATAGCTTTACGCAAACAAAACTATGAAAACAAATCTTATCACAACCCCTATCCACATGTTATTAGGATTGCCTCATTATAAATCATTCATCCTACACATCATTATTCATCACATATAAACTATTTCCTTTTTCCACCACATCATTCGTCATTCTCACATACTTTTCCAACTATTCCAATCAACATGGTAAACCAAGTATCATTCAACATGCTTTCAACCAACAAAATACAAAATCACCCTTATACATGCCACACATCACCATATTGTTACACAATTCACAAAATAAACACATAGCGATCCCGACTCATATCCCATGGTGACCGGTTCAAAATCGTAGGGCGAGTTCGCGACTTTAGGACGTCTCCCAAGCCTTTGCATTAGCTCCTACAACCTTTACCCCGGGTTCATTTTAATCGACTCCCTAGATTCATTAGATTCATTGGTTACAGGTTTCAGGATCGTCGCTCTGATACCATTTGTAACACCCCCATACTCCAAGTGCCTTACCAGGACCACTCAGGTATAAGGATGCCACCATCTCGGTTACCCGAGGCATGATAATCATAAGACAATGAAGAAACATACTTTATTAAATAAGTTTAAGTGATTACATTACAAAACCAATCAGTAAGCAAAATACAACCGTTCTCAAACTATAAACCAACTGAAAAGGAACTGTCCTAACAAACACAAATGGAAGACTAAATACTCGATATGTGATGACTCCATCCCCACTAGATCCCACGCGTATCCAAGATATACCGCCAAGCAACCGCTCACCACCCCGAATGGATCACCACGCTTTTAAAACATTTAAACGGGTCGAGACTAATCACACAATCAATATAGATAACAATAATAAGATAAATAGACAATGAACTGAATCACACACACACACACACCACCAACCAATTCCCATCATCTCAATACTGATTGTCCACTGGACCAGCCCTGCCAGTGGGGGACCGCAGCCGTTCCCACCTAAGCCCCGCTCATCATACCGAGCGATAACCCTGTCCATTAATGTGCACATCCCCTTCCGTGGCGGGTTCCACGAAGGGCGAAACTAGGGCGTGAAGCCACTCCCGCAAGTGACTCCACTCAGCCGAGAACGCATCTCGAGAACCATAGGCAACCAATCACAATCACAATATCAACAATCGTCCTGAATCTATCAACAAATGTACAATCACAATCACAAATTCACAATACAATTACTATAACAAACAATCAATCTTAACACATCAACAATCATCCCATTATGGGACTAATACGAGTAGAAATCCTGCCGGAAAGCAACACAATCATCGACGATCTAGCGGTGTCTCAAAACCTCTCCTTTACAAATCCTTCTCCTATCACATAATCACATAATCACAATCTAACCTTAACAAATCATAAAAAACCCCAATCCCAAAATTAGGGTTTAACCAAATCAAAGGAAAGACAATAAAAAGGGTACATAGATCTTACCCTCGACGCAAGGAACTCAACGGTATAAACAACGACAAGAACTCGACCGTCTCGAACTCCGGAATTGCTAAGAATGCGATTAAGAAGATGAACTTGTTTACTTTCTCTCTTAAACAGAAATTTAGGTTTTGGAAAAGTGATTTGGAAACAATGACGGAAGTGTTTTATACTTGAATCGCATTATTAACAAAACCCGACAAAACAACCCCGAAATCCGGCTTACTCGATCGAGTAGCTAAGGTACTCGATCGAGTGCCCCTTACTCGATCGAGTACCCTAGTTACTCGATCGAGTACCCAACAGGTCAGAAACTATTTTATTTCGCAAAACTCCCTTACTCGACAGAGTAAGGCCTACTCGATAGAGTACCCCAAGACTCATAAATACGGAGTATTACATGCAGGATGTGATTTATGTGCCCACTTTACAATGTGACTTGATCTCTGTCAAACAATTAATTAGAGAAAAGGATTGTGTAATAACGTTTCATGTTGACTCTTGTGTTATGCAGGACCGGGCTTTGAGGACGGAGATTGGACGAGGTGATGCTCGAGATGGGGTTTATTATTTCAAAAGGGAGAAGAAGGATGTGGCCTGCAAGGCAGATATTTCGAAGGACTCCATGTTGTGGCATGCTAGACTCGGACATCCGTCGAGTAATGTTTTATCTTCTTTTTCGAATTTGGTTGGTAATAAATTGTCTTGGAACACTAGTCAAATTTGTGATGCGTGTTGTAGGGCTAAGCAAACCCGAATTCCTTTTCCGCTTAATAATAAACGTTGTGGTTTTTTATTCGGATTGATACATTGCGATATTTGGGAAGGCTATAGCACACCAAGTTTGTCTCGTTCACATTATTTCCTGTCAATTGTTGATGATCACAGTAGGTTTGTTTGGGTGTATTTGCTGAAAGACAAAGGCGAAGTCGGTGAGACATTACGGGTTTTTTGTCAAATGGTTAAAAACCAATTTAATACTTCCGTTAAAATTATTCAAAGCGATAATAAAACAGAATTATTATCCAGTCAGATGAAATATTATTATGAAGAAAACGGAATTATTTTTAGGTCTAGCAACACCGATACCCCGCAACAAAATAGAAGAGTCGAGAGAAAACATCGACATATCCTTGAAAGGGCTAGGGCCTTACGTTTTCAGGCACATTTACCGATTACGTTTTGGGGGGAGTGCATTTTAACCTCAGTATATTTGATTAATAGGACCCCGACGCCCGTTTTAGGAAATAAGACACCATACGAGTTGCTATATGGAGAAAAGCCGAGCTATGACAATGTTAAAGTATTCGGTTGCCTTTGCTATGTGCACAATAAAGATAGAACCCGAAATAAATTTGGGGAGCGAGGAAAACGATGTCTATTCCTGGGATATCCACATAATAAAAAGGGTTGGAAGGTGCATGACTTGGATAGTAATAAATTGTTTGTTTCAAGGGATGTTCATTTCTTCGAGCATGAGCTACCCTACAATTCTAGAGAGTCCATTCCGAACAGGGATAGCACACTTTTAGAAGATCAGACCACACAACATGAAACATATGTGGTAGATGACATACACCAAGAAGTAAACCATGACAAAAGGGTTTTAGATGATGACACCCATGGAAACAGGGGGAGTGAAGAAACAACCAATCGAGAAGAGACGGTTGTCCAAGGACAACGAAGAGACATGGAGAGTCGAATTGAGCAAGGAGAAAGTGATATCGAAAATACAGCAGGGGACGAAACAGAAACAGAGGTGCTCGGTAGGGGAGCTAGACAGAAATTTGAACCCCATTGGCGCAAGGATTATAGCTGCAAGTCGACACGAATAATAAACCCCATGACACAAAGCGATCATACCGTCCAAGCTAAGTCCAAGAAGTCAGGTACTCGTTATCCTCTAGTCAATTACGTTGTTGCAAATTGCTTTTCTAATGGTCACAGTAATTTTTTGGCTGCCATTGACGAGAAAAGAGAGCCGCAACACTATTTCGAAGCTGCCAAAAATCCACAATGGAGAGATGCTATGCGCAAGGAAATCGATGCTCTTGAAAAAAATGGGACCAGGAAGATCGTTTCATTACCAAATGGAAATAAACCAATTGGGTGTAAATGGGTCTACAAGATTAAGTACAAGGCAGATGGTACAATCGAAAGATACAAAGCTCGACTTGTAGCGCAAGGCTTTACTCAAGTAGAAGGAATTGACTACCACGAGACATACGCACCGGTAGCAAAGATGACGAGCGTGAGGTGCTTATTAGCCGTGGCAGCAGCTAAGAAATGGGAAATAGAGCAATTGGATGTGAACAATGCGTTTTTACATGGGGATTTAGAGGAGGAAGTATATATGCGAATTCCGCGAGGGTTCGAGAAGGAGGATAGGAACAAGGTATGCAAATTACAAAAGTCATTGTACGGTTTAAAACAAGCTTCGCGAAATTGGTTCTCAAAGTTGACATAATTTTTACGAGGATATGGTCTTGTCCAATCATGGGCCGATTATTCATTATTCACACGGAACAAAGACGGGATTTTCATTGGTGTACTCGTGTATGTAGACGATATGCTGGTTGTAAGTAATAATAGTGAGGCATGTCGGAAGTTCAAGGAATGTCTTGATAAGCAATTTGGTATAAAGGACTTGGGTCGTCTCAAGTATTTCTTGGGTATTGAAGTTGCACAAAGTTCAAAGGGACTATTTCTAAATCAAAGGAAATACGCACTGGGAATAATAGAAGAAGCAGGCCAATCACAAGCGAAGCCGGTACATACACCAATACAACAACATCATAATCTTGCTTTGGCTAAAGGAGAATTGTTGAAGGATGTGATGAAATACCTAAGAGTTGTGGGAAGGCTGATTTACTTAACGATCACAAGACCAGACCTCGTGTATGCCGTACACGTGCTCTCACAGTTCGTTCACGAGCCAAGGAAAGAACATTGGGATGGAGCAATGCGTGTCGTTCGATATTTGAAGATGAACCCGAGCAAGGGGATTATTATTGGTGGGAGTTCGAATTTGCAGTTGCGAGCATTTTGTGATTCCGACTATGCGAGTTGCCCATTAACGAGGAGATCCTTGAGCGGATATTTTGTTTCCTTAGGAGGATCACCCATAGCGTGGAGAGCAAAGAAACAGGTGACAGTAGCAAAATCTACGGCGAAGGCAGAGTACCGCGCCATGGCAGCGGTAACAAGCGAGCTAATATGGATTAAGTCTTTTTTAGCGTCATTAGAAGTGTTTCACACCGAACCCATTGACTTGTTTTGTGATAATCAAGTTGCACTCCATATTGCCAAAAATCCCGTATTTCACGACCGAACCAAGCATATTGAAATTGATTGTCATTTCGTTCGTCAATATCTAGTGAACAGGACCATTAATGCGTTACACATACGGAGTAAGGAACAAGTTGAAGATCTTTTTACCAAGGCGTTAGGGGAAGAAGCGTACAGCCATCTTCAGTGCAAGTTGGGACTTGGTTTACCAAGTGCTCCAACTTGAGGGGGAGCGAAAAGATATTGTAAATATATTTTGCATATGTTAGTCAAAGGTTGTTATTTGGTTAGCTACATATTAGGAACCGTATGATTGTATATATTATATTTAGGAGTTAGTTTCCTTATTAATAGGTGTAGAAGTAGTATATATGTACGATAACTAATGAAGTAATAGATGACTTTGTATCCTCCTCTTATTTCAATCTTAACAAATATACACAAAAGATAAACAACAAAGGACCAAGACAAAAAGAGTACATATCAAGAAAATTGATTGAATCATCTAAATCTCGATCTTATCAGGGTTTGTGGTCATACTTGGATTTTTCCTCGACCAAAAATGATCATAAGGAAAGTTACTAAAATGACGGAGTAGTATTTAAATTAATCTAACGAGTTTGATTCTAGAATTACGACAATAATATTAGTTTAAGGTTTGAGACTATTCAAAAATTAAATAGCGTCGGAGATTGCATTAAGCAAGAAGGTACACAACAAACAAGTAAATAAGAGCATCAGTCCCATATTATTATGGGGTGTCTCAGTCAAATGTTGTCATTTCTATTTTAAGAATGCATTTGATGAACAATTTGATTATTCACACTCAATTTGGTTCATTTGTCATTTAATAATTGACCTCCTCCTCTTTCCTTGGTCTTTGTGCCAAAATTAAAGGACAACAATTGACCGGGAGAGAGGGAGTAATATCATTGCCTGCATAATTGTGTCGTTAAAACATGCCAATTGCCAAGTGTACAAAATGAGTGTTAAATATTCATTCAAAGACATGCCAACTGCATTGAGTGGAAAAAATAAATTAATTTGATATATCGCAATAGAACAAAAAAAAAGTATACGCACGGGGTACTCTTGAGAAATTCAATTCGTACATATGCACATATGTTAAGATTATATAGGGGAGAGTATTTCATGAATCTTGTATTATTGAGTTGTGAAACTTAGGATAACAATACATGTATTTATAGTACCGAAATCCAAACCCTAATACTCTAAGCCCTAGACGATAGCTGGCGGCCCTAATGGGCCTAATATCCTAATAACATATTAGTTTAATTTAATTTAATGTATACTTATTCCTAAGATATAATAGAAAATATTTTTTTACACTTGAAATTAAATAAGTAACATTTTCGAGTTGAAGTGAAATGATTTCTCGTAGATGATTACGATCAAGTTTTCTAAAAATATGCGGTCTAAATATATAGTATTAGTTACTTTCATTCATAATTAGTTTGAGCATAAAACTATTACAAAGCCATCAACAGACTCGTGAAATGTAAGTAGTTAGCTTTGATTGAACATTAAGACACACACAAAGTGAAAACCGAGAACAATCACATACGAAAACAATATGTTTTGAAGCTAATCGACCACATTCACCAGTGACTTTGTTTATACTGGGTGTATCAAAGTATTAAGGGTATTTCCTTAACAAAGAATTATAGCTCTTAAATCTTTTCTTAACATGTAGGTAGTAATATGGGTTTAGGTTGTACATTCTTAGGTACAAGTATTATACAATTTGGAATTGGGAGTTGTGTATTCTTTCTCACTCAACTAACCCCAATTTCCCCAATAGATCTCATTTGTGACGGGTCAAATATCACCCACATGGATAGATAAGACAAAAAATAGAATGCATAGGAAATTACAAATGATTTGTCTTTATCCTTCCATGTTCAGCTCAACATTTGTGTGAATCTAACTGAGCTTATGTATATTGTTTCTAAATTACATAGTAATTTTTTGAGCTTCAATATTAATGTGGAGCTCGAAAACTTCACAACAAACCTCGTAAACATCACAACAATACTCAAAATTTTAAAATAAAACAGGAGAAGAGAAGCTGCTTCTCATATTAGACTCCTTATCTAAGCATAGCTAATGTCAACTATCAAATTAGATCAAATCCAAAAAAAAGATGGGACATCATTATATATAATCACAATTTTTTCAGTAAATGGTAAAACAATGGGGCTATATGCCTGATGAACTTGCACTTGAAACTAGCAGCACTTGAGCCAAACATAAATACGAGCAGAAGATGGTCTTCTTGTCGCAAAAGATCAGCATTAACAATAGCAAGTCATCGCGGCCTAGTTAGTAATGTTCATCATCTTCCAAAGCGGTCCAGATCATCCTGAAAATAATTTCACAACATAAAATGGCAGTTCACTGGCAAAACATGACACATCTCAAGTGAATCAAAGGTGTACCAGAACAGTGAGAGGAAAAGGATAAATAAAAGATATCCGAGTTTGAAGAGACGCTTCTTCTTTTCCCAACTCAATAAATTGAAGATCTCGGTCACGTCTACGAGATGCTTCTTATCCATGTACCTGGAAATGTAAAAAAAGAATAAACAAGCTCAACACCGCATCGGAATCTAAAGCACAATATCTATCAAACAAAACAAAGGCGTTATCAATACGAAATGTAGGAATCAACATATTGAGGTATAAAGTCGGATGTATGGAGTCGTTCTTTGGATTGAAAGGGAAGAGAGACTGTTTTCAACCACATCAAGATACCTCACAATAAAGTAGTACAAACACTAGAGCAAGTGAAGACAGGTGAGCTGGTGAGGTATTATGTGCTAAAAAAAAAAAAAAAAATAGGAAAATAAATGAAATTTTGAACCTTCAAAATGACAAAAATACGGTAAAATGGAAGATATTTCTGAAACAGCAAAACACTGAAGAATGGAAGGTGTTTCGGAGACAGAGGGAGTATTATTTTACATAAAAGTATTTCTATTCAATTTGTAAGGAGTTTTAAATGCAATAGGTCTCACAAGGATTAGAGACTACTATATAATGTGGTCCTGCTTGTGACGCTTATTTGTGATCTCATGACGGGGAACATAAATAGACATGCAATAATATTTACAAGCATTCAACCTCAATATCATTAATATATGAATCAGCAAGAGATCTTACGATTTAGCATTATAGTAGAGATATGGCACACCCAAAAGTGCCATAAACCAATGGCCGCTGACAAGGAAAAAGACGCAAAGTCCTCCTTGTACTATAAATTCAGGTATGATCACATTGTTTATCCTAGATGCCGAGTCATACGGGTTGATGTAATCGAACTCTAGATCTGCCAAACACATAAGCTGCAATATATTTCTAAAGAGTAAGATAAGACCTTTCTAACAAACTCTTACACGGGAGAAGGCACTAGTCAACTTTCATACCCAACAGCAACGTGAAGTTAATTTCATAAAAAATGCACCAACAAACAGAAACGTGACACATCGTCAAATATCATCAGAATAACAAAAAATAGAACAAATCTGTCATCAGAACATGAGTCAAAGATCATCATCAGTACATCAAAATAAAATTTTACCGCAACACAATCGTTGATATACAGGAGCTGTCGGCAACTCAGCATAATGCACCAGGCCTTGCATATTTTCCGTAATAAACTCAAGGATGAACACGATCTCCTTTCAAATCCAAGAAAAGAAAGGCAGTAAAATGAGTTCATCTTAACTGTACTGATTTTAAACAAGAGTCCTCTGACCTCATTTTGTCTCAATTTTTATCTTTTGTTTTTTGTTTACAATTAAAAGAGGACGTTCAAAATTAAGTGTATTCAAAAGATCTTCCTTTCAAAGCCTTGACTCTTCCGCATTGTTCATGCTTCTACAACCCATCCAAATTTTAAATGCTACCAACGCAACAGTTCCTCTAGTAATGTCCGACCAGTCGACCACCTGACCTCAAAACATTAGGGGAGTAAGCTTTGTGGTTCTTGTTTTTATACTTATGATCGCTTGCAAGGATACACAACCAATGATTTTATCCATACATAATGCATTTCTCAAGTTCCTTGTACAACTAAACAAGCACGTTAAACTCATTTAGTAATACACTTCTGCAATTTACGAAAAATTCTTCAGGAAGGTCAGCATAATAATTCCTCAAACACCTTCAATTTCAACTATGGAAGGCACAATATCTCACTCTTTGAGAAAAAAGGAAAAAAACAGATAAATGGGCAAGTGCGTATCCCATTGGCATATTATGAATGATGCAAATAGTACACTGTCACACCTTCCAATTAACTGCCAAATAAGCGCACAGATTTTGACTGTCCCCTTCAGGTTTCTACCTTTCCCTAAGATTGAAGGAACGCAGCAGTTAACGAAGTAAAATAAGATACTAGGGCAAACATTGCAGGTACTTTCCTATCTCCTTTGACCCCTTCACTGGCTAATTTTGTTGCAAATATAACTTGGATTATTGACACTTGTGCAACAGAACATATGTGCAATTCTCTGAACTTGTTTACTGAACCTAAGGTATTATCACATCCTATCTGTTGGTTTGCCTGATAGAAAAACTAAGTTTGCCAACAAAGTAAGCAAAATGCAGCTTACAAAGGATATTCAATTGCAAAATGTGTTCTATTTGACTGACTCTCGTCATAATTTGCTTTCTGTCAGTAAATTAACTCTTTTTTTTATTTTTATTTTTTGATAAGGTAAGGAAACTAGGATGATTATAAATCAACCTATATCATCCTTGCGGATGAGAACGGTAAACGAAATTCAAAGAATTTCTATTTACCAGGAAGGAACAAGATAAGAGGATACAACGAAGAGACTCTTCCCAAAAAGGATGTCACTTAAAATATCCCATAAAAGAATTAAAAAATAAACTCATTAGAACAATAAAAAACTTAGAAAAAACCATATAAATTCTACACAGATAACAATGGGAACAAAAGGCCAAACTGCTCAGGATATTAAAAACTCAGATTCGTTAATAAATCCAAAGGATTAAAAACTTCCATGTACATCATCATACGGAGTAAGATACAATTTTAATCTGACGAAATCAACAATACTTTGGTCGATTTATGAAGTTCATTGTTGAAATATTGCTATTAATTCATTGATTTAAACCTCCCTTAACTAAGACATAAGACTGAAAAAAACCCTCCTAGGCTAAAATGGAGAGCAATTTAAAGTCTAGTCATTAGGAAGAAGAAAATCAAGAAATATGACTGAAAATTTTTCTATTAAAGGACTAAAGATAAGACTCAAGATCTACCTAATCATGAAGAAGCTAGAAGATGATCATGAGAAATGGTGATTGACGAAGGAGGACGAAGGAGAGCTTGGGAAGGAAATAAGAAAATAAATTTTCAGATCCCTAATTTTTCTAGTTTTTGAGAGAAACTTTCTCTCTCATCTTTCTCTCTCTCTTTCTAACTTTTTTCTGTCTAGAGTTTACTCCCTATATTACTCTATCCTAACCTTTGCTGGGCGTTGTTCCCTTGAACACTGTTATTTCTTCTGCTTAGAACTTAATAATTTTTGTGTTTTTTCTTGATCATGGCTTGCGTGTCTTATTTACGAATAGTTGCTACTTAGAGGACCTTCATGCACTAAGTCTACCTTTGCACATGGACAGAGAGTTTCTGGTTTATACAGGCTTCAAAGTTTTTTCCCATGACAGTAAGTTTCCAGTAAACAATGTGATACAATTCTGAATGATGACGTGGTAATTAATTCGGGAAGAGCACAGGGGCAGGGGTCGAATGCATGTTGTTAATTAGTTAGGAGTCGTAATGTCGTATTTCGTTAGGAGTCACGTGCTGAGTAAGTGCTGAGTAAATTTTATCACTTTATCACTGTTAATTTTTTTCTTTTCAAGGTAAGAGTCTTTTTCTTATTAGCTAAATCATAGCCTATTTAAACTAGATTTGTATGTTTATTTTTATTAGGTCAAGTTATAATTTACAAAACACAGCTTGTGTGCAATTGTGCAGTCGGGATTCGACGAGTTTCAATCCAACCTTTGTTACGGTTTGACGCGTCTTCAAGCAATAACCTGAATTATAGTCAATAGGCCTTGACTATAATTTACCATTGTTCGGATTATAGGTCTAATCCGAGCAAATATCCCCACGGATTCAAACTTGTCCCTCGGTCTCCCGAGTCACGAGTTCGATCCTCACTACTATCATCTTTCATTTATTTAAATCGCTTCCGCATTCATATCATGTGGTATCAGAGATTCGGCTCTTGATTTCCTTAAATCTAAGACGGTCCTAGGGAGCAGCATCAAAAGTCATAACTTTGCACCCAACAAAGAACCTTTCTTTTTCCCTTTTGGAATGGGGTCTTCACTGTTTTTTGATGGCATAAAAGAGGTAATGTTTTCTTTCATCCTGAACTACCCCCTATTTTTGATGAAGATGTGAATGAGGTCTTTGCACCTCCAAAAGGAGTCCAAAATGAAGTGCATTACAATTTGTTGCTGTTGCTAACATGGAACATGCCAAAGTAACAGTTCACGAAGACTGTTTCTTTTGAGGTTCATAACTTCTTTGTACGACACGTTGAAATACTCCTTGGAGATGAAATCAAGGTAGTTAGTGGCTGCTTAGTAATGACTTTTCAGTGCCATCAATGAGCAACATTAAGTTCACCTTCTTATGGTTTAAAGGTGGGTATGAATGTCATGAAACTATAACACAACAAAAGAGCATAAGGAGTGGGTGCCACATAGCCTTTGATCCAGAAGGAAGAGAGGGTGTAATTGGGCTGAGAATCGAGACTCGAAGGCCAACACAAGTCGTCATGGTGTTTGATATTGGAGGCAATGGCAAAGGACCCTACGGCCTACGCCACGTTCAATGTCGGAGATTTGTCACCTTACCTTGATGATGATGACTGGCTGACAGAATTGAGGACAATTCCGTTTCAAGGGGAAGGGGATGATACGATTCTGAATGATGTGGTAATTAATTCGGGTAGAAAACAGGGCAGGGGTCGAATGCAAGCTGTTAATTAGTTAGGAGTAATGTGCTAAGTAAATTGTATCACTGTTAACTGTTTTCTTTTTCTTATTAGCTAAGTCATAGCCTATTTAAACTAGATTTGCATGTTATTTTTATTTAGGGCGTGTTTGGATTGAGGGATTTGGAGGTAAAGAAAGGGAGGGATAGTAGGGGATTTAAAATCCATTGTTTGGATAGCAAATAAGGGTGGAGGGAAAAGGAGGGGGAGAGATTTGGAGGGATCCAATTTCCCTCTTCCAAGTCTAATCAAAATCTCTCCACAATAGGCAAGATTTGGAGGTAAATTGTATCCAAACAACCACATTCCATTGCCCCTCCCCTTCCCTTCTCTCCCTTCCCCCTCCCCTCCTTCCCCCTCCCCTCCTTCCTTCCACTTTTGCTATCCAAACACACCCTAGTCAAGTTATAATAAAAAAAACGCAGCTTTGTGTGCAATTGTGCAGACGGGATTCGACGAGTTTCGATCCAACCTTTGTTACTGTTTGACGCGTCTTCAAGCAATAACTCGAATTATAGTCAATAGGTCTTGACTATAATTCACCATTGTTCAGATTATAGGTCTAATCCGAGCAAATATCCCCACAGATTCAAACTTGTCCCTCGGTCTCACGAGTCACGAGTTCCATCCTCAGTATTATCATCTTTCATTTATTTAAATCGCCTCCGCATTCATATCACAATGCTTTTGCTTTTAGTTACCTATTACTTCTATGCCTGTATCTTTGTTTCATGCTAGGCTTGGCCATCCGTCTACTTCAAAAATGAAATAGATTGATGATGTATCGGAGCATGATTTGAATAAATTATTTTGTAAAGCTTGTGCTTTGTGTAAACAGTATAGATTACTTCAATCATTCTCGAGACAAAGAAAAACATGTCTGTAACAGGCTATAAAATATCTCTCGAGAGTCCATTTTACCCTCCCTTAGCTTAATTGTACAGTAAATAATGAAATTTGAACCACCACTTAGTTAAGTAAAGCAACAGCTAATCAATAGATGAATTGGAAAGAGAAAGAGAAAGAGGGAGAAGACCTGGTAGACGACGAGGACGAGGAGAGCGATAAGGATAAAGAAGGAAAACAGCCAACAGAAGATTCCCACCATATCCAATTCTTCCCGACGACGACGGAGCTAGAGAAATGGGATGTTTGTTGCCGGAGTTTATTGTCTGTTGCCAATTTTAGGTAATTAGGATCCAGCGATGGACAGAACGACACCCAACATCACTTCGGTTGTAGGATTCCTAATTTGCTAAGGTTTTCCCCTTTGGCTGAGTCAAATGTTTCAATTAGACCGGTCAAACGGGTCGAATAAGGACGTTACGGGTCAAGTTACGATAAAACAGATTGATTAACAATTTTCTGGTTCCATTTTTTTTATCTTTTTAATTTATTATACTCCCTCCTATTCTAGATAAACCTCCCTATTCATGGAGGGCACTAGAATTAAGGAGAGGGATTAAAATAAGGTAAAATATTGTAGTGGGGTTTGGTAATTGGAGAGAGGGAAGGTATTGTGGGGTATTATTATGGGTGTGGTGATTAAAATAAGTATTGTTGTGGGGTAAGTTGATTAAAATAAGTATTGTTGTGGGGTGAGGTGGGGCATTGTTGTGGGGTAAGGTGATTAAAATAAGTATAAAACTTTACTAAATAAGGAAATAGGGAAGATATTGCGAATAGATGAAAAAGGAAAGAGGGAAGTTTATGTAGAATAGGAGGGAGTATATACTTTTCATAAAGTTAACTCTTTTATACAAAGTGATCAAAGGATGGATGAATTACTATGACTAGGGGGTGTTTGGTTGGCATCATTGGAATGGATTTAATTCATTCCAATATTTAGTTGGAGCATTTTAGAATGGAGCAACCCCTTGGAATCTCATAAGTCATACCCACCTATTCCCCATGGATTCAAATTTTATTCCTTTATGTTTATTTTTCTAATGAACCAAACAAGTTTTGAAAGGTATAGAATTAGAACCACATACTTCTATAATTTCTCATTCCAATCCATTTCATTCCTAAGCAGTGAACTAAACGACCCCTAAATTGATTTATTAATCATTTAAGTATCTATCGCATCTATATAAGAAAATTTTGATCGCTAGTAACACATACATGACAAGTTGCACTCACCATGTCTCTAATGTTCTGCAAGCAAGGACTGCAACTCACCCGATGATAATCAAAAAACAGATGTTTAATCATTTGTTATGTTCAGCGATATTCCGTAAGTCGGTTTTAAATTGCTGCACGGAAATGAAATTCATTACCATTGCTGCCATGTAGGTCCCATTACGGTCGATAATTAGAGTTGATTATGGCATCATGTCAAAAACCACCCACAAATTCAGAGATCGTCTCTTTCTGAGTCGGAATATTCTGAAAACTATCAATAGATATTTTCATAGCATAAAGTTCTAGTCAAATATTTAAATTTGTATCAAAAAAATAAAACTTTATCTGCGTCTCTTGATCTGCGCGAGTGAGTGGAACCGGGATACCTTATAGGAATAAGTGCGTCTATTGGTGTGCCACTTTAAAGTTATTCTTGTGCATATATAAAGGGTCGATGTGAACTGTTGTAGGATTAGTCGCTAGTCCTAATCAAACAAATTACTCAACTACTATAGCTAAGGAAGTCGAGATTGTAACACCCCCATTTAACTAGGAGTCTTTAGCAAGGCATTCTCAGTTAAATGGGACTGTTACCATCTCGGTTGTCAGAGATAGTAAATAGCAAGAACAACAACGATAGGTACTTTAATTAAAAGTTACATAAAACTGATAAACTGTCTTATTACATAATCCAATACTGAAAGACTAAGTTAATAAACTGATACACAGGAAGTCTTTAAACTAGTTGAAAGTAAATAATAATGACATAAACTAAGGTCGACTCCTCCAGCTAACTCGTCCATCCCAGTCCCGCGTAGCAGCATCCAATCTCATACATTATTATCTGCTTGTCTCACTGCTCCCCAATTGCCGAAAATATCAATTGATTCATCTTAGAGTTGAAATAGATTTGACACAAGGAAAGCAAAAACGTCAACCAAAAAGTTTAGTAGGGAAATTTCAACCAACAAGAGTAAATAACAGCAACAACAGCAAAATTAAAGGTAATCATCATAATAGTAATACAACTCAGACTCCGAACGCCCTCCTCGATCACGCAGATCAACATCTAACTCTGACCTCCTAACACCCTCCTCGATAGTACATATCGGCAATCACAATAAAGACAATAATAATGTGCAGCCAGGTCAGTCACACATGTAATACCCCAGAATTCATACCTGTGCACTCGGCCGAGTACGGCAGAGTACTCGACCGAGTTTGGTGACCGAGTGTCTTCTGAGCTTAAACCCAAATTCTGGTTGTGTGTCACTCGACCGAGTGGTTGGTGAAATCGACCAAGTGCCTTTGAGCACTCGACCGAGTGTACGGGCCCAGACCCAGTTTTAGCGTGTTGGGCTCCGTGCGTTTGGCCTTGCTATATATACTTCCTTTTCAGCTTTCTTCTTTATTTTTACAAACCTTGAGCTATCTCTGTACTCTCTCAAACCCTCGCTCTCTAACATTTCCTATCATCTTCAAGAAGATTTAGCTTGGGATTTGAGGATCTAGCATTATACTTCACCTTTCCTTTGCCCTTTTCATATTGTGAGTCTTTAATTATTCTTTTAATCTCTTTAATAGTTATCCAAACCCTAGAAATTGGGGGAAATTGGGAGTTTTGTTATTTGGGTAAATTGATTGGGGATTTGAGTAATTAGATGATTGTAATAAGTAATTAGATGTATTATATATATATTGTGATAGGAATTTCTTGGTTAATTATAGGAGGAGACTGATGGAAGAATTCTAGCAAGTTAGTTGCTTTTATGGAGTTTGCTAAAAGGTAGGGTTTTCATACTCGGTTTCAATAATATATATGAATGTTTACATATGTCACTATTGTTGTGGTTAGTCTCACATGATTGTTGTGATTGCATAATAACATGTTGTTGGGTAATTGTGTCTCAAAGGATTGTTGTAATTGTTGGATTTGCATTGTAACATGTTAAAAGGGAATTGTTGTTAGTCTCATATTGTTGATAGATTTGCATTATAACATGATAATGGGTAAATATGGTTAGTCTCACATTGTTGGTAGAAGTGCATTATAATATGAGAATGAGTGATTATTGGTACATGTGTCCTTGACATGTTAAGATTCATATTCCATGTGAAGGTTGAATATTTGGCATATTGTGTGGCATATTGTGATATATGTGATGATGGGTGTATGTTGGTGGATGGTTGTCAGAGTTGTTGTTGAGAAGATGTAAGGTGGATCGAGAGATCGTCTTACGCTCGAGTCGCTCCTTGGAGTTTCCCACTCCAAGGAGGACGTATGCACATTTATGGCTTGAGTACGGAGGGACTATTGTGGTGTCACGACGTCTGGCAGGAGTCCGGTTAGCGCCTGGGATCACTACCACGGGCGTGTCCTGAGTACCTGTTTTACGGGTTGCGGTCCGGCTGTTTGGTGGCGGTGTTGAAATTCTATCACCGGGTTATCTGGATGTCGAGTTGTGGTGGATGGAGATTGTGACTCTTGTTTTTCATTATTGCATTTCACGTTCATATTCACATGTTATCTCGTGAAGTGTTTGTATTATTGAAACGGCTTGTGTTGATTATGTGTAAACTGTCAACTTTTTTAATTGGGGTGGCATGTGATGAACCATATGATATTTTCGGTCATATGGGGGAGTATTTTGAGCACATGTTTAGACTTAGTGACGAGCGGGATGGGACGAGCCACGAGCACTGGTGTCTATTCGTGTTGTCACATGATAGTCGACATAGATCTCATTAAAGAAGTTGTAGTAGTCTGAGACTTGTATTATCAATGTATATATATAAAAGAAGCTTTTTTCAAAGCACGTGGTAGTCTCCAACTTTTCTGAACTACCGGAATTAAAAAAACACAAAACCGGAATTAAAAAAACACAAATTATAAAAGATAAAATTATGTATAAAAGATAAATTATTATGAATTGTGAAATAAAAAAATATATTCTAAAAGATAAAATTATGATTCTTTTCAATGAGAGATAGAATTTTACCATTTAATATTAATATATACAGACTACGAAGTATATATAAATACTCATTGTTTGATGATATATTCCGCAACTTGAATTTTTATTGACCTTCCCTCTCGATCTATTTGGCTTTTAGTACTCATAGATGCATCTATTTTATGCATACAAAATTGTCTTAATTAGTTATTGATCTTAGATTTTTAATTTAATGTAGTTTGATTTTGCTGACAATCATTACTTTTTTGCTTTCAGAGAATCAGAGGAAATAGACCGACGAGAAATTATCATGCATGTGAATTGAAATATGTAAGAGTAACGTTATATATTGCTCAAGGAGGAATGTGGAATTGAGTTAGTTATTGGTCTGTTTCATATAATTTTCAGAACTTGTGTTATTATTGAAATATTTATAGTACTTTTCCCACCTCAATTTTATTGTTCAATTTGGACTTTTACTGCGATTTATTTGCCAATAAATGTACATCTCTACAATTTTGTGAAAGACTTGATGACCAATATGGCAATATGTATGAATATTTCACTACCATGTAAATTTTATTTTTTTGGCTTTTCATTGATACAAAACTTTGATTATATAAATCTCGAAAAATATATATAAATACTCCGTATATAATGTATCAATGTGTTTGAAATAAGTGACCTCTGCTAATATTGATTCAAGTTCTTTACTGTCATTACGGGATGTAATTTATGGATATAGAGCCTTTACAATTGTACAATCACGATGGCAATGAAAATGAATCATTGCATGCATGAGATGATCAATAGAATTCTTGATAATAAAAAACTCACGAATGACCTATCACGATGGAGACGAAAATGAATATAGAATTCTTTATAAAATAAACTCAGGAATGACCTATGAAATGTAGAGGTTGTGACGACAAATCTAATAATATAATAACATCATGTTAACCACATTGTAATACTACTACGTACCATAACATTGTAATACTACTACGTACTATATAAACATAAAATACTAAAATTTCATTCCTTATATGCAATTAAGGGGTAGTCTACAATTTACGTGGCTAATTTATTTACTATATTTTAGTATTTGAATTTGAATTTGAATGATTATGAAATAAGATGGAATTTAAGTTGTTTAAATTTGGGTAGGACTCTAACAAATATTTGACGATAAGATCATTCAACTTTGCTCTCTCCCTCATTCGTTAAATATTTTAATGTTTAAAATATTAAGTTGGAAGAAATCCAGGCGTTTAACTTCGGATAGGCGATTAAAAAAAAATTTAAAAACGAATGACTTTGCTGAAGGAAGAACTAAATAGAAAGACCATCCTACTTCACGTAGTAAACGGAGGAAAAGTCAATTCAGTGAAGTCGGTTAGATCGGACTGACCATAGTTTAGGCTTCTGTTGGAACTTGGAATTAAGACTCATTTTCGTTGCCCACCTTAATAGAATTGTGCTATTTCAGGCCAAACAACGATTCGGGGTGAATCTGTATCAGTGTAAGTGAATTTGCATATTGTTTTGAGCTGGTGATCAAATAATTGGATTAAACGAATTTGATGCAAGATTTGCTACAAGTCAGATGGGTCGGCTATCAAGTCGGTTCATACAGGTTAAACCCGAGTACATGTCAGATTGAATATAATTATTATTAACTGATATAAAGTTGTATAACTTGATTTCTCAATTATTTTTGTAATTTAAAATTTAAAATATTAAATATAATTATTTTTAATGTCCAATGGGAAAAAAATGAGGATGAAAGTAATAAATAATTCTAATTGCTATTGTACCAGAGCTCTTCTCCTGTGAAATAATTTTGTCAAATGCGAGCCTCCTTATCAGATCCACAACTAAAACAACAGAAATAGACCGCTCTTCTTTAACTCATTAATTATATATTCTACCAATACAAATTTACATTTTGCAGATGTAAAACCCTACATTTGTAATAGCTCGCTTAAAAAGAGAATACTATTTAATTACCCGTGCAACGCACGGGCACAAAATCTAGTATTATATATTTATGTAATCCATTAAATATGTTATTTATATAAAATGTTGCTTAATTGGAGTTCCGATTCACTGCCTCGGGAAACCGATATGATGACATTCCCGATTACCTTGGCTGGGTAAGAGGGGGTGTTACAATACGGCTCGACTACACACGGCATAAACATACAATCCGTCACACATAATCATTCATATTAACAATATTAAACTTAACCAGCCGTCCAAGATCACGAAGCATGGACTCAACTCCGCTCCAAAGCACTAAAACCGGGCTAAGGATAAGTATGAGGTTTATTAGCATGAGACGGATTGATATTGGACCGGATTACGGTGGTTAATAAGTGAACAGTAGAATAAGTATGAGGTTTCTTAAGATATCGGCCAGATTTATTAGCATGAGACGGATTGATATCGGCCAGATTTATTAGCATGAGACAGATTGATATTAGACCGGATTACGGTGGTTAAGAGACCTAAAACCGGGCTAAGGATATGACGGTCTCGGAAACCGCTTGCCTTGTCCTCGCCCTCGCATTAGCATGAGCAAGCGAGACATGGAGGTGGAGCCACGACCTAGAACAAACCCATCAACACAAGACACAAAACAAGACCCAAATGACAAGACAAACAGTAAACTGCGTTTTTGAGATTGTTTTAGGCTGATTACGGACCACCTAACCGTTTTACGGACCACCTAATCGTCTTTTGTTACTCCAATGGGCTGTTTTGTGTTGTTTTGTTCGCGGTTTAATGGGACTGTTTTTGTGAGATAATTTTTCTGAATTTTTGTGTAGCATAAAATGAAAGATAGTAGGATATGACTTAAACAATATCACGAAGAAAGTTTAAGCCTAGGAGTAGTTTCGTCCAAGATCACGAAGGAAGGACTCAACTCCGCTCCAAAGCACTAAGCAAATGAAGGTTCTCTCGCACTAAGCAAAGATGGGATTGTCCAAGCACTAAGCAAAGGACTCAAGGGTTTTCAAAACCTCTCATATTCTCATTCTTCCAATCTGATTTTTACAAGGGATAGGTGAGCCCTTTATATAGAGACTCAAGTTGCATCTTGGCCATACATCTAAGACTTAATCTAAGGGCTTACAAAAGTCTTCTAATGGGACATAAAGCACGCAGCCCCAAGGCCTTACAAGCTGAAAATTAAAGACTAAAAACAAAGGACAATAAAGTGAGTTGTTAACAAGACAAAATACAAAGTTGAAATATTGTAAAAACAAGACAAAAATGGACAGCCTTGGCAGTTTTAGGCATGTCATTTGGCTGCCATACTGTTGTTTCAATGTTCTTTCCTTGCTTGTACAAAAAGGGGACCATTTGGTGTCATTTTCTCTTGGAATATTTGTAATTGTGCTCTTCAAATTGCTTGGTAAAACCAGCTGTTTCAACACAATAATTCTGCCAGCCACATTTGTTTCACTAATTGTAAGAAAAAAGGCACAAAGTAGAAAAGAAAGGGAGAGGATAATAAAACCTTCACAAATTCTCATTTGTGACGGACTAAATCCGTCACAAGCTTGTGACGTGAGACAAGCTTGCAAGTGGAAGGGCAAGTAGAAAGGGCAAGTGGGAAGAATTGTGAGAGGTCATAAGCTTGTGACTGTCACAAGCAAGACGGACTGTAAAACCGTATTATGCAAATTCAAGTGGAATGAGCACTATAGCTCCCTTGATCAGCACGGGAGTCCATCTTTTTGTGAACAATAAAATAAGTATGAGGTTTCTTAAGAAATGTAGATTCCTTATAAATTAGATTTAACTTCAGAGCGGATAACAAACCATGAACGAAAATGACATAAGAAAAATGAAAATAAAAATTGAACACCAAGAGGAGCCAACTAAATCCATTATCTTGAAACTCTTAAATGACCGAGGTATGAAAATGAACAAGAATTAACCGTCGTAGTGAATTCCCAAATTTACCTTAATTTCCCGCAAAAACGTGACAGACTTAGTTTCCCGGGAAAATTAACTATTAACAGCAAGACAAAGACAGTGATGATGATGATGATGATGATCGCCTAAATCCAACCCACATGCAATTGTTGTTGAGTCTTCACCTCTATCCATCTTTCTTTCTCTAAATTTTCTAATTTTAGGATTTCTTGTTTTTCTTCCTCCTACTCCTAAAATGTTGACCATGAAAGACGATCCGATTCCGACTCCGATTCCGACTCGGACTCCGATTCCTCCATTGATAAACTACCCATCAAGAATGTCACGGCCATCAATTAATATTAGTATAGAACGTATGTTAAACACAAATCACAATCCATTTTCACCATCTCGTACTATCTTGACTGACCGTTTTATCCCATCAAGATCTTCTTCACATTTTTCTCTTTTTTCTCTCTCTTCTCCTTCTTCTTCTTCTAAATCAACCACTTCTTCATCTCCAACTACTCCTTCAACTTCATCTTCTTTTAATAATAATACTAATTATTATTATAATAATAATAATGGTTCCGTATCTGGGAAGCCAGATGAGATCCGTGAAGATGGTTCTGCCGCCTACATCGCCATGCTCCGGGCCGCCTTATTCGGTCCCGAATCTGGTTCTTTTTATCCGGGTACTCCTGATTCTGGGTCACCCGTCAATACCAATATATTCCGGTATAAGACCCAAACAAGGAGACCAATGCCGTCTCTTTTGCCCTTTGGTCCCGACGATTCCGTCCCTGGTGTTAGTTATAGTCCTGTTAAGTCTCCTAGGAAGCTTCCTCGTTCTCCTCATAAGGTAATTCATTATTTTATTGTTAATCTGTATACTTTTTGTGCTGTAATTGAATGGAATTTCGCTTCTTTTGGGTAGCCATTGTTGGAATTTCGTTTCTGAGTTTGGCTTTTGTATTAGGTATTGGATGCACCCGCATTGCAAGATGATTTTTATCTCAATTTAGTGGATTGGTCGTCTCACAATGTTCTTGCAGTCGGATTGGGCAACTGTGTCTACTTGTGGAATGCTTCAAGTAGCAAGGTAAGCTTCTAATTCTGTTGTTTGTTACTCCCTCCGTCCCGGTCATTTGTTTACCTTTTACATTTTTGGGTGTCTGAGTCAATTGTTTACCTTTCTATTTTGGAAATGCATTTGATGATCAATTTGATCCTACACCCTCAATTTGGCCCACTTGTCATCTAATAATTGCCCCCCTTCTTCTCTTGTTCTTTGTGCCAAAATCAAAGGTAAATAAATGACGGGACGAAGGGAGTAGTTTCAACTTTCAAGGGAACCACTTGTCTTCTTTGGTTGATGGTTATTGCTTAAAAAACTGTTTTGAGTGCACATGTTTGCTCTTGAATGCTTTTTAAACGAAGGTTACGTTGCTGCCTTTTTAGTATTGGTTGTTGCCTTGACTGACATTACGGCTATCTGCAGGTCACAAAATTATGTGACTTGGGACTTGATGATAGTGTCTGTTCAGTAGGATGGGCTCAACGGGGGACACATCTAGCAATTGGGACTAATGAAGGCAAAGTCCAGGTATTACGTGCTTGTTAATTATATTGTATGGATTATAGAAGATACTGCTGTGAGATGTTCGGATACGGAATTATGGATGATGTAAAGTGCTGTCTAATAATTTGGTAGAGTTAAAATGGTGTTGATTCTTTCCTCCAGATTTGGGATGCTTCTCGCTGCAAGAACATTCGGAATATGGAGGGCCACCGAATGCGTGTAGGTGCTTTGGCGTGGAGTTCATCTGTGCTGTCATCTGGTAGCAGAGATAAGAATATTTTGCAAAGAGATATACGTGCAAAAGATGATTTTGTCAGTAAACTTGCTGGACACAAATCAGAGGTTTGACTTAAATACTGAAACTCGCCGTCATTCTCGATTTTGGCTTTCTCCTGTACTGCTTATGTGTTGCACCTTCCATTAGATTGTTATTGGCCCCCGTTTTTTCATGGCAAGATGTCAATTGAGAACATTATTGTCTAATAAAGATGCAATGTGAGATCAGTCAGGTCAATTATTTTATACTATCCTATTTAAAAAGTTGTACCAGGAAAATAATTGAACAAAGTTGACACTAGATATTCGAAATCAGGTCTTCCTTCAAATTAATTACACTTGAAACTGAATGTAATTAAGTTAGCTATTATTGTGATTAAGGTTTGTGGTCTCAAGTGGTCTGATGATAATCGGGAACTTGCATCAGGCGGGAATGACAATAGGGTGAGTCTTCTGAGTTTCGTGCTTGTTGAAAACTACTTTTTTACTCATAGTGGAAAGTACTTGGGTTTGTTTATACTCTCGTCTTTCTTGGTCACAGCTCTTTGTGTGGAACCAACATAAGACTCAACCTTTGCTGAAATATTCAGAGCATACTGCTGCAGTTAAAGCAATTGCCTGGTCACCCCATCTTCATGGGCTCCTTGCATCAGGTGGTGGTACAGCTGATAGGTGCATCCGTTTTTGGAATACAACCACGAACTCACAGCTTGGATGCGTGGACACTGGTAGTCAGGTCAGCAACCTGTAGCTTTTTTTGTCGATTAGCATCTTCTCCCCTTGAAAGACTTTTTTTTGTGTAATTTTCTTAGTTTAAAATGGGCAAATGAGTCATTTATATGTCTCTGTGATAATTTAACCAGTAGCTTAGAGGAATCATATAAAAGAAGCCACTAAAGATGCTTATACTCCCTCCGTCATGGTGATTTGTTTACCTTTGATTTTGGCACACATACCAAGGAAAGGGAGTAAAATACACTTATAACCCTATTTGCTTTATGCGCCAAATGGGAGAGCAGTACCTTTGATTTTAACTTTGGCAAATGGCGGGGACTATTTGGCAGGGACTATTTGGTACTTTGGGGGAGACCTGTGACTTGTACTAAGTTCTACGATAGGTGGTTTTTGTGAGGGGGCTTGTACATGGCTGTATTCTCAAGGGTAAATTGGTAAAGTAATACTTTAAAAGCTTCCTAAAAATAGAAAGGCAAACAATTGACTGAGACAGTCAAATATAGAATAGGTAAACAAATCACCGGGACAGATGGAGTAATAATTTACTTTGTTGAGCATAGTGTCACAAGATAACTCTTTCCCCTAGTGAAGACTTGTGTGCCACCTGGCTTGCGGTCAAGTCGGGACAGGCAAACCCAACGTACTAGGCTCATGTACAAAGCCCTAACGATCAAGCAAGTGTCGGAATGAGTGAAGAAGCTAGACACTTACATGTACAACGGTTCACTTTTACGAAGTGAGAAACATTCACTTTACTAAAGTGAGAAAGGTGTACACAAGGCTTGGATGCTTACAGTTTGGAAATGATCACTTGTATTTGTAAAGCTTTATACTTGAGTATACAATGTGAGTTTGTGTGAATGTTGTGTGGATGATTGCAACTGAATGGGTTGCCTCCTATTATTAGGCATCTCCCTCCCTAAGAACAATCGAGAATGAAACCTTTCGTAATGGTCTAGACGTCAATGTCCTAGACTCTCCTATACTATACTACACTTCCGTAATGTCCTAGCAAAATCCAGATACTTCTACACCATACTAGAGACCTCCAGGCATCTCTAGAGTCTAGAGCGCTCTAGTCCCTTCTAGCCTAGCCCGACTTGTCCTTAAAGTTTCCGGACTGTTCCACACGTTGGCCTAGACGTTTCTTCATGCTTCTGGAATCTTCTAGACACATCTTGTCGCCTCCGGACCTTTCCCAAACTCTTTGGATCCTTCTGGAACGTTGTGGAACCATGGAGAGACTTCACTAGTGAATTGACTTAGACACTCAAATATAGAATAGATAAAGTGATAAACTAATGCCCACGTCCTAGGCCACCCTTAAGGCCACGTAGTTGTAGTTGTTGTACGTTGCTCCCTAATCGATCAACATCGTTCACCATCCCATTGACAGTAGAAGTGCCCCATGTACTTTGTGTGGTCTTTGCGTCTGTCATGGTTGCTAGTCCCGTCGGCTCCTTTTCCATGACCGCAGTAGTGTCAATTAGTGTCAATTCTTGTCGTGGTTGTGTCTTGTCGGCTCCATGCCGTCTCATCGCCTCTAGCCCTCATGACTCTCCCCCGTCCATGTTAAATTTTAGGCATCCCATTGACTCCTCGTCCCCAAGTTTTAACGCCAAAATGTTAAGCTTTTGTTGCCTTGGGCAAACCCTTGCCAAGCGTCCTTCGAAATTAGATCGCAACCCATTCTTGCCTCTTGCCTCTTGCCTCTTGCCTCTTGCCTCTTGCCTCTTGCCTCTGCCTAATTAGCCTTCGGTTGGTGGTCATCTCCCCACCAAGTTGGTTCCGCCCTCAACCCTCCTTCCTCTTCTCATATCATTTGGCAACGCGTCGACTTAGCTACCAAGAATCCAAGATAGCCTCATTTAGGGTCTTAACATTGCGCCTCTTCAACTCTTGCCCATTGTTCGAACCCATCCATGGAAGTATAAGAAAGATAGCTCTTAGGCATGTCTCTTACCTCCAACAAGAGAGATGTGTATTGCTTCACATACTCCTTGTTTGAGCTGATATGCTTCAATGCTCGGAGAAGAAAAGGCTCGGAGAAGGCTCGGAGCTTCCTTCGGCGTTACCCAGATAGACCCCTTGAAGTTGGCTTTGAACTTGTCCCATATTTTAATCCGGTATTGTCCCCTCTTCTTTTCCGCTTAACGTCGTCTCCACCATAGGATGGCGTCATCAGATAGGTACATGGTCGCGGTCTTGATCCTTGAGCATCTTCATCGATACAAAGGGAGTCAAAGTACTACATGCGTCACATGAAGTTGTCGATCTCTTTTGCGTCCCTCTTCCCATCAAACTTTGGCGGTTCAGGTCCTAGGTGCCACCTAGGTGCATCTCGTATTGTGGCACTCCTTGCCACCCTTAAGGTCATTCCCTTGATCACTTAATGCTTGGTTTGGCATTGCACACCCTAGTTCTGCCTTGCCACCTCCTCGCGAAGTAAGCGAACAAAGTCATCATTTAAAGTCTTTGCAAGCTCGCTGATCGACCCTAGGACCTCGTTCCTAAGAACGGTTAAGCTTCCTTCTATCTCTTTGAGCCTTGTGTTGATGTTCTCCATGCCCTACGCTTGCTTCTCCCGACATATTCTTAGCTTCAATAGTCACGCAGGTAACTTATACCACTTGTCACGAGATGACTATTTCCCCTAGTCAGTGCGCTACCCGGCTTCCGGTCCGTTGCAAGTCATGTCGGGCAAACCCAACGTGCTAGGCTTATGTACACAAGTGTCGGAATGAGTGAAGAAGCTAGACACCTAAATGTACAACAGTTCAATGTGAGAAACGTTCACTTTACTAAGTGAGAAAGGTTTACACAAGGCTTGGACACTTCGTGATTGGAAATTATCACTTGTATTTAGAAAGCTTTATACTTGAGTATACAATGTGAGTTTGTTTGAATGTTGTGTGGATTAGCAACCCATTCATAAGCATCTCCCTCTCTAAGAACAATCTAGAATGGAACCTTCCCGAACCTTCCTTGCTGCCTATGAAGTCTCTCCGTGGTTCCACAACATTCCGGATCCTTCCTACCATACATATTGCCGCTTGGAGACTTCCGTGTAACCTCGGAAAACTTTGGCCCAAGTTGCGGCACCTCGTTAAGGCAAGAAATCACCCGTGACAACGGGGAGTTAAAAGGTTGTGTGCTCACGAATGGTGAATGGTGGGGACTTGATTTGGCAGGTTCGGAAATTTGTAGTCTTTTCTTGTGTACCTTACATCTGGCCACTTAGGTATTTAGTCAAGAGAAGTATGTGTTGTGTTGCCATTAGAAGTCGCGGGACATGGTATTAAAATGTTCTAGTTATGCAACAGAATTTCAGGTCACCTTCGCGTTATTTCCCATTAAAAGGTAGAGCATAGACTACAAACACGGAAGAATCAACTTTAAGGGTGTGTTTGGATATGGGGATTTGGAGGGAAGAGGAGGGAGATTATTTCCTTTACTTAGCTGATGGATTGAATTTGTAGCTGAGTGAACCTGAATCACTCCATTTCCCTCCAGACAATAATATCTCTCCGACAAAGGAGATATTTGAGGGGAAAACTCTTCCTATCCCTTCCCTTTCTCTTCCCTTCTTCCTCCTCCCCCTCCCTCTCCCTCCTCTTTTCCTACCCAAACAAGGCCTATGCTTCATATTTATGAAGGGAAGAAGTAGTACATTTGATAAACGGTTTTTGAAATTCCGGATGCATTTGCCGCTATCCGTTATGTTACATCCGCGACATCCCCGATGCCGATAATTCATGATTTTGTACGCATCCGCGACCGATACTGCTACTACTATGATTTGAGGGATTATAAATTTTTTTGTTAGGATCTTTTAGGCAAGAATATGAATGCTTTTTGATGAGGAAAAATGCTGGAATCTTTGGTTTTCAAATTCTGATCAAGATTAAAACGTTTCTTATTGTTTGGATGAATGATTTGTATTATGGAACAAGATTCTTATTATTAGGATGAGTGGTCTGTATTATGAATCAAGTGGTAGAAATTGGTGACATATACCTTTGCATTTAAATTTACACATTATCATCACTTTTTTTTTTTTTTTTTTTACCTTTGTTATATGGGGATTTTTGTTTGGGTTAGAACTTAGAAGGATGTTTTGGGAAGAGTATTGGTTAATACTCCGTATAAAATAAGGATGTATAAGAACATGCAGCCTACTAAATCTAGCTGTCAATAGGATGAATGCTATGGGATTTGTGATTATGGTTGAGGGATTGTTGTAGACCATGTAAAATGAGATGATTATAATCACAATTTCTAAGCTTCTTGAGGCTCATGACATAGTCATTGATGTTTACATAAAAGTGATAAAACATAACATAGACAAAAGCAGAACAGTTGTACAATAGGCACTCTCAAATCCATAATGTTCCCTCGTTGCTATTAAAAGTGAGAATATTTGCCTGTCTAATATTGGTTATAACAAGAATTGTAAAGCTAGAAATCCTGGTGAATATATCAGATTCTACAAAATACTTTGTTTCTCTTAATGTAGGTTTCAGTGAGTTTTTTCTAACAGTTGTACCTTGGTTTTGCTGTTACTTAAATTTTATAATTTTTAGTTGAAATTAAATGTTCTTATTAACTGCTCGGCTGATCAACGTTAGGCATAATACACCGAATAAGTGAAATCCGTGTGCATTAACTTGACTAGGATATGGCCTTAAACTGACTGCATTTTTAAGTGCAGGTTTGCAATCTTGTTTGGTCGAAAAATGTTAATGAACTTGTCAGCACTCATGGATATTCCCAAAACCAAATAATTGTGTGGAGATATCCTAGCATGTCAAAGGTAATGTAGTTAATCTAAGGGTTTTACTTTTATGTTTTCATCTTTCAATTTTTGCCAACACTTTCCTTGTCTCGCAGTTGGCAACTCTTACTGGGCATTCGTACAGAGTACTTTATTTAGCTATTTCACCTGATGGACAGGTAATTTTATCTTATTGCGTGCTTTAGTTTATCTTATTAAATCTTGTACATTTACTTCCTTCATGAATTCAACCAACCTTGTGTTGGATAGATTGGGTTTTTTCCCTACAATTCCTTCAATCCAAACACATCCTTAGGCCTTAGTGTAACATGTCGTTTGTTGGTTTCCTTCTTTCAGACCATTGTTACTGGTGCTGGAGATGAAACTCTCAGATTCTGGAATGTCTTCCCTTCTTCCAAGTTTCAGGTCAGTATATTTTTACCGTTTCTTGTTACAAGTTCTTGAAATCAAATATCATCTTATGACCTACAATTCGGTGAACCAATGTTATTTATGCAGAACACTGAAAGTGAACCCAGATTTCGATCACATGGAAGAGCACAAATTAGATGAGTTTATCTTGACCAGCCATTGATTTTCCAATTCTGCCAGTTCCACGTTTGGAATGATGGCCGGTACACGGACAGCTCGAGTAATGAATAGCCCACAAATTTTTTTATTACATGTGTAGATATAAATGGGGAGTTATACCTTGAAAACTCCATTTTAGGTCTGTTCATAGTTTATAGAGGGAGTGGGACTAGCTTTTGTAAATAACAGATACTGATGTACATCATGTGTTCATTTGTTCTGAAGATATAGGTTGTTTAGACAGAGTAAGAAGTATCATAGGAAGGGTTTGACAAAATTTCTATTTTTTTTTTTTAAATTAAAGTGTTCAAATATCATACAATGACAGAACATCCAAGACACGGTTATGCGAAATAGTATGAATTGTCAGAGTATTAACATAGATGGAAATTACATTTATCAGCTTTGAATTTTTGTGTACGACTTTGACAAGATGATAACAATGAGGATTGCCATGAGAGATTGGAGTGTCAACTTTGTTGCTGATGAAAATAACATAGATGAAAATTACGTTTATCAACTTTGTTACAGAAACAAATAAATAACTCAAGATGCCTAAAGTGAAGTTCATCTATAATCTACTCAGCTACTATGGAATGATCATCTCGTGTTCGCTCATTCCCGTACAAGCAACCACATCTATCGGCAACCACATCTATCGCAATCATGACATCCACCTTTATATAACACTGCTCCCCAATATGACCGATAAATACATATGGATTATCACGGACCACCATTTAAAAATGATTTTATAGACACACACAAAAAAACAAATCAACCAAAGATTGAGTAAAGGTAAACCAAACTAACAATTATATAGAACCATCATACAACATTGACCAACTGACCGTACCCACAAGAAAGACACACTGACCATACCAGTCTGGTAAAATTCATTCTCAATTCTCATCTCTCATATCGTACCTCATATCTAATATCTCATACATCATATGTACCATCTCCTGTTTCGAGTGTGCACACCACTCTGGGTACTGTCCCACCAGAGGAGAATTATAGAGCCGGATATGTGATCAGACCCAAAATTAACTTCCCATTTCATATCATTACTTAAATCTCTTGATTAGTTTTGTTGTATTTTTTTTTCTAAAATCAAAATACACTGATCAAAAACATTAAAAAGTTAATGAATTGTAAATTTACTATCTTTAAACAATCGAAGTTTATTTTCACAGTACACTTTTTACTCATTAGAATACTTTTTGTACCCACTACCCAACTTTCTATTTGCCTATCCCTGACTAAAAAACATTAAACCTAATTCTCTATATTGTTAAACCGCCTCTTCTCAAAAGTAGCAAAATTCTTCGATCATAATGTTAATATTACTGTAGAATATATATTTTATTTGCTAATTATATTAATATTAATCAAATGAATGATTCTTACTAATTTAATAAGTAGTTTTTTTATAGTTAATTGAGTCACCTAACAATTACTCCCTTTACATACTAGTTTTTTAAACTAACTCGCTTTTATAATCTTATCTATATAAATACAAAAGACAATACTCATTCCTCAGCGCGCCACGTCATTAATGCAACCCCTTTTTTTTGGAAATTCATGTTATGGTGGGACCCGTTAGTGTGCAATGTATTTATTTCTTCAAAATTCCGTCTTTTCAAATATACGATAAATTCCGACTTAGAACAAATTCGATGATATAATATTATGAAAAAATTCTATGAATCAATATTATGAAATAATTTTATATATTCCGAATTAATGAAATTAATAACATATAAGCAGAATGAATTACAAATCGGAATATATGAAATTGAATTATATAATTTAAAAAAAAAACATAATAAAATTACAGAATTACGAGAAGGAATTACATTTAATTACGGTATTGAACATAAAACGCTAATGAATTACATACATAATTTTTTAAAACTACATGGTATAATAATTTTTGTTTAAAAAATAAATCATGACGGAGTATTTACTTGGAGTATAAAACTCGGCAATTTAACTAATGTAGTGTGTCATGAAATTTTTCAATTTTTAGAATAACTTGCATATGTTAAAGTTGATTATTAGATTATATTTCTTTTATCCGGATGTAAAGTTTTTTATGTATGCAATTTTTATTTACAAGAGTAGATTACGTTATTTTCTCATAAACCAGTGCATGTGAACACGTGTTTGTAACAAATTTAAACATTAATTATGTAGATCGTTGATTTAGACCAACTAGATAAGTACAATAGAAATGCAAAAAAAAAAAAAAAATATACATCCAAATTTATTAATACCGGCCCAAATACATACCCGTACAATTTTGCACGGATTTAAAACTAGTATTTTTTTAGTTCTAATGCATTTTACTTTTGCTTCGTTTAGCACACTTGACCCATCTTTAGTTTAACACGGATACTTTCGCTTAAATGATAATTTGTGTCTAAATAATTGTCAATTATTTTAATTATTTGTTTAAGTAGGCATTTAAATGGATTATATATATAATTCTTTTAATTATTTGTTTAAGTAGGTATTTAAATGGATAACATATTGAGCTCAAAAAGTGTTATAAACATGTGTTAAGTGTTAACACTATATAACATGTGTTGATACTAAATGCGTGCAATTTTACATGGATTGAACATTTGTAAGTTTTAATTTGTGCAATTTTTACACAGGTTTAACCATCATTATTATTATTAGGGGCGTCCTCAGGTAAATGGTGGCCCGGTGCTGGTGCACCATAAAAAAAAATGAGGCCCTAAACATGTCGAGGTTTGTATGGACTTTTATCGGTAAAACTTATAAATTCAGTGGCCAAAACTGGAGGCCCAGTTCCACCGCCAGTGGTCGCCCGGGGTATTAGACGCCCCTGATTTATTATAAAGGAAATAGAGTATAAAATATTCATGTATATTTATTAAGAATTTGTTTATGTTAAACAATTTAACAATATTCCTAAAAACACACCCGTGCAATTTGCACGGGATCAAAACTAGTTTTTTTTAAATTATTTCCCTCATAATGCACTCTTATCAAAAATTGCTTCAAAACTTCAATTTAGGTGACTTATTTTATCTGTTTTTGAACTTATTAACCATTGTTATACATTTCAAAGTATAAATTGGCTAAGCCACAAACGTAATAAGTTCATAAAATAGACGGAATAAGTGACTTAAGTTAGAGTTTGAAGCAATTTTTGATAAAGGTGCATTTTGAGGGAGTAATTTAAAAAAAATATATATAAAAGAGAGTTATTTTAGAAAACTGATATGTAAAAGGGAGTAATTGTTAATTGACTCTAATTAATTTAGTGTTCGTGCTAAATTTAATTTAGGGTTTGTGTTAATTGGTGATGGAGGGAAGGTGGAAGGATGGTGGTTAGGGATGTCAATTTCACCCGAACCCGCCCAAATCCGATCCACCCGAGGTAAATAAATGGATGAAAACCCGACTTAAATGGATGAAAGGCGGGTGACGGGTGAGTCGGGTGACGGGTCGGGTCGGATTCGGGTGAAGTGTTTCCACCCGTCACCCGATCCATCACCCGGTTGTTCTCTGTTTTTCTGAAAAATTTCTAGTACATATAGGCGATTAAAAAAACCTAGCCTATAAATTTTCCCACAGCTTCCTTCCTTTCACTCTTTTTTATTTCCTCTCTATTTTTCTTCACTTTCTCCGTGTCTCTAATCTACTTAAAAAAAATTCTTTTATGGTTCGGCACTTCCTGAGGTTCAAGTTTTTTTCCCATTCTTCTACACTTTCCTCATTTTCATTAAATTTGTTTTCAAACATTCAAATTTTATAATTGAAATTTTAGATCTGCACAAACAGGAAGATAATTTTTCAAAACTAAGTTCGCCGTTATTGATCAATTTCGAACCAGATCTTCTTCATCTGTCTGAGCGATTAAAGGTCGACAGTGGTAGTCAGCACCATGGATTGTATTTGTGCTCGTGTTGTTTAGATCTTGATTGTACAGTGATGGTGTGGGTGGAGCATGAGAGAGATAGGTGGTGTATTTCCGTTTCATTAATTTAAGTGGGATGTTAACAAGTTGATTAAAAATTTGGAACATGTAAATCACTTGAATCATTTTTAAGTAACTGCATATGAAACAAGAAGTACTACATAGTACGGAGTAATTTATAACAATGTTTTGGTTGGAAAAAAATCAAGTTAAAAACTAATTTATTGATAATCCGTTTATCACCCGAACCACCCGTTTCACCCGCGGATGACGGGTGGATTGGATATGGATGATGGCTTTCACGGATGACGGGTGGATCGGGTGGAGAAATTTTAGTCGGGTGATGGATCGGGTGAGGCTCCACCCGACCCGAACCCGATCCATTGACATCCCTAATGGTGGTTGGTATGGACTTTCCAGCGCGTCGCCGGCGAGAATGGCTGGCATCTCTGACGAGAGGGGCCGGAGATGATCCCACGACCACAAAGGGCATGTGAGAGCATATTTTAATTTTAAAACGATAATAAAGGCGTAGCTCTACCCATAGACCCATAGTTAGGGCAGTTAAACCAACCCTTATACGTGCCCCGAAGATTTATTCATTTAACCGTAGATTAGAGCTAACAGGTCAGATATGTGTGGGGGTTGTCAGTGCTAAAGGGTTTAACTTGGTTTTGTTAAGTATACCAGGTAAGCCACCCGAAAGTGACATATTCGAAGTCTAAAAGGTAGAGCCTCACGTCATAAGCACTCCACCAAATTGCTCTTGGAGAAACTTGAACTTTAGTCACTTGGAAATTCAACATTTCCACCCAAGTCTTAAGTACTAAACATCATATGGGCATTTATTTAAGAAATTTATTTATGTAGTATATGTGATTTTTTTCCTTTTAAATAATATTTAAGTTATACGTTTATTTATAAAAATAATTTATCAACATAATCCCTCCATTATTTTATATATGACGTTTTCTTTTTACGAACATTATATAAAAATATACTCTAGAAAAAATTAAGAAAATTATATCATTAGATTCGTCATAAAATTTGCTTTCAAAAGAGTATACATTTCATATTATTATCTTATATATTTTGAGAGATATTGAAGAGAGAACTGAGTGTCTCGTGAGAATGACATATATAAAATAATGGAGGGCGTAATATATTACTTGCTATTAATGATTTGTTTTATTTTTTTCATGCAAATTTTATTTGGATTACATTTATTTGTAAAAATAATTTATTATGTGGTAGATATATGTGATGAGTAAATTAGAAAAAAAAAATAAAAAAAAATAAAGAGAGATGAGAGAAAATAAAAAGGTATAATCGTGGTATTAATAACAATGTATGACACGGGTCTATACTGTTTTGAGTAACCAAGTCTTGAGAGGGAAAGAGAGAACTCGTTTTTGTGTTTCTTATGGGAAGTGGTGGAAAAGAAGTGACGAAAATGCTTTGCCAAACAAGTAAGCTGATTGTCATGTTCATGGCTTCCCACTTTCTTTCAATCATTCAAATCTTTGAATTTTTTATTTATAAAGATTCAGACTTTCATATCAATAATTTGAGTTATCCAACATGCCATTGCTATTTGGTTTACCAGTCAATCAAAAAGTTGTTACCTGCGTAACCGTTATTTGGTCCTGTGGTTCTGACCTTCATTTACCACCATTTTTGCTGCAAAATCAGGTATCTGAACATTTCTGCTGTCTGTTTTCCTTAATTCCTATTACATTGATTTTGCATTCAATCTTTTGAGCTATAATTATACCTGTTGACCTGTTTTGAGTATTAATCTACATTAAACCCTTGTGTTGGTGTCAGAGGAGGCACAAGCCACTACAATTTAAGTGGTGGGCGAATCGAACCTGTGACCTATTGTCCACGAGCCTCGGTGTCCATTGTCTGGAAAAATATGTCCCCTTTTCGTCGTGGACATACCCCCTCATCTGACAGTTCTGGGCATGGACAAGACAGTCAATTTGTGAGTTTTCAAACATCTGAAGGGTCTTTGAAAGTAATGAGATTACATGGGCATTTGGACATTTGGGTTAAGGAGGCCAAAAATCTCCCCAATTTGGACCAGCTTCACAAAACCCTTAATGATTTATTCAGGGGTTTGTCCCTAAAGGGCATATCAGATAGGTCAGCTAGTGATCCTTATGTGAATGTTTCTTTGGCGGGTGCTATCGTGGCAAGAACTTTTGTCATGAGGAATGATGAGAACCCGGTATGGATGCAACATTTCTTTGTGCCTGTAGCACATAACGCGGCAGAATTGCATTTTGTTGTCAAGGATGACGATGTTATAGGTTCTGAGGTTATAGGAGCTGTAGGTATCCCAGTAATGGAGCTATATGATGGTGCTAGAATCGAGGGAACCTTTCCAATTGTTAAAGCTAGTGGTAATAACTGGGAGAATGGAGCTCAGTTGAGTCTTTCTGTCCAATATATTCCAGTGGAGAGAATGACAATGTACAACTTGGGTGTTGGTCCTGGTCCCGAGTATCATGGTGTTCCAAAGACATTTTTCCCTCTCAGAAAAGGGAATATGGTTACCCTTTACCAAGATGCCCATGTGGAAGATGGTATGCTTCCTGATGTTAGGCTCGACCACCATGTACCTTATAGCCATGGGAAATGCTGGCGTGACATCTTCAATTCTATTTCTCATGCTCGTCGTTTAGTGTATATTACAGGGTGGTCTGTAACCCACCTTGTCAAAATGGTTCGCTATGCTCAAGATGCCTCAGGTGTAACTTTGGGAGCCCTTCTTAAATCGAAGTCTCAAGAGGGAGTAAGAGTTCTTCTTCTTTTGTGGGATGATCCTACGTCTAAGAGAATTTGTCATTTCACTACTGTAAGTAGAAACTCCCCTACTCTGGTCATTACTGTATGTTTTTAAAGTTTATATAAAATTTGTGTTTCTTTCATTCAATGTAGTGTTATATGATTTTATTCAAATAAATACTAGGCTACCGAAGCTAGTCAATCTGAATGGCAATTGGCAAGTGTTCTCATCCCTGAGTTTTCAGGGTTTCTATTCTGACATTTGTAAATAAAAAGAAACCAAAGTTGTGACAGGTGTTCCCATTGATTTGCCTTCATTACCTGAAAGGAGACTCCCCAACTATTGTTAGGGGACACTCCTGGTCTAATCAATGTCTATTAGGCTTATGTTTAATGTCTGCTTCTATTTCCTTGATTCTGATCTTTCGGATCTTGTTATCGATTAACATTTCCAATTTATAGGAAGGCCTGTTAGCGACAAATGATGAAGTGACTTACAATTTCTTCAAAGGCTCATCAGTGCACGTAATACTTTGCCCTCGATCAGGTGGCAAAGGGCACAGTTTGATCAGAAAACAGGTATAATATGCGCCAATGCACAGGATTTATCATGTGCAACTTATAGTAAATGATGTCAAGTCTATGAAAACCAAGCAACTTATCTGGAAAAATGCACTTATATTTTCCTTCCGTTTTTTGTTTTGTCATTAGGAAGCTGGAGCCATCTATACTCATCACCAAAAAACTGTAATCGTAGATGCTGATGCAGGTCATTACAAGAGAAAGATCATAGCTTTTCTTGGAGGGCTAGATCTTTGTGGGGGACGGTATGATACTCCACAACATTCTCTCTTCAGAACATTGGAAACCGTACACAAGGATGACTATCATCAACCCAATTTCACTGTAATCATTGTCCTCTTCTCTTCGACAGATATTTCTAGTTATACCATTTCTGAAGTCAAGAGTAATCTATTACTGGCATAAGATCTCTTAATTTCATATAATCTCTCATGCTAAATCCATTGCTTTGGTTCATTGTTCATTAACTAGTTCCTTGTCGAAATGTTGAATGAGATCAATATGAGGACTAGTACTAGAATAATTTATGTGGTTGCCGTTAATAAAATACTCCCTCCGTCGTGGTCATTTGTTGTCCTATTCCATTTTAGGGTGTCTCAGTCAATTGTTGTACTTTCTATTTTAGGATTTCATTTGATGATCAATTTGATCATCCACACTCAATTTGGGCCACTTCGTAATCAATTTCTTTTAGTTTTTCTAAAAAATGATATTATAAATCATTACAAATTTATACTGTGACTATGGTGAGACCCAATGATACTCGACAATTATCGAGTTATACAGTATAATCATATTAAGTTTATAGACACTAATGTTATAGTTTAATTGTTGGATTTGCTCAAGCAAAACTATTAAGAAAGGTGTTTGAAATTATAACTTTTGTTTTTGCAATACGCTTAGTAGCTTAAAGTCGCTAGTGGCCAAGAAAAAAAGAAAAGAAAAGAGAAATACCATTTTTCTATGTAATATACTCCGTAATACTTGGGGCCTCACATAAAATTTGGAACTGGGCCACCGAATATTATTTGACGGCCCTGACAAAGGGATTACTTGATCTGCACTCTTTATAAAGGATAAAAGAAAGTATGTTTAGCCTTTCAGATATTGAAATTAAAATTTAAAGTATTCATCATTGAATCATTGGAAATGTCATTTGTCTCTTAGTCACGGGTCATGAATTCAGGATACGAAACAATAGTACCACCTTTATTAATCACTCCAGCTTCTTTACGTAATTCTTGTGCTCCATTTGACAGGGTTCCACAAATGGCTGCCCAAGAGAGCCGTGGCATGATTTGCACTGTCAAATTGATGGACCGGCTGCATATGATGTGCTAGCTAATTTTGAGGATCGCTGGTTAAAGGCTACGAAGCCTCGTGGGCTTCAAAAGATGAGTAGATCTCATGATGATCATTTGCTTAAAATCGATCATATTACTGACATGATTGGATTCGAGGATGCTATTAGCCGGAGTGTCGAAGATAACGAATCATGGCATGTTCAAGTAATTTCTCATAGTCCTTAGCCTTGAATTTTCTTGTACCTATATAGATTGTGATAATTTGTAACCCTTGTCTGATTTCTTACATTCAAGGTCTTCCGGTCAATTGACTCCAACTCTGTGAAAGGATTTCCAAAGGACCCGAAATATGGGACACAGTGGGTTAGAAAATTTTCTTCTGTCAAATTCCATGTTCACACCTCTCCCAAGCTTCACGTTGGTTTATTAAGTTTTGATCTTTATATGAACAGAACCTTTTCTGCGGAAAAAATGTACTCATAGACATGAGTATACATGTGGCATATGTTCATGCTATCCGTTCTGCTCAACATTTCATTTACATTGAAAATCAGTACTTTCTAGGCTCCTCATTTGCTTGGGATTCTTACCGAGACTTGGGTGAGCTACTATTATCTTGTGCTTAAGATGTGATTCATTCTTGCTTCAGATAATATGTTATGAATATGATATTGTTTTTGTGATACTATGTTGTCTGATACTTTACACTTGCAGCTGAATATTGACAATCAAGGTTTTGTATTATATGTCCTTACTTTTTTTTGTTTTTATCATTCACAGGTGCAAATAATTTGATACCTATTGAAATTGCTCTGAAGGTTGCTAGCAAAATCAGAGCAAACGAAAGATTTGCTGTATATGTAATCATTCCAATGTGGCCAGAGGGTGATCCTAAAGGCCTTGCCATGCAGAGGATTCTGTTTTGGCAGGTACGACATAGATTATACAGATTTAAGCTCCTGTTTTTAACCATGCTTCTTGTTGCTTATGTGCTGAGCCTTTCTGTGAATGAAGTACAAGACAATGCAAATGATGTATGGGATAATCTACAAGGCGTTAGAAGAAACAGGAATGGAAAACACATATGAGCCTCAAGACTTTCTGAATTTCTTCTGTTTAGGAAACGGTGAGGCATCAGATGAAAATGGTACAAGAAATACTGCTAGTTCGACAAATGAAAATACTCCCCAGGTATATTATCATTATATCTCTTTTCCATTTCCAAACAATTACAGTTCTTATACTCTGGCGTTGCGGTAGTCCTCAAGGCATTGGTAATAGGAATAATTATAATAGTTGGGCCTCAACCATCACCGCCCAACTATTATAATTATTCCTATTAATTGGGACAATGTTGCATTTGCGGTAGCCCTCTAGGCATTGGGACAATGTTGCATTTTTCGACATTTCTTGTACTCTGGCATTATTTGATGCTGGTCTAGAAAGATAATATTCTCTTTTACAAAAAAATACTAAATTGTGTTTGATACTGTAAATCTGAAAAGAGATCAAACTTGGCTAAAATAGGCACTTACGAAGACGAATCGAAGATTTATGATATATGTTCACTCGAAAGGCATGATTGTGGATGATGAATACGTCATTTTAGGTTCCGCTAACATCAACCAGCGATCTATGGCTGGCACTCGAGATACTGAAATTGCAATGGGTGCGTATCAGCCACACTATACTTGGGCTACCAAACATTCTCATCCACAGGGACAGGTATGATCTCTTCATATTGCTTTGGGGTTATCTTTCAGTCACTCTACTTGCCATATTACTATATTAGTAGCACACTATAGCCACTCCAAACATCTTGGCTGCCTGCTAATTGGAGCGACAAAAACGACTCTGAAACACAATGCAGGGGACTAATGTGCCAAATCAAATTCAGTAATGTGGCATAATAGATGTATCACAAACTCTCATACAAGACAAGCTTATTTGAACTGATGGTCTTGCCATATTTAGCTTTGTAAGCTGACTCGTATTTTAGCAATGCTGGGTATTAGAAGGTGCAACTGGTGAAATGGAACAAAGCCCGTAATTTGAGGACCCATGTAGCTCTGAATTTTAGTGTATAGAACTATAGCATGCATAAGCATTATATACATCATTCCAGGACAGTGTTAGTTTGTTTTGCATTTGGGTTTTTCGGCAGTGTGAGTCGTGTGACCGATGAGAGATTAGACTCTAGGCCAGCAAATCAGGCGTTCTGGTCGGATCATTTCGGATGTGCTGCTTTTGTGTCATTTCGCGCTTGTGTTGAGTTTGTTTTTAGATCTGTGGTAATTGGTTTAGTCAATCGGGTTCTTTTTAGGGTCGTAATTCTTAAGGTTTTGTTTTCAACAAGTCATTTTAGGCCGTTTACGACTAGGTCATTACGGTTTGGGTTGTGTTAGAGTATAAAACCGATATTGGGAGTCCAACCATCAGCTTAAGCTTTTGGTTGAGATGGTTTCTTAACAGGTTGTTTTCTTGCTGAGTTGTACTAGTTCGGGTTGAGGTCTACTTCAGTTCGATTATTTTGGGTTGAGGTCAGGTCAATATGGGCAGAGCAAGGGTTAAATAGACCTGTGTCCGAATATTGACACATCACGTATTGTATCTTTCTTGGCTGTCCTTTTTAACTTCCAAATAGTGTTCACATCTCATGAAAACACCATAACTGCAGGTATATGGATACAGGATGTCATTGTGGGCGGAGCACCTAGGGATGGTGGACGATTCTTTTCGAAATCCTGAGAGCCTCGAGTGTGTGAGAAAAGTAAGAGGTATGGCTGTGCAGAATTGGGAACAATTTGTATCCGATGAGGTGACAGAAATGAAGGGCCACCTTCTCAAGTACCCTCTTCAAGTAGATCAAACAGGGAATGTGAGCCCTCTCCCTGGTTCTGAGACATTCCCAGATTTGGGTGGGAAGGTCATGGGTACTTTCTCTGGTCTTCAGGAAAACCTCACCATTTGAACTAGGCTCCTCCGTATATGATACTCGGATCCGTGGTGATTAGTTTAGAGAAAATCACCTAGGATTCAAGTTACAATAACAAAGAAAATGGAGGAAAAATGAGAAAGATGAATGAGGTGATTGATCATAAAATCTTATTACTTGCTTCTTTCCGTCTCGACCGATAGTTATCTACTTATTTTTTGGATACTAATCAATTGTATCTATTTCCACGTTTTACAAAATTGTGGGTCATCTCTATGTGCAAGTTGGAAATTGTGTTTTGTATGGTTCACAATCACTATTTCTCTTCCGCCCGAGTTTTTATGGAAAAAATTAGTAAGTGAATAATTGTCAATAGACTTGGAGGAAATACAATTGGTCTGAATTGAGCATGACACTTAAACCTTAGTAAAAATATGGATTTAGTATGTTCATATGTTAAGACGATGTGAATAACGACAATTACTTATTTTAAGTTTCAAAAATATTTTATTTTGTACACAAAAATATCAAATGAATAAATGGGTTAGTGTTGCCCTAAGCTGATAAGCTTGGGTTGCACTGGGTTGAGTGACCCGACCATCGCACATTGGGCTAAATTGATTTTGTTTTTTGAACTTGGCGAATTGATGACAAAAATGGGCTTGAACGAAATTATTGTAGTTTTTAAAGATAATACCAAAAATTTAATTTTGATTTTTTTTTTCGAACTTTACAATAATTAGGTTGTCGGGAAATTAGAGTTCTTTAGTTGAAGTCCCCATCCCCTTCTTCTTGTTCTCCTACATCAACACTTCCATATTTGGGTGAGGTTGATGCGGCAGATGATCCCGATGGTGCCATTAACTCATCTTTTACATGTTCGTCCTCTAACTCTTTAGCTCCTTGATGTCTTTTTTTTTTGCTGTTTGAGCTGAATCTTTCTTGCAAACATACATTTTTCAAGGTGTTGCGAGCCAAATTTGACCTCTTTTCATCAAATATTCTTCTTTCTGCATTGTATGCTGACTTAGACGCAATGATAGACGCATGAACAATAAGTATATCCTTAGCTATTTTGAAAGTAAAGGGAGATAGCATGTATGGACTCTCCACCAATAATGAATATCGATGGATTCATTGGTGTTTATGTGGTTAATCGACAGGTACGCATCGACATTATATGCGCTTGAAGGGACAAAATAATAGAAGACGCTTTTGTTTTTTAAAGATCAATGAAGCTAGCTGAATCATACGATTTGTTAGTTGATGCTCTGAAAATGCACGTGGTGCCCTTGAAGTTTCGATTTTTGCCCGAAATACCCAATTTTTTGTTCCGGAAAATTTCAAGAGACTATAACTCGTGTCTACGAGTTCAGAAAGTGATAATTTTTTTTTTTCAAATCGATTATCTTTCCGAGAACTACGATTTGAAAAAAAAATTGTCGTATTTGGATCCCGTGGCTAGGAGTTTTTGTACGTCAAAGTTTTTTTACCGAACAAACTTTGAGTGACCATATCTCTTGGTCACGAATTCCAAACTCGACAAATTTTTTTTTTAAGTCGTAATTCTCGAAAAGATAATCAATTTGGAAAAACAAATCGTTACTTTCTGAGCTCGTAAACACGAGTTATAGCCTCTTAAAGTTTTCCGGATCAAAAAATTGGGTATTTCGGGCAAAATATCAAAGTTCAAGGGCACCGCGTGCATTTTCCGTACAAATTATGTAATTAATGCAATATTGAGACATCATAATCATGTCGACTTTGATGTCACAATCAAAACCCAAAGTCTTATAATAAAAATCTAGCATATATGTTAAAACTTTTATTTTTAATAGTTGGGTCAAATAATAATGTTAGTGAAGTATGTTGTAGGAAAAATAATAAAATAATATAGCTAATGATAGATCTAGGTCTTGTATAAAGACAAAAGAAAAAAAAAACAAAAAGGTAAAAAAAACAAAAAAAAATTAGACAATCTCTCCCATTTATGCACACAAATAAGACTATACATCCAGATGCCAATACAAATCTAATTGAGCTTATATGCAATTTTTTCGAGCTTTTAAAAATTTTGACTTACATTTTAATTTTTTAGGTGTTAAAATTAAAATCTAATTGACTTTATATATATTATTTTTGAATTTCAATATAATATTTTGAGTTAAATTTTTTTATAAAGGTGTTTAGATTCTTTTCAATAAAGTTCGTAAAATTACATATAAGCTCAAATCCTTTGCTATAAAGCTCCAAATCTATACTAACGGATGTATATAATTGATTGTATAATCCACTAATTGATTTATGCATTCCACAAGTTTCAGGGGGAACGCATAGAACGGATGTAGGACCATACTACTATACAACAGCCAAACTTAAAAACTCCAACTACAACCAATGGGAACAGCACACATGTCTTGACAAGGAGGGATGCTATATTTTTCCTCAACTTTGGATTTTGTTTATTTGTAAGAATGAATTTATATTTTATTTTACAACAACAACAACAACATCAGAGCCTTAATCCCAAAATGATTTGGGATCGGCTGACATGAATCATCATTTCGAACCGTCCATGGGTGAACGCACGCCTCAAAATGCGAATAAAAAAAGGGAAGATGAAAAACAAAAAGGGAGAACGAAAATGTAATGGAACGTCAAGGTGAACTTAGGGGTTTTAAAATCGAATTCCGTCTTTCTTTTATAAAAACTTAAAATTTAAATCGAGAGAAAAGATTAAAACGATTTTTTAAAAACCGAAATAGAGTTAAGGATCCGGAATGAACCAAAATCTATAGGAAAGTGGTTGTTGAAAAAGTGTGAAGTAAAGGAGAGAAAAATACATAAATTAATTTCTTTAAATTAAATAAATAAAAAAACACTAAATCTGTCAAAAAACATCAAATACTAAAAATCCACATGTATCCTTTCCCTCCATTGTGCCCTCTCCGTCACCATACTCTCCTCAAGCCCCAGAACTCTCATATCGTGCTCTATCACTCTCAACCATGTCTGTCTCGGTCTTCCCTCTCCCGCTCTAGGGACCTTTTCTTTTCTCCAAGTCTCCAGGCCTCCTAATCAAAAGCGTCCATAGGTCTCCTTCTCACATGGCCAAACCATCTTAGTCGGTTTTCCATCATCTTGTCCTCTATTGGCGCCACTTTTACCTTTTCCCTAATAACCTCATTCCTTAACCGATCTTTCCTTGTATGTCCGCACATCCACCTCAACATGCGCATCTCCGCCACACTCATCTTTTGAATGTGACAATGTTTCACGGCCCAACACTCGGAGCCGTAAAGTAGGGCAGGCCTAATTGCCGTGCGATAAAATTTTCCCTTTAATCTTTGGGGCATATCTTTATCGCATAGAAACCCTGAAACACTCTTCCATTTCAACCATCCCGCTTTAATTCTGTGAGCCACATCTCCGTCTAACTCCCCATCTTTTTTAATAATAGATCCTAGATATCTAAAGAAATCCGAACCCTCAACAACATTCCCATCGAAAATAATACTCCCCGCCTCTGTCGATCTCAACCCCGCCACCTTAGTGAACTGACACCTCAAATACTCGGTCTTACTCCCGCTCACTGAACCCACGAGTCTCTAAAGTCTGCCTCCACAATTCCAACTTTCTCTCCACCCCCTCTTTTGTCTCATCAATCAACACAATATCATCAGCAAACATCATACACCAAGGGATGTCGTCCTGAATATCCCTTGTCAACTCATCCATAACTATAGCAAAGAGAAAAGGGCTAAGTGCGGAACCTTGATGCACCCCGATGGTAATAGGAAATTCTTCCGTTCTCCCAACATTAGTGCGAACACTTGCACTAGCCCCCTCATACATGTCCTTTATGAGGTCAATATATTTTCGCGACACACCCTTTCTCGCCAAAGCCCACCAAAGTACTTCTCTTGGTACCCTATCATATGCCTTTTCCAAGTCAATAAAAACCATATGCAAATCCTTCTTCTTGTCCCGATGGTATTCCATCAACTGTCTCATGATAAAAATCGCATCCATAGTCGATCTCCCGGGCATAAATCCAAATTGGTTTTCCGAGATGTCTACATATCTCCTAAGCCTTTGCTCGATTACCCGCTCCCATAACTTCATTGTATGACTCATAAGTTTAATTCCCCGATAATTGGAACACTCTTGGACATCACCTTTGTTCTTGTACAAAGGGACAAGAGTGCTTTTCCTCCAAGCCGATGGCATCTTGTTGCTCCTCCAAATCTTGTTGAAGAGCATGGTTACCCATTCAATCCCTTTCTCCCCGAAGCACCTCCAAACTTCTATGGGTATACCATCCGGTCCCTCTGCTTTCTTTGACCCCATCTTCCTTAACGCCTTTCTAACTTCACTCTTTTGTATTCTACGCACAAATTCCCGATTAACCATGCTTGGTGTTACCTCTACATCCCCAAAACCTTGTTCCTGATGTCCATTGAATAAATTATCAAAGTAAGAACTCCATCTAGCCTTTATCTCGTTATCCTGAACCAGAACCTTGTCGTCCATATCTTTCACACACCTAACTCTCCCAATATCTCTCGTCTTTCGGTCTCTTATACGAGCCAGTTTATAGATATCCTTCTCTCCTTCTCTCGTGTCCAACCTCGCATACACTTCTTGGTTAACTTTTGCCCTCGCATCCCGTACGGCCTTTTTAGCGGCTCGTCTAGCCTCCTTGTACTTCTCAAAGTTCTCATCACTCATGCATTTCCCCAGAACCTTATAGCATTCACGTTTAGTCTTTATCGCTTGTCTCACCACATCGTTCCACCAAGATGTGTCCTTACTTGATGGTCTATTCCCTTTAGATTCCCCTAACACCTCCCTCGCCAAATCCTTTACAACATGCTCCAATTTATCCCACGCTGCATCAATATCTTTCTCCTCGCAATCCGACCAAATATCGCTACTTCCAACCTTATCCAAAAACACTTGTTGGTTTCCCCCTTGTAGCTTCCACCACTTGATCCGTGCCTCACCGATTATATTTCTCTTCCTCAAGTCTCTCTTACCCCGAAAATCAAGAACCACTAGTCTATGTTGTGTTGCGGCACTTTCCCCGGGTATGACCTTGCAATCGGTGTACTCTTTCCTCCACACATTCCTTACCAAAAGGAAGTCAATTTGACTAGCATTACCTCCACTTTTATAAGTCACCAAATGAGAATGTCTTTTCTCGAACCAAGTGTTCATTATACCCAAGTCATATGCCAAAGCAAAATCCAATATGTCACTTCCTGCTTCATTTCTCTCCCCGAACCCAAAACCCCCATGAATGTTCTCAAAGCCAACTCGACTAGTACCCACATGCCCATTGAGGTCACCACCAATGATCAATTTCTCTCCAATAGGGACTCGTTCTACAACCTCTTCCAAATCTTCCCAGAAGGCTCGTCGAAAAGAAGCATCCAAACCTACTTGAGGTGCGTAAGCACTTATAACCGTCACCACCTCATCCCCGACTACAAGCTTAATACTCATAATCCTATCACTCTTTCTCGATACTTCTACCACATCATCAATGTAATCTTTATCAATGACAATACCCACTCCATTACGACTTTTGTCTTTACCCGTGTACCAAAGCTTATAACCCCAAGGCGCTATCACCCTTGCTTTATCTCCGACCCACTTTGTCTCTTGTAGACACATTATATGCACTCTTCTCCTTTTCATAACCTCCCCTACCTCAGCTAATCTCCCTGTCAAAGAGCCAACATTCCACGTACCAAACCGTAACCTACTACCCTTCCTAAAATCACGTCCTGATTTCTTTACCCGCTCTTGACCATGCTTCCTAAATCCAAACCTATTTGACACCACACCCATACTTCGAGGTGGCGCGCCGCTTTTGGGCGACGACCTAACAACCCTTGCATATTTTTCACTACACCCGGGTCTAGAAGATGTAGCGCACCCTTGCCTATTTGACACCACCCCCAGATGTAAAGATGGCGCGTCGCTTCCGGGCGACGACCTAGCAACCCTCACATACTTTTCACTACACCCGGGTCTAAGAAGTGCAGCGCGTCGCTTCTGAGGAGACGCCCCAACGATGTTCAAATTCCGATTCATGTCCATAAAATGTGACTAAGTTTTTATGCTGGCTGCCACAGACCTACCGCAACCCTCCTCCTTTATCCGGGCTTGGGACCGGCAGCGAATGCCCGAAAACACTCACAGGCGGAGTTTTACATATTAAAAAAAAAAAAGTAAAAAATTTCATTAATATCAATGACTTTTCATTCCTTATAAATAGAGACCACATTTAATATACTTTAAAAAAAAATTGAATTTTACACTAATACCTTAAAAGATTTGCCCTTATCCAAATAAAATTATGATGTAACAATATAATAAAAATATATGATGTTAAATGAAGAACTTGGTTTAGGTAAGGCTTGATAAAATAACAAAATCAGGAGCTAGATCTTATAAGTAGGCTAAAAGATATATATTAGTATTTTAATGAAGAAACTAGATTTGCAGGAACAATTGATAAACATAGTCTAATACTCTAGTTAACCTAAGTATTTCGGCCACATTCTTTCATGATATATTAACAATTGAAATATGTTACGGAACAACTAAATTAAGGTTAGGTTCATATTTTGTGAACAAATGTCACAACCAAATTTAGAACTTATATATACTATTTGCAATTTTTTTATTGCAAATCATTAAGAAATTAAATAAAAATTAATTAATTTATCTAGATTTTAGTTATTTTTATAATTAGGTTTAATTAATAAAGATATTTGGGATTAGTGTAACGTTAAATCTAATTAAGAAAAATCCCAATTTTTATTCGATACACTTGTACATTTTTCCACATCTTATTCTTTTGTTCCCACCTTCATCTTTTCAATCTCATACACATGTTTCTTCTCTTCTTCTTTAAGGCAATTTACTTCTTCATTCAACACTTCTCTGCAAAAATCAACCAATTACAAACCCTAACTCCAATATATAAAAATCTGGAATTTAAAAAAGTTTTTAAATAAATCAATTGAACAAATTTAGTTTAGTAGAAATTGACATATAATGCAAATAAAATAAAGAAAATGATGAATTATTTTTACCTTCCAATTGAACTACTGTTGAGGATGAATATGAAACTAGAGAGAGAGAGAAAGAGAAGTGAGGCAAATTGAAGTTAGAAAACGATTCAACAAATTTGGGTAGGCAAATTGAAGTAAGAATAGTCATATAATAAGGCAAAGGGCAAAGTGGTCATAAAAAAATAATAATTATAATCATATTTCAATTTTGGACGAACTATTTTTTATTTTTTTTTTGCCGAAATCATTAAATGGGAGCAATTTTTTCCTTGTCTGTTTTTACTCTTTTAAGTGATGAAAAAAAGTCTTTAACACGTCATCGATCCGCGCTTGCTCATTTCCCTCCACTCGTTTACTGTCACGTCATTTTGAATCATAAGTGTGAAATCTGCCCATAACAGTACTCCATATTATTGAATCAGTAGTCTTAATTGCCTGACATTATCAAAAGAAAAAATAACATAATGTAGTCTTACCTTGTGTTTTACAGAAGCTAATTAACATAGTAGGAGTTTTCAGGAGTGTTGGGTTTTAGAGTGAAGTATATGAACGAAGATCCTTCGCAATTTAAGGCGCAACGTAGTCGTAGGGCAACTCTCCTTTGGCATATGAGACATTAACACAACAATGATGGTCTGGTTTCGACTTGACACCATTATTAGTCTAATCTTATGCCAAAAGAGATTTGCCCTATGACTACTTCCCTTATAGCCAAATATCATCACATTTATTATATCTCAAACACAATATATATGAGTAATATCAAGTAGTATTAATTACATGGATACATATATCTGTTGTAAGTTCAAAGTTAAGGCTTTAAATATATATATACTTGTATGTTCACTTATGCATTTATGGATGGGTTTTGTTGTGTAGAATAAACCATGGGATATTTAAGCGGGCAGCGGCATATGCTAAATCATCCAAAACGTAAACGGGCATATGCTAAGAGGTTATACCCTTATATTGATATCCGCTTTATACGATCTGCTTGATAACTCCATAAAGAGATGCTCGAAAAGTAAAACAGGAAAAGAACAAGCCTTTTTAGAGATGCCATATGTTTTGTTTTAAAGAAAGAAGCTTATACCTTGATCCATATAGGTATATTTGGGTCATATTCTTGCTTATTTCATAACTTTATTGGTTAACTAAAGTGACACTACAGATGTTTACGGTGTCCTATGTTTCCTAAAGCTCTAATGTGTTCTCTATTTCCTAAAGCTCTAATGTTTACTCTTCCATTTCCAAGTCCAACTTTGAAGAGTCCAACTTTTAAGACAATTTATCGAGTATAGTAATTAAACTATATATTTATGAATTAAATTTAAGTTTAGTTATTACTACTAAATAAAGTAATAAAGAACCAAAAAAAAGACAATAAAGAGGCACATCGGATTTTTTGAGTGGTTCAATCTCACAATCTGAGATCTACGTCCATTATTTCTCGGTAATAAATTTAGTACCTACCCCGAATTAGAAACTTGTTAACTTACTTGCGAAAGTAAGGCTAGACACTTAAAAACCGTCTCTCTCGTTATCAAGAGACAAAAATACTTAATCTATACTCTCTAGACCGTTTCTCTCGTTATAAAGAAACGATTCGTACCTCTCGTTATAAAGGAACTAGTAACACTCTTCGTCCTTCTTGTTATCAAAAAACTAAGCACACTCCTAGCACTTTCGTATGATGTTTGTATTTGTTTTAACTTTGTCAAGTATACCTTTTCAAAATAAAATCTTGCAAAGTTTTGCTTTCAAAAATCTCTTTTAAAATCTTAAAAACTTTACTCTCAATAAAATGCGTGCGAAAAGGTCTGTACCTGAAAATGATCTCTACAACAATTATTTATAGTGAAATGAGTTGTTGATTGTAATTTTAAAATATAAAATTATAAAATCACAAAATATCTTATGGAAATAAGAGAACGAAATTTGATCAATAAATCTCGAAATATGCGCGATATACACGGCTAATAATAGCCTTATATTTTTGAGATTTTAAGTCATTATTTTCAAAAAATTACACCATAAAAGACAACAATATTTTGAGTGAAATTTTGTCCAAATATTTCCGAAAATCTTGTCGATACTTTTTTTACATAATTTCTTGTCATTTATGATTTAATAATAGAAGGATTTTGTCCTACATAATTATTGAATAACCACAAGATATTTAAACAATAATTTTCCAAAATTAATGGGCCAAATTTCGGCACTATTAACGTGTAAGATGGACCGAAATTTTGCTGTTTATTTTCCATTAGTATCTATGCTCATTCATGGTCGAGTTTTACTCTTTTATGGATGTAAATTATCATAATACCTCTCATTTAACAGAAAAAAAAAAACAAAGAAACAAAACCAACGCAGTAACCCTTCCCTGCCACCACCACCTCCTTCCTCCATCCCTACCACCCTCACCCACATCTGCTACCACTATTGCCATCCTCGTGCATGCAACCACCGATATCGCCCATCACCAACCCTGACCCACGACCATAACCCTGTGGAGTGTCCCCGACAATAATGCGATCACATTGTTGATCATATTGAGATCACATGTCTAAATCTCATATTAAGAATACATGAGGGAAAGTAATAATACTTCATAGTCAACTGGTCCACGTATATCGGTAGTGATTGGCTGACTAGAGTTTGACGTTACTGTCGTACGACGGTGGTGACCAGTTGATCGCCTAAGGTCATACCTATAGGGTAATGCTCTTAATTGATTATTTAATTAATCGTATGCCGATACGGGTTAATTAAATTCCTTAAAATTGACAAGTGATTTTGTGAGTAAAATTACGTCTCTTATTGTAATTTGATTAAATAAGATTCGGTCTAAGTAATCGAATTGTTTTATTACTTAGATTAATTTATTGTTTATGAAACAATTAAAAATAGAATGAATAATTTATTGTAACCACATGTAGATGTGATTTATAATCATATGACCCATTTTGGTACAAGTACTTATGAATTACTAGTTATTTTTGTATGTGACATATTTTATTAATATGATGATTTTTAATAGTTAAAAATGCATTATAATGTAACATGTCATGTAACATGTCACATATGTCACAATTGACAAATGACAAAAATAAAATGGACCACCATTTTACATGGTAACCGAAATTAGGAGGGGCATTAAGGGTGTGTGTTGTTTAATTTATTTTATTCAACAAACACAATGATAACCCTAGGGCATAGCCTTACAAGGCTAACCATCTTGAGAAGATCAACCTAAAACTAGGGTTGCATGCCTAGTCTCTTGCAAAGAGCAAAAATGAAAAGCATTGGGCATGCTACCCAAGGCCAAAAATTTCGGCCACCCATAAGAGAAAAGAAAGAGTTTTCTCTTCAATGTATGATTATTCATTCTAGTCTTAATTTTTATAAGATGAAAAATTTTATATTCTCTCTAGTTTTTATAAAAGCTAAGGAGAAAAATAAACTCACATATTACTCCCTCTTGAACCGAAATTTCAAGAGATGAATAACAATTTATTTGTGTCATTTTAAGGTAGCTTTAGTTAATACTAGTTTTATATTAATTAAAACTATTAAGGGTGTTGCCTTGGTACAATCCTTGGGGGAGAGATTCTACACTTGAATCTTGTTCATCCATGAGAAAAGCTCAAGAACTAAGTAAGGTAGGTGACCTTACTAGTGCCCAAATATCCGAAACATCCAATGTAAGGAACCGATTTCTTTAATCTTATGTAATTGTTTTTGCATGCATGAGATCCTTAAGTTTTTATGACTAAAACTTTAAACCAAGATATGTGATATTTAAAATATGATTTCTCACAAGTGGTATCAGAGCACAAGGTTGTTGCATGCAAAATCGGGTTTGTTTTTCCGAGTTAATTAGTTAACAAATAAAGCTTGTTATTAAGGATTTATGAAGATAAATCACGAAATAATTTTGCATGTTAAAATTTTCTGGTCCTAAATGGATTTTAGGTCATATGGGATGATTTATGGATTTTATTTTTCATTATATATATTATTGGCATTAAAATGTGATTTTTATGAGAAAAATGTCATTTTTGGATGAAAAATAGCTAAACTTCGAATTTTTCCGTGATTTTTGGATATGATTTCAGAAATATAATCTACTGGTTGCATATTAAATTTCGTGAAAAACTAAGTTATTTTGCATAAAATTTGAATTTTATAAGTCAAAATCGAATTTAAAGGGTTTATTAGGTTAATATGAGTTATATTTCGAATCTGGTCATAAAAATTTTATATGTTGTCAAATGCATTTTTACTCAGTGTGTGTAAAAATCTTAGACGGATTGAACTCTTTATGCATGATTTATGAATTTTTGAGTAAAAGTTCAATAAATAGTGACTTTAATTAGCCTATAATGCTAAAACATATTTCATGACTTAAGAAAAACATCCAATGTTGCTTTTTATCCCACATTTCAGATCTAAAAGTGAAAAGTTAATTAAAATTAATTATCTCATATTTTAATGGTCATATTTGATAAAACCGATAAACCGCAACATAATTTTTCTCAAAATTTTCGAAATTTTTTTAACCTAAGTTTTGAACATTATGATTGTCATGGTATTTTTTCCAGAATGTTCATGAGTAGGGATGGCAGTTGGTCGGGGACCCGACCCAGACCCTGAGGGTCGGACCCTAATGGGTCGGGTATGGGTCTCATTTTTTCAGACCCAATGGGTATGGGTTGGGTATGGGTCTTAAGAAAATATTTCGGGTCCGGGTCTGGGTCTAAGTTATGAGACCCATACCCGACCCTTAGACCCTTTATTAAAGAAAAAAAAATCAAAATTACAACTTTTCTCGAATTCATACTGCGATTGAGAAACCCAACTAAAGTCTCTTTCTCTTCCCTCATCCCATAAAGTGATAAAACCCAACCAAACTCTTCTGACAATACCACCACTCCACCACTGACACAAGAAAACCACCACCACAAAGACCGATACGCGATCGACAACCACCTCTCTAATAGCCGCACCGACAACCACCATTAACTACCCAGATTAATAAACTCATAATGTTAAAGTAGTATGAATTTTTTTTTAATATTATAGACCCCATAGTCATTAATCTTGTTACTAAAGTGGTCAAAACTCGGACCATGGGTAGACCCGCACCCTACCCTTACCGATAGGGTCCGGGTATGGGTCCTCAAATTTTAGACCCTCGCGGGTCTGGGTCGGGTACGGGTCCAAAGGGAAAATCTCGGGTCGGGTCCGGGTCTAGGCGGACCCTACCCAGACCCTACCCATTGTCATCCCTATTCATGAGTTTGAATTTCAATTTTTAAAATTATTTGAAATTATTATAATTTAATTTGGAGTTTATAATATTAAATTGTATTTTTGGGTCCATTATGAACAATATTAAGAAATCAAGTTGAATTATTGTCAAAATGTTAGTGAAGACTAAGTTTTGAACCCTTAAGAAATCAAGTTGACGTTTTGTGATTTTAACAAGTTATAATCACGCAAATCCATAAAAACCGATAAAATATACGATATTGGCTCTTAAAAGGCGATTTAGCATAAAATTAAGCATGTTCATATATATTATAATGCTGCATTTTATTTATGATTTTCATAATTTTGATTTATATAATTTTTGAATTATGTAATTTTACTTAGTATGGCCTTAGTTTTTAATTGGTATTACCCGGAATGTATGAGAATATCGATTCGGTTGTAATTTTTTGTGATCTCGAATCACCGTTTTGTAATTTAATAGATTTATTTTGTTACAAATGTATAATAGGAAATTATGTATTTTTTAATTATTACTTGTAATTCCGGAGATCCTTGAAGACGGTGCCATTAGGAAAGGCGTTCCGACAAGACGGTGTTGCCTTGGAATGCGTGCCAAGTGGAGTTCAAGGGACCAATGGAGTTGGTTTTCGAATTTGTAATAGTTAATTAAATTTTCTTTTTAGGAAGGCCATACTAGGATTTTATATTTATGCTTTGCATTTTATTTATATGTTTGCATGCATCGCTAAATCGCCATAACTAAACATGCATAATATTTAATCGAGTCATCGACCGTGTCATTTATAATTATCGTAGTTCACCACTTTAGTTCACTTATAACGTGATAGATAATAAATTGACATGACCTCTCGCTAAATCAATAATTGAGAATTAGCCTTACCAAATAGTAGAAACCATGAATCCCAATTTCATAAGGGAGTTAATCCGGCTTCACCGTAATACAAACGTTGTTACGTTGGGTAAGTGGGTAGTAAAAAGTTATTACATCGAAATTTGGATTGAGCTCAACGGAAGTATTCGTGACCGTAGTCGCATGTGTTCCGGGCTAAAGATAAATATTAGAGTAATTCTATCGACCGAGAGTTCTAGAAGTAGAATCGATTAAAGAGTTAATCCACCGAGTTATATTGATAAGTGATGAATCGGCTCACCGTGCCCGAGTTAATATGAGTTTGGATCTTGGAATCATTTATCATAGTTGGGTGGAGGTCACTATGTAAATGCTTTACTTGTTAAATTATTTACAAGTATTATTATAACGATAAATGTTTGTTTTCATTATTCCGTTATCATATTGTTCTATTTCTTTACCTCAAATTTATACGATATCATTTCGATTTTAGTTCAAAATCTCCATTAAAACATCGTAACTAAAGAAAAAATTTTGAATTTTCTTCAAAAACCTCATATTAACCATTGCAAGGATCTCTTGTGAAGAGTATAGATAAAAGTCATTCATGATCAAAAGGGTTTTTGATTCTTGACTAACATATCTACTTACAATGGATTATTTTTCATGTGCTTAATCGAATTAAGTACTTTGAAACGTTAAATCATTTTGGTAATTAGATTTGTTAGAAATCAAAATTGACAAAATACCGCAACCACTTCAATGAAAGTTTTAAGACTAAACGAATGAATTGAAGAGTAGTCTTCATGAAATTCAATTTTGCTTCTCTAAGCAAAGACTCATTGAAATGAGTGGGAGCATTCTCTTAACCGTTAAGAAAAAGACAAGGTTCAAAGATGTAAAATAGAATGGAATTGATACAAGGTAATGGTAAAAGTTAAGTTATTGAGAATAACGATACTAAACCTATCAATCCCGACCGATAAAGTTTCCATTTTGGAAGTGTTGGACACTAGAAAGGAAACTACCCCAAATTATTGAAAGAATAACCAAATTAGTTGTGGGACATCTAATGAGACTTTCTTCTCTAAATGTTTATTTGATTGACATAAGTTTTACTAGTACTACTTCGTCATTATTAGAAACCGATGGTGGTTTTCATCATTGTATTTGATACATAGGATGATTAGAATATGACGACTAGCAACAAATGATGTCGAGAGATAGAGTCATTGTGTACTCAATCTAGTTTTGGGTTTATAGTTGTACCTTAATTATGACTATTAAGTGCATAAACTCTAAATAAGAATATAATCTTGTTAAGATACAAAAGAAGTTTCACTTATGTGACCCAATACACCACGATTTGATTTATGGCTAGCCCATAATCAAGGTGATTATATTCTAAACCAAGCTAGAATGATATATCATGTAGATGATGTAAGACTCAAATTGGTAACCCTGATTAAATCTAAATTCTAGAATGATAAACGCAAAGAGTTACCGAGTACTCTTGGAACCATTAGATTGCCAATCTTATGGTATATGCGTATCTTGTATTCAAAGCAAGATGTCTCGTGCCTTTTGATTGAAAAGGAGATCGAAGATACAAATCATTGATCTAGAAAAGGTTGATCATCTTCTTTTACCGACGATTAAGTTCATACTTTAGTATTCACTTAATAAGGTAAAAAGAGAAATCTTTGAAGAAGTTCAAAGAGTTCCAGGAATCACGATTTAGTCGTGATGGGATTATATAAGTGAAGACTTTGATATAAGCCAAAGGAAATGTGATATAGTATCACAAGTTAATCTCTCTTAGCACGCATTATGGGATAAGGTGTGGTTAAATGAAGATATCAAACCTTATTCGATATGGTTTGGACTTTAATCAAGTTACAAAGAGTTACTTGATACTTTTGGGGATTTTATCATTTTGTCTAAATTATTTTTCCACTAAATCTAAAACTATTCATATGAGATATGAAAAAGTAGGGTACCATGCTTGTAAGTTTTCACAAGAAACAAATGCTCATTTTTACTTACAATAATCACGAGTACAACGGGTTTGTGGCTCGTTAAGCTGTCTTTCTAGAATACAAGTTTATTTCTAGAAGATAGAGTGGGAGAAAATATTCAAGAGCCACAAAATAATTGTGTCAAAAATTGTATGTCGCAAGAAACTGGTCTTTCTTGGCTACATGATGTCGTAAGAAACTGGTCTTTCTTGGCTACATGACGTTGTTTCTTCGAAACCTAGGAGGTTGAACTCATCACTTGTTGAAGATGATGAATTCGTGTTACTTTTAGAAAGTAAAGAGCTTGCAACTTACAAAGAAATTGTTTGATTCAAGTTACTTCTGGAAAGTAATGAACATATGACTTACATGAGAGCGTTTAAGTCACAACTCAATACAAGGCTTAGAGCCATGAAAATTCGAAATAAATTCTAAGTGGAATTGTTGGATATCAAAGAGAGATATCAAAGCTTGATTAGTTGCAAAGTGTTTTGCACTATTCGGATCTTCTTAGGGATTGTGTTTCATTATGATGAGATATATAGCGAGTGAATCTAAAACCCACTTCTTCAAAGAAGAAATGTATTCGATACATGTTATGAGTTTTGTAGATTCTTACAATCCCAAGACAATGTGCAACTTAAGAAATAGTCTTAAGTAGGACATCAATGAGTTGGAGTCAATGTTTTGATCATGTTATAAAACTTTTCTCGATGGGTCGAGAAGTTGTGTTTATACATATGTGGATGACATATTGATCATATCATTGTGAATGATTTAAGCTTTGGAGAAATATAATACATCTTTAATATCTGGATTTATGGAGATAAATCCACATGATATTAGCGTCAAATAAGAAGTCTTATGTTGATAAGATTCATGACTAGTTCAATCAAGTTGAACATATTTGATTGATTCTATTTGCTTATGCTGCCAAATCAATTAAATGGAAATGATGTATGACACTTCATATACTTTGAGTATGATGAATTGTTTCAAAAGTAATTGTTACCAGGTAGCCATATAAGTTGCTCTTAAGTGCTTGAGGAAGCAGTAAGGATGTAAAGTTAAGTGTTTTTTGATGCAATTCGGTAATTTGTGTAAGGGCTTACACTAATGACTGTTGAGATTGTATAAGGTTTCGGACAAAAACCGTATTCAAAACACCTAAAGATGGTTAAGGAACCATTGTGGCTATGTTATTTAAGAAATGGATTTGTTAGAATCGTTCTAGGCAATAAAGAACAATGAGAGATGCTTACAACGGAAATTGAGTACACTTGCAATCATGAGATGTGCAAGAAGGGATGAGTCCCGCACACTGTGAAAACAGTGGGAGCTATTCTAAGGCAAGAGAGCCTATATCTAGATTGAATCTAGACAACGTACTCAGAAAGTTTTGTAATGCAAGTGTCTGCATTACGAAAGGAAAACAAGTATGTAGCAAGGTTGAGCAAGGAGTTGCTAAAACCTACTAACCAAGGCCTAGTCATAGACTTAACATGATAAGTCATGTCATTTCAATTAGATTGAGATGAACAACTACATACAAGATCAAATTAGATAATAGAATATGAAGTAGTAATCAGGTATTGACTATTCATATGTGATAATCACATTTGTCGTTCGAGTTTTTACTTTAAAAACTCTTTTATTACTTTGTTACATCCAAATGGGTTGTAAAGACAATGATTGAACCCCATTAAAGTGAATGAGGATTAACATAGTATTCGCCCATAGTCACTTGTATGAGGTGACGTCTCAAAGTGACTAGAGTGTGATGTGATTGATGGCAAGTTCAAGAGCCATTGAGTCATAAGAGATGACTAGTCGATCACATAGGCAAACGGTTTGGAACACTCTGTCGGGCTAATGGCCGCTTATAGAGTTCTGGCAAATTTATATAGCCTGGTCGTGGCGAGAGCTACTATAGTATTCTAATGAGTCGATTCTTTTGACTAAAGACTGTTCGCTCAAGGTGGCACAGTTTCAGAGTAACTTTGATTTATGTTCCTACGGCCTTCGTAAATGGGGTTAAAAGGGCTTATTTTGGGTTATGATGAGCTGTGGCTAGTCGAGAGGAATAGTGCGATAGGAATTGTCCACCCCTTGTCTGGTTTAAAACAATATCTCAGGGCCACTCGAGGAGTAATGAACTGGAAATGCGTGGCCACGCTCGGAAGATATCTATGATAGATAATTCCGGTCAATCAGTTATTCTCCAGATCAAGGAAACCACTCTCGATATGATCACTTGCAAGTACGACCCGAAAGACACCTTGCATTGAGTGGGAGATAATAATAGGACAAGAGAATTGGTGACGCACACTTATCGAAGACAAGTGGGAGATTGTTGGAGTTTCCCGGACAATAATGCGATCACATTGTTGATCATATTGAGATCACATGTCTAAATCTCATATTAAGAATACATGAGGGAAAGTAACACTTAATAGTCGGTCAACACAGTCTACATAAAGGGTAAGTCGTGGTTGGATTATAGTCCTTCTAGTAATTCTAGCTGGTCTTGGAGGAAAATATGCCAGATCAAATCCCTATACCAGGAATCCTATCAGCAGAATATCTGGACAATGGATATAGGGAAAGGATATTCGATTGCTAAAGGTTATGACTTCATCTGAAATAAGGGAGGAAGAGTTCAATGGCACAGTCTAATCTGGACCAAGTACACGTCCCCCAAACATTGTTTCATAGCCTGGATTTACTTTCACAAAGCCTTTAAAACCAATTTCAAAATGCATAAATTTGGGATTGGTGATGATGATACCTGTACGATCTGTGGGATGGACTCAGAGACGGAATCCCACTTATTCTTTGAATGCGAATATAGCTCCAGGATAATTGCCCTCATTGGCAATCAGATCAGGGAGATTATACCTGCAAAAAATCAAACTGAATGGCGTAAGCGATTCTCCGGCTCAGGGATATGAAGAGAGGTCATAAACGCTCTGTTAAATGCCTCAATCTATGCCATATGGAGACAACGGAACCAGTGCAAGCATGATCTTGTGTTGCTTAAGCCGAAAAAAGTAACAAATGGGATTATTAAAGAGGTTACGAATCGTACCTTAAGTTTTTAGAAGCAATTGGGAAGAAGAGATAGAGAGCTGATCGAGAGATTGCAGGCATACAATGAATGAGGATGAAGATGATGGATGAGCAGTTGAGGAGTCTTAGGATGATGGTGAGATTTGTCCAGAAATCTGGTTTTGTTGATAAGATTCTAGACATGTCGGTAGTGTTGCTCAATTTTGTTAAGCTGCGTTGTTTTTTGGTTAAGTCTTAAGAGAGTCGGGTCGGGTCATCTCTCCCCGTCATTTCTTGTATGGTGACGTTTTTATTATTAATACACTTACATTTTACCGAAAAAAAAAACACTTAATAGTCAACTGGTCCACACATATCGGTAATGATTGGCTGACTAGAGTTTGACGTTACTGTCGTACGACGGTGGTGACCAGTTGATCCTCTTAGGTAATACCTATAGGGTAATGCTCTTAATTGATTATTTAATTAATCGTATGCCGATACGGGTTAATTAAATTCCTTAAAATTGACAAGTGATTTTGTGAGTAAAATTACGTCTCTTATTGTAATTTGATTAAATAAGATTCGGTCTAAGTAATCGAATTGTTTTATTACTTAGATTAATTTATTATTTATGAAATGTTGGGGAAGCGTCCTGTAAACCCGGTGCGAGAAGAATCTCACCCAACAACGATACTACGAAGGAACACGTACAACAATCGTAAGTAAGAGCAAATAAAAATGACACCACAATTTCTCACGTGGAAACCCTTCTCAACTGAGGGAAAAACCACGGCTCTCTCGACAAATTAATTTACTAATAAGATATTCCAAAGTTTGTAAAGTACAATCACACACACTAGTATTGCCACTTTCTCTCAAACTTTGTCTCACTCTTACTATATCTAATGGATGTTGAACACTCTATTTTCTCCCCTTAAGAACAATAAGTATTCTCACCAAATTATATTAATTTGCTTCTTTTCTTTTTGTGTATATTATAATACTACCACTACTAGCTATTTATATTAAGTGGCTTTCAAAAACTCCTAACAAGTCACTAATTGTTATAATTAAAAACAACTCTATAACATCTTGAGCATTGATGTTCTCTTTTCCAAAAACGTAATGAATCTACGTATTTTTGCATTGTAACATCAACACACTTATTTCACCTTTTAGTATTTGGACTTTGGGGAGATTAATCCAACAATTTCCTCCCTCGACCCAAAGCTCCAAATACTTCAACTATCTCAGAAAAGCGGACTTTCTTCTTTACGTCGGCCTTTCTCTTCACGCTATGTCCATCTACATAGCAAATGTTATTCTTCGTTTTCACCCCTTGCATCACTAAGCTTCTCCCACGATATACTTTGCACCATTTACCACAACCAACATATCGGTTACCTTGAGTCGTCAACACACCCAAAGAAATAATGTTGGCACAAGCTTTAGGGACATACCTCACATTTTTTAAAGTTCTTATGGTGCCGTCATGGAGTTTCATTCTCACACTCCCTACACCCTCAACCTTCAATTTGAGGCCGTCGCCCACTTTGACATGCCCAAAGGCTCCATTTGTTTGTAAAGTATCAAATGCACCTTGGTCTTTACACACATGCACGGATGCACCCAAATCCAGCACCCATTTATCTTGACATTCCACCTCATCTTGAGTAGTCAAGAATATATCTTCATCACTACTATTACCACACACGACATTTGAAGAATCACTTACATCATCAACCTTTGCCTTGCCCAACTTTTCTCTTAAAGACTTCACACTTTTCAAGTCTTCCTTCATCATTGGACAATTTCGTTGAATATGGCAAATTTCATGACAATAATAGCACTCCACACTATCCATGTCCCTCGCGCGCGACTTCGATTTACTTCTTTGGCCATTTACATGTCTTTGTGATCTTATCCCTCTTTCACAACCATCTGCCACTAGTGCCCCATCACTTGATGATGCATCTCCATCTATTTTCGCCATCATCCTCTCATTTTCTCTCACCACCGTTATAGCTTCATCCAAAGAAATTTTCTCTTTACCCACGAGCATCGTCATCACAATGGCTCTAAAACTTTTCGGCAATGAAGCCAATAATAAGAGAGCTTGCTCTTGATCCGTTATCTTCTCATCGGCATTCAAGAGTTGACACACGAGCTGGTTGAATTTATTTATGTGGTCTTGTAAATTTGTATCACCCTCCTCCATCTTAAGTTGATACAACTCCCATCGCAAACATAATCGCTTGGTGAGTGACTTTGACGCATACATGCCTTGTAACTTTTCTAACAAGGCCCTCTCCTTCTCGCTCAAAAGATTATACTTAATCTCTGGTGCTACCGCCAACCTTATCATACTCACGGCTTTCTTTTTCTTTGACTCCCAATTAGACTCACTCATCTCTAATGGCTTAGTCAATTCCAAAGCCTCATCAAGACTCGACTGGACTAGCAAGTCTTCAACTGTGCTTTTCCACACCATAAAATTCATCTTCCCATCAAATAATGGAACATGAAATTTCTCTGCCATCTTACTTACGATAAATAAGTTCCTCCCTAAATCGGAATCTCCCACACCTCCCAGTATACAGAACCTTCGGCTCTGATACCATTGTTGGGGAAGCGTCCTATAAACCCGGTGCGAGAAGAATCTCACCCAACAACGATACTACGAAGGAACACGTACAACAATCGTAAGTAAGAGCAAATAAAAATGACACCACAATTTCTCACGTGGAAACCCTTCTCAACTAAGGGAAAAACCACTGCTCTCTCAACAAATTAATTTACTAATAAGATATTCCAAAGTTCGTAAAGTACAATCACACACACTAGTATTGCCACTTTCTCTCAAACTTTGTCTCACTCTTACTATATCTAATGGATGTTGAACACTCTATTTTCTCTCCTTAAGAACAATAAGTATTCTTGAAGAATCACTTACATCATCAACCTTTGCCTTGCCCAACATGAAACAATTAAAAATAGAATGAATAATTTATTGTAACCACATGTAGATGTGATTTATAATCATATGACCCATTTTAGTACAAATAATTATGAATTACTAGTTATTTTTGTATGTGACATATTTTATTAATATGATGATTTTTAATATGTTAAAAATGCATTATAATGTAACATGTCACATATGTCACAATTGACAAATGACAAAAATAAAATGGACCACCATTTTACATGGTAACCGAAATTAGGAGGGGCATTAAGGGTATGTGTGGTTTAATTTATTTTATTCAACAAACACAATGATAACCCTAGGGCATAGCCTTACAAGGCTAAACATCTTGAGAAGATCAACCTAAAACTAGGGTTGCATGCCTAGTCTCGTGTGAAGAGCAAAAATGAAAAGCATTGGGCATGCTACCTAAGGCCAAAAATTTCGGCCACCCATAAGAGAAAAGAAAGAGTTTTCTATTTAATGTATGATTATTCATTCTAGTCTCAATTTTTATAAGATGAAAAATTTTATATTCTCTCTAGTTTTTATAAAAGCTAAGGAGCAAAATAAACTCACATATTACTCCCTCTTGAACCGAAATGTCAAGAGATAAATAACAATTTATTTGTGTCATTTTAAGGTAGCTTTAGTTAATACTAGTCTTATATTAATTAAAACTATTAAGGGTGTTGCCTTGGTACAATCCTTGGGGAGAGATTCTACACTTGAATCTTGTTCATCCATAAGGAAAGTTCAAGAACTAAGTAAGGTAGGTGACCTTACCAGTGCCCAAATATCCGAAACATCCAATGTAAGGAACCGATTTCTTTAATCTTATGTAATTGTTTTTGCATGCATAAGATCCTTAAGTTTTTATGACTAAAACTTTAAACCAAGATATGTGATATTTAAAATATGATTTCTCATAAACCCCTCCCTTACAGCCAACATCCTGACGCACGACCACCGTCCGCCGCCAACAGCCGCCCTACACAATCATACACCCACGGACGTATTCCTACGCGCGACCCCCACCCTGCCCTTTCCTCTTTCCGGCGACCAGCCGTCTACCCCGACCATCATTCCTCCAAAAACCGTAATTACAAAATTAGCCTAATGAATGTGTATATGGTTAATTTTGAGACAAAAAATCGATGTTAGTTAATGAAATTAAGATTGTTATTTGTTCAATGTGTGCATAATGAGTGAATTTGGTAGGATTTATCAAATTTCTTGTGAAAGAGGAGAAGAGGGAAGAAGAAACAACTTTTTTTTTAAGAGAAGGGTATGAGGTGGAAAAATTATGGAAAAATGTCCGTGAAAGAGTAAAACGTGTCCATGAAAAAGCAATGACGCTTATTCATATGTGATTGATTAATTAATTAGGATAAAATAAAATATATATCTTTGTGAAAAGATTTTATCCGAAACATTAATTAATGATTCTGATTTTCGCAGTACACATTTTACTCACGCAGTACATTGTTGACAATTATGCCCCTCTCATTTCCTTCTCCCATTTTTTCTCTCTAATTTCTCTCTAATCCATCTCTCTAATTTCACACATTCATTCTCTCGTACTACATTGATAAATTATTTTAATAAACACATGTACTTATGTATCGCGTTGATAAATATATTTCGCTACAAGTTAATATTACGATCATATTATTTTTAAAATTATTTTTACAATAAAGTATAAATAAATTTGCCGAATAAATATATTATGTACTACATTAAAAAAAAACACATAGTACTAGTGTACTACCTATCTTCATGTTGCCACCACCAATAGCACGTTCTACTTTAAATCTTGTTGTTACCAAGAGTAATACACCGCCACAACGTAATACACATTGCCACCAACACGACCACCATTGCCGGCCATCGATGCACACACAACCCGCCTTCCACCAGTCTTACTTGATCCCAGACCTCACGCACAACTCCGACCCCTCCCTCACGCATCTGCCTCCGTCGAACGACCGCCGGTGACCACTTGACATCCTTATCGCCGGCGGCTCACTCCCCTATCGCCGGCGACATCCCAGTAAACCAATACCGGCTCCATCCCACACGGCCACACGAATTAACCCAAACCCTAATTAATAAAGATACCAACATTTATAACAATTAAATTAGTAATAACAATGGATTAATGAATTAAATACCCGCTCTATACTCGAATTATCGTTCATAAGTGAAGAATTTTGTGCAGTTTTGATGGAGGTATAAAGAGTTGACGATAGAGAGAGGTAGGGAGAATTAGGTTTTGATGCTTTTAGGCAGGGGTAGACAAATGGAAAATCTGGTACAAAAAGTACTATAATGAGTAAAATGAGTACTGCGAAAATAAATTACGAATATTTTTTCTCAACAATATGAAAATTAAATATTTCACCTTATATTATAGAAAATATCTAAAAATATAATTCTCATAATTAAGATTATAGAGTTTTTAGAAAATTAATTTTATTTGTAAAAAAATCGAAAAAAATAAAAAATCTAAAAAATTCGAAATTTGTTAAATAGTAAAATATTTTCTTCGTGCCATTTATTTTAACTTTAGACCAAAATGATATAACTTTGGCCCTGTTTGGTAATCAGCAGATTGATATTAGCAGAAGCAGATTGGTCAAGCAGATTATAAATGGTAGATTGGATTAACAGGTTTGACTAGTATATTTCAATTAGCAGATTTAGTAGAAGTGTTTGGTAATTAGCAGATTTTGGTTAATAGATTGTTGTATATATGTGTAAATAATTGTTGACGGATTCATATTTCACAATCTACTAATGTGAATATGCTGGGTAGAGCAGCATATGGAAAACAGTAGATTGAGCTTCAATCTACTGTTTTAATATGCCATTTACCAAACACTCAAAATAGTAGATTGGTGAGTCAAACATGCTAATGAATGATCATAGATCCAAATTAGACTCTCTAATAAAATTAAATTATCTCTTAATTTATCATTTTGGTGATCTATGTAACATACATGCAAATATAAAAGCATAAAAAGAAAGTTTAAGGAAAAATAATTTCCTTACATTGATTTTGTGGTAATATGGGCACAAACTAGATCACCTTTCTAGTTTGTTCTTGAGCTTAAAAGATATGGATGATCCTCCTTGAAAAACCTTCAAAAAGAAAGTCTCCTTCAAGTTGCACCCAAGAACTACACCCACAAATTATCTTACAAATACTAACTAGATACTTGTAAAATAAACCCTTAATAATATTTAAATAATACTAACAATCTTAGTTATTATTTTTAGTTTACTAACAACTTAGTAAAATGATGGTTATTATTTTTAGAGAGAAGATAGATGAACACATGCAAATGTTCAAGTGTTGTTGTGAAAAATGAACAAATGATGGAGTGTATATGGGGGATGACCGGATGAGGCCGGGTAGGTGGAGGTGGAGTGTGGGAGTGATTTTCTAATTTTTTATCAATCTTACATCACATGCAAAAAGGATTATAAGATAACTTATGGAAAAATATAAAGTAAGGTGAAATGATTATGTTCCTAATCATCCACAACTCTATTTTACACGGTCCACTTGCCCATTTACGGGTCCATATTGGTTCTTATATTTGTCGCACAAATACGTGTAATTTTATTTTAAACATCGTTTCATGTTTAAATACTTCCATAATTAATTCGTTCAAATCACTCCGTAAATATACATGTACCGCTACACATATTATTTACGTACTAATATTAATCACATTAATCAATTAGTACAATTTTAGTGAATTAACAATTAATTAACTAAAACCCGTCTCCCAAAATTTATTATTCAATTATCGCATAATTAAATAATAATTGCCGTGCCTCGAGTTCGCAACTCGAAATATCTCTAAAAAATAATCGACTAACCTTTTAGTCTATAAATCAAGGGACTAAATAAATTGTATCTCATACAATTAATTAGTTGTCAATTGGGGTTCGTTCCTTTAGGTGTGACCAAAAGGGGTCAGTTGATCACCGCCGTCTCACGACAATAACGTCAAACTCTAGCCAACCAACCGTTATCGATTTACGTTAATCAACTGACGAGGATCAAATAATTAAATATCTGATGATATTCCTTTAATGAGATTTATTATGTAAACGCACTATTGTGGAGGACACTAACTCCAACAATCTCCCACTTGTCCGACACAAGGTGTGCGCTACCAATTCTCTTGTCCGTTTTAATCTCCCACTCAATGCAAGGTGTCTTTCAAGTCGCACTTGCACATGAACATATCACGAGTGGTTTTCTCGATCGGGAGTGTGACTACCTGAACGGAAAAATCTCTCACAGATTACTTCCGAGCGTGGCCACGCATTTGTAGTCATTAACTCCTTGAGTGGCCTTGAGATATAGTTTACCCAACGAGGGTGGACAATTCCTGTATGCCCTATCTATCCTATTGCACAATACAGATCACCATGACCTAGTAAATGCCCTTTTGGCCTCCTTTCGCGGCACGACCTAGGACAAAAACCAAAGTCACTCGGAAACTGCACTTGCTCAGATAATAGTCTCCAGTCAAAAGAATCGATTCATTAGAACATCTTAGAGATCCCCGCCACGACCAGGCGTCTATAATAGAACTTAGGGACTCTCTAAATGGTCACTGTCCGGCAAAGTGTCACACACTCTGCCTATGTAATCGACTAGTCATCACGTATGACCTTATGGTGTTGAACAACCATCAATCGACTTACAATCTAGTCACTCTGAGACATCACCTCATTAAGTGACTAGGGACAAAATACAATGTTCATCTTATTCACTTGAATAGTGTTCAACATTGTCTCCACAACTTATTCAGATAAACAAGGTATTAAAATTTAGTCACACTAAATAAAAGATTCATAAAAGAATGAATGCGAAAACAATGAATGTGATTATCATATATATAATAAGAGATACACTATCCAATTATTACATATCCATAATCTAAATAAAATCTGGTACTCGTCTCAATCCCATTGCGACGACATGACCATCATGCTTAGCCTTTGATAAAGGCTTGGTTAAAGGATCAGCAATATTATCATCTGTCCCAACCTTACAAATGTCAATTTCCTTCCTTCCACATAATCTCTAACTACATGGTTTTTCCTTTCAATGTGTCTAGATTTATTACTAGACTTTGGCTCTTTGGCTTGAAAAACAGCTCCACTGTTATCACAATATAGAGTGATCGGATCTTTGGCGGAATGGACTACTCTTAACCCCTCCATGAATTGCCTAATCCAAACAACTTCCTTCCTTTTCCCTCGACGCTAAGGTACTCACCTCGTTGTAGAATCCGCGGTAACGCTTTGCTTGAAGCTCTTCCAGCAAAAACAACTCCTCCATTTAGCATAAACACATAGCCCGATTGGGATTTCATGTCATCCCGATCGGTTTGGAAACTTGCGTCCGTGTAACCTCTTACACGCAATTCTCCTCCAAACACTAAGAACGAATCCTTAGTCCTTCTCAAGTACTTAAGGATGTTCTTTACGGCTATCCAGTGACTCTCACCAGGCTTGGCTTGATAACGACTTGTCATGCTCAAGGCATACGCAACGTCGGGACGAGTGCAAATCATAGCATACATGATAGACCCAACAGCGGAAGCATAAGGGACGGTCTTCATGTATTCAATTTCCTTAGGGGTGGAGGGAGACTGTGACTTGCTCAAAGTAATCCCTTGGCCCATAGGTAGAAATCCTCTCTTGGAGTCTTTCATATTGAACCGGTCAAGAACTTTGTCAATATAAGCTTCTTGACTCAATGCTAGTATCCTCTTGGACCTATCCCTATAGATCCGGATACCCAAGATTCGTTGTGCCTCTCCCAAGTCCTTCATCTGGAAGTGTTTCCCTAGCCACTCCTTAACGGAAGTGAGCGATGGAACATCATTCCCGATGAGCAATATGTCATCCACATATAGGGCAAGGAATGCAACCTTACTCCCACTAAACTTCATGTATAAACACGGTTCTTCCACACTTCTAGTGAAACCGTATTGTTTAATAACATGATCAAAGTGATGATTCCAACTCCTAGATGCTTGATTAAGACCATAGATGGACTTTTTAAGCTTACACACCTTCTTAGGGTTAGATGTATCCACAAAACTTTCAGGTTGTATCATGTACACCTCTTCTTCTAGAATCCCATTCAAGAAGGCGGTTTTGACATCCATTTGCCAAATCTCATAATCATGAAATGCGGCAACCGCTAAGATTATCCTAATGGATCGAAGCATAGCGACTGGAGCGAAGGTTTCGTCATAGTGTAAACCATGAACTTGGGTGAAACCTTTTGCCACCAATCTAGCTTTGTAAACATCCACATGTTTATCCACGCCGAGCTTAATTTTATATATCCATTTACACTGAAGGGGTCGCACTCCCTTAGGTAAATCCACCAAGTCCCATACTTGGTTCTCGTACATGGAATCCATTTCGGATCGCATGGCTTCTAGCCAAAGCGAGGAGTCGGGACAAGACATGGCCGATTTGTAGGTAGTGGGTTCATCACTTTCCAAAAGTAACAAAACATCATCCTCTTCGATGTTACCAAGGTAGCGGTCAGGTGGATTAGAAATCCTACTTGACTTTCTAGGAACAATTACCGTTTCAGAGGAAGAGGGAATGTTATCCTCCACGTTCTCCTCTACTTCATTCTCGGTTTGTGGCTCTCGAACTTATTCAAGTTCAAATTTTCTCCCACTCTGTCTCCTAGAAATAAACTCCTTTTCTAGGAAGACAGCATCACGAGCCACAAACACTTTGTTCTCGTGTTTATTGTAGAATTAATAGCCACGTGTTTCCCTTGGATATCCTACAAAAAGACATTTGTCAGACCTGGGTGCAAGCTTATTGTCAGACTTGATCTTGACGTACGCTTCACAACCCCAAATACGCATGAATGACAAATGAGGGACTTTCTCTATCCATATCTCATATGGAGTCTTATCGGCCGCTTCAGTCGGGCTTCGATTTAGTGAAAATGTTGTAGACAAGAGGGCAAAACCCCAAAATAAACTAGGAAGCTCAGTTAGACTCATCATAGACCGAACCATATCTAGTAAAGTTCGGTTTCTCCTTTCGGCCACACCATTTAATTGCGGTGTGCCAGGAGGAGTCCATTGTGATACTATACCACAATCTTTTAGGTGTGAATCAAATTCATAATTTAGATATTCACCACCACGATCGGATCGTAGGGTCTTAATCTTTTTATCCAATTGGTTCTCTACTTCATTTTGGAACTCTTTGAACTTGTCAAAGGCTTCACTCTTGTTCTTCATTAAGTAGACATACCCATATCTACTTAAGTCATCAGTAAAAGTAATGAAGTAGTGAAAACCTCCTCTAGCGGTGATGGTTAATGGTCCACACACATCCGTATGTATGAGAGCCAAAACCTCACTAGCTCGTGTCCCTTTTCCCACAAAAGGTGCACGAGTCATCTTGCCTAGAAGGCAAGACTCGCATGTACCATAAGATTCGAAACCAAATGGTTTGAGCACTTTTGATGAAGCAAGTCTCTTAATGCGTCTTTCGTTTATGTGGCCTAAACGACAATGCCAAAGGTAGGATTCGTTTGGATCACCCGTTTTGAGCTTTTTAGTTTCTACATGATAAACGTCATTAACATCATTTAAAACATAAATGCCTCCAATTGAAATGGCCTTGCCATAAACCATATCATTTAAAGAAAAAGTACAACACTTATCCTTAATCATAAAACAAAAGTCTTCCGCGTCTAACGCGGAAATGGAGATGATGTTCTTGGTTAAAGTTGGTACAAAATAACACTTATTTAAATACAACTCTAGACCACTAGCTAAAGTGAGCACATAGGTCCCCACGGAAACGGCCGCTACTCTAGCTCCATTGCCCAGGTGGAGATCCACATTACCTTTTTGCTAGTGCTCGCACGTCCCTTAAACCCTGCAAATGATTACAAAGGTGAGAGCCACATCCAGTATCAAGTACCCAAGTGGAAGTGCAAGCATAATTAACGTCTATCACATAGAGAGAGGAAATCATACCAATAGGCGTCACACGCCCTTCCTTGAGATCCTCCAGTTATTTGGGACAACTCCTCCTATAATGCCCTTTCCCATTACAATGGAAACATTCGGCCTCGGAGAGTTTGACACTTTTTGTAACACCCCCATACTCCAAGTGCCTTACCAGGACCACTCAGGTATAAGGATGCCACCATCTCGGTTGCCCGAGGTACTGAATATCATAAGACAATAAAGAAACGTACTTTTAAAGTAATTATAGATTAAGTGATTACATGTTCAAACCAAAACTAATAAAAGGAATTACAAGGTTCTCATACGGTCTACAAATGACTAAACTATCAAAGCTACTAGACTTCGTCGACACAAATGAAGACTTCTAACGCCACGTGATGACTCATCCCAGCTATCCCATACGCGTCATATCATACCTGCTCAATAACTGCTCACCACCCCCGAATGGATCACCACAGTTTTTAAAACATTTAAACGGGGTCAGTACTAATCACACAATTCAATACATATATCAACAATAAGATAAATAGACAATTTGAATCATCACACACACACACACACACACACCACCAACTCCCATCGTCTCAATACTTGACATCCACCGGACCACCACGCCATGGGGGACCGCACGTTCCCACCTAAGCCCCGCTCATCGTTTGAGCGATAACCCCGTCCATTAATGTGCACATCCCCTTCCGTGGCGGGTTCCACGAAGGGCGAAACTAGGGCGTGAGATCACTCCCGCAAGTGACCCCACTCAGCCGAGAACGCATCTCGAGAACCATCAACAAACACAACCACAATCACAATCACAATTACAATCATCATATCAATCAACTAATTACAAAGACATCACCAACATCCCATTATGGGACTAATACGAGTAGAAATCCTACCTGGAAAGCACAACACGCAGACGGTATCTACAGATGTATCAAAACGGCTCCTCTACGAATTCTCCTCCTATCATACATAACACATAAAGACTACACATCACAAACTACACACCAAAACCCCCAATTCCTAAATTAAGGTTTAACCAATCTTAACAAAACATTATAAAAACTATATTAAAAGCTTACCCTCGACGCAAGGAATCCAACGGCACGAAAAACGACAAGAACCGACCGTCTGAACTCCGGGAATTGCTAAGAATGCGATTAGGAAGATGAAGTGGCTGCTTTCTCTCTTAAACAGGGTTTTAGGTTTTGTAAAAGTGAATTAAAACAATGACGAACATGTTTAAATACCTTAATCGCATAATTAACAAAACCCGAGAAAACTCCCCGTAAAACCGGACACTCGATCGAGTACCCAAGGTACTCGATCGAGTACCCCCTTACTCGATCGAGTACCCCAGCTACTCGATCGAGTACCCAACAGTCGAAACTATTTTATCTCGCAACTTACCCTTACTCGACAGAGTAAGGGCTACTCGATAGAGTACCCCAAGACTTATAAATACGGAGTATTACAGTCTTCCCTCCTTAAAAGGAACTTCGTCCCCGAAGTTCAACCCATACATAAAAACAACCATACAGACTCGACCAAGACACAACAACTTAGCTAAGGACTCAAGAACTCGACCGAACATAGAACATGAACTCTTAACACCCACTCCACCAACTATGTTTACTTCCACAACATGACTCACTATATCGTATCTACCACATATATATCTCTTACGACACCAACTCCATACATAACCAACTACCATCCTCTAATGCTGCTAGCTCCATAATATCATCAACTATCAAATCCAATACCAAGACACTCATATGTGTATATGTTTGTGTGAGGTTCTGACCTCACAAGAAGTGGTTGTGTATGATTAGAAAGGTAGCAATTCTAAAATAGTCTGTATGGTTGTTTTTATGTATGGAATATTAGAAAGGTAGCAATTCTAAAGAGGTTGATTTGGTAGGGACCTGATTATTGTGTATGATTGTGAGAGGGTATAAGATGTGGTTAGATGAGGCGGATGCTATTAGTTGAATAGTAAAGGTATGGTTATATTTGCCAGGAAGTGATGGTTGTGCGAATGGGGGGAATATGTTATGAGGGGCATATGAGTTAAACTCGGGCGGCAGGTAACCTTTCTCGAGTAGGTGACTTACGTGGTCAGGATTGACTAGTTGGTTGTGATTACGGGTCTATAATATGTGTATATGTTTGTGTGAGGTTCTGACCTCACAAGAAGTGGTATGGTATGATAATTATAAAGTTGTTTTGTGAATGTTTAGTAATATATATGTTGGACACGGTAATTTAATTGAATGATATCCAAAAAGGTAATAATTTGATTGATTTGACCTGGCTAGTTATAATTTTATGCGTATTAATAACACATGTGTATTCCGTGAAATGATAGAGATGATGTTTATGAGATGCTTATCTTTTTATTCATATAATATGTTGCGTTGTGATTGAGTAAAGTGGATTTGAGTAAGTTTTCTTGTCCGAAAGGTTATTTCCGAGTCAGTATTTATGGAATTGTATGTAGTTGTGATGTCTATCGATGTGGTTGTGGTGCCTCGGGTGGTGATCCGGGCACGATATTTGGTGTTGTGATGCGGGTACTTTCGCACTACGGTGTGGCTGTTGGTGGCGGTGTTGTGATGCCGTCACCGGTTGTGGTGGAGTAGGCGGGATGATTATGATTCCGGTTTCGAAAGTACATACCAGTTATACATAGATTGTTGTTTTGTTTGATGTTGCTCTCTGCGAGTTTCAGTTTGTGCTGATAGACAGTTGTCTTGTTTATTCATGTTTTCTTTACCAGGTTACGTTGGGAATGAGGTAGAGTATGATGTGAAATAGAGTTGTATATGTTTCGTTGTTGTCATGGGATAGTGATAATCTGTTGATGGGACACGGTTGTGAGAGGTTGTTACGGTAATTTTGATCTTGTTTTCAGATGAGACATCGGTAGACATGGTAATGGAAAATGATTCGTGGAACATGTGTTGTAATGATCTGAAAGCGGCAGGTAGTTCATAATCTTTTGTTGAGACAGTGAGTGTAGGGTGTTGGGGAAATTAGTGTCATGTTAAGTTGTGTATGAATTTTGCGGTAATGAAAGAAAGAACTTGAGGATCTCGTGTGCGTGTACGTAACGAGTGCGGATCGTGAGTTATGCTTCTAGGAGATAAGTGCCTTACATAGAGAGGTATGTTGTTTGGCAGTAATAATGTAGAGTGGGTATGGTGATTTGCTACGAGTTTAGGGTATAGGTTAGGGGCTATGCCGAATGAGTTGAGGAATGGGAAATGTTTATGTATGGGAGCCTTGGATATAAGAATGGTGAGTGTTTGGTTTATAGACGGTTATCTTTGACATGTGGTGGTACAGAGGGTAATGAGATATAGATAAGGTTTGGTATTAGTGAGTTACGAGGACGTAACATTTGTCTTAAGAGGAGTAGGATGCGATAAAACAGATTTTGATGGTTGTACATATGGTAGATTTTGATGGTTGTACATATGGTAATATATTCGGAAGTTGAGTCTTGATGTAGAATAAAAGATCGAGTCTTGATGTAGAATAAAAGATCGATTCGTGCTGTGGGTGATTTTATTAAAGGTCATGACCGTGCTTGTAGTAGCGTGATGTTTAGGAGTGTGAGAATATTTCGCTAGTATTGACAGTTGGATGATGAGGTTACGAGTGTGAGTAAACTTCGAGGACGAAGTTCCTTTTAAGGGTGGTAGAATGTAACATCCCGTTTGATGTCTATGAGTGTCTTGGTATTAGATTTGATAGTTGATGATATTATGGAGCTAGCAGCATTAGAGGATGGTAGTTGGTTATGTATGGAGTTGGTGTCGTAAGAGATATATATGTGGTAGATACGATATAGTGAGTCATGTTGTGGAAGTAAACATAGTTGGTGGAGTGGGTGTTAAGAGTTCATGTTCTATGTTCGGTCGAGTTCTTGAGTCCTTAGCTAAGTTGTTGTGTCTTGGTCGAGTCTGTATGGTTGTTTTTATGTATGGGTTGAACTTCGGGGACGAAGTTCCTTTTAAGGAGGGAAGACTGTAATACTCCGTATTTATAAGTCTTGGGGTACTCTATCGAGTAGCCCTTACTCTGTCGAGTAAGGGTAAGTTGCGAGATAAAATAGTTTCGACTGTTGGGTACTCGATCGAGTAAGGGGTACTCGATCGAGTAAGGGGTACTCGATCGAGTACCTTGGGTACTCGATCGAGTGTCCGGTTTTACGGGGAGTTTTCTCGGGTTTTGTTAATTATGCGATTAAGGTATTTAAACATGTTCGTCATTGTTTTAATTCACTTTTACAAAACCTAAAAACCCTGTTTAAGAGAGAAAGCAACCACTTCATCTTCCTAATCGCATTCTTAGCAATTCCGGAGTTCGACGGTCGGTTCTTGTCGTTTTTCGTGCCGTTGGATTCCTTGCGTCGAGGGTAAGCTTTTAATATAGTTTTTATAATGTTTTGTTAAGATTGGTTAAACCCTAATTTAGGAATTGGGGTTTTGGTGTGTAGTTTGTGATGTGTAGTCTTTATGTGTTTTGTATGATAGGAGGAGAATTCGTAGAGGAGCCGTTTTGATACAAACAGAGATACCGTCTGCGTGTTGTGCTTTCCGGTAGGATTTCCTACTCGATTAGTCCCATAATGGGATGTTGGTGATGTCTTGTAATTAGTTGATTGATATGATGATTGTAATTGTGATTGTGATTGTGGTTGTGTTTGTTGATGGTTCTCGAGATGCGTTCTCGGCTGAGTGGGGTCACTTGCGGGAGTGATCTCACGCCCTAGTTTCGCCCTTCGTGGAACCCGCCACGGAAGGGGATGTGCACATTAATGGACAGGGTTATCGCTCGTACGATGAGCGGGGCTTAGGTGGGAACGGCTGCGGTCCCCCATCGGCGGTGGTCTGTCCAAAGTGGACGGTCGATATTGAGACGATGGGAGTTGGTGGTGTGTGTGTGTGTGTGTGTGTGTGACAAATTCACCGTCTATTTATCTTATTGTTGATATATGTATTGAATTGTGTGATTAGTATCGACCCGTTTAAATGTTTTAAAAATCGTGGTGATCCATTCGGGGTGGTGAGCGATTATTGAGCGGGTATGATATGACGCGTATGGGATAGCCGGGATGAGTCATCACGTGGCGCTTAGAAGTCTTCCGCGTGTCGACGAAGTCTAGTAGCTTTGATAGTTTAGTCAGAGACCGTATGAGAACCTTGTAATTCCTTTTATTAGTTTTGGTTTGAACATGTAATCACTTAATCTATAATTACTTTAAAAGTACGTTTCTTTATTGTCTTATGATATTCAGTACCTCGGGCAACCGAGATGGTGACATCCTTATACCTGAGTGGTCCTGGTAAGGCACTTGGAGTATGGGGGTGTTACACTTTTTGCCTTGGGATTGCCATTCACAACGGCCTTCCCCTTTCCCTTGTCATGTTTCTTTGACGATTTCTTGAATTTGGACTTTTCCTTCCCTTTTCCTTTCTTAACTCCAAGGGACATGTTCTTTAACTTCATGGTTAAAACATCCCCTTTGTCACTCCCACTAGCTTCCATATCCCTCTCCGCTTGGGTGAGGAGTGCATGAATTTCATGATAACTCTTATCCATGCCATTCATGTTGTAGTTTACCCTAAAGTGGGCAAACTTGGTGGGAAGTGAGTGGAGGATTCGATCCACCACAAGAGTCTTAGGAATGTTACACCCTAGACGCTCTAGGATGTCGACATATTCGACCATTTTGAGTACATGGGGACCAACCTTTTGGCCCCTCTCAAGCTTAGCTTCAAAGAAGCGTGCCGCCGCATCGTATTAACGGACTTTTTAGGTGTTTGTGAAAACATAGTGATCATACGAGTGAATATCTCGTACGCATTTAAAGAAATGCATGATAGCTTGAGCTTTGGGGACATTGACCATATCAACACATTCTTGATATCATTCGACATCCTCACATGGTCATCATAGGCGGTCCGCACCGCCGATGTAGCCCTTGGACCGGGCTCGATGGGAGGAGCTTCGGTCAAGTAAGTGAGCACATTGTCGGACAACGCGGCACTTTTGATGTTGGATTCCCATTCAAGAAAGTTACTACCGTCATCTTTTAAGATACATTTTTCCATTACGGACCTTAGCCATGAATCTTTGCCAAGTGAAGTAGTCGATGAAGTTGATGAAGTTGCCATTGCGAATTAAAATGCTACAACAAAAAGGAAAAATTAACATCCATTGTTTAAAAAATACTTGTGAAAACATGTTTAACAAGTTTTAGCATTAATATAATGATCTCCCACTAAATTATATAAATGATTCCAAGACCCAAATATTAAACAAAAATGAGCATCGCTTGGGCGAAACATCCCATAATTGTGTAAATTCGGTAAGTCACGTTGACTAATTCTACCTCTAGAACTCTTGGTCGACGAATTTCCTTAAATCCATCTACTAGCCCCGGAACACAAGACCGTCTTATATCCCGTTGAGTCCAACCAATTTTAGCGTGTGATAACCGTTTACCACCCTACTTATCCAAGGTAAAAAGAGAATACCCCGCTTGGACGAGCGTGGCTCTAATGAACAAGAGATTAAACCTTGGTCTCGGCCAGCGCCTATTTTCTTTTCCACATTTGATGTCCATTACACAACAATGTGGAGGGGGGATATGGTACGGCCTGAACAGAGCCAAGCCGAGGAAGAAGTTCAACATGCGCAGAATATACGCTCAACACGCATCGGAGTCCATACCACGACATAGACTACGCTGGGGGCAAATTGATGGGGCATATTCTGCACCCGCTGACCGAGTCAACATATTGACCAAGGTCAAAGCCAAAAGACAACAAGCCAACAAGAAGGACGGCCTAGCCGAAGAAGCATGCTGGCCTGTCACTTGGGTCTCGGCCTCGGCAGCTAGCCAGCCGAGAGACATATCCGCGTACTCACATCCAGTCCCCTCGGCATGGAGTCAACCAGGCCTGCCGGCCTGCCATGGGTCCCTCGGCCGAGGGTAAGATAGTCTTTCCACCTGCTCTGCCACTTGGCCACTTGGCCACTACGTGACAAAAGGTGAAAGTCTATAAATACTCCACTTCTCTCATTGAGAAAAGGATCGAATAATCAATCCGAAAATCATCTAATAATCTCACAATCCAATAATCTGGTATAATCTCCCTTATCTCTCTACAATATACTTTGCCAAGTAACATACAACTTATCTCTCTAAGTTTACTGACTTGAGCGTCGGAGTGAGTACACTTGGCCCCAAGCCGAGTCCTCAGTTTGTTAATCTTTACAGGAAAGAGTGAAAGGAAGAGACGAGCAACGACATCATTCAACAAGCTTACGTGGTCACAATAACTGCTCCGAAATTACACCCGGAACAATTATTATTATTATTATTATTATTATTATTATTATTATTATTATTATTATTATTATTATTACTTGCCAAGAGAGAACATTGATAAAAAAAATTATAGTCTAAAACACAAGGTAAAATAGTAACATTTTTCCGCTTTATATGCATTGGTTTGTTCATACATTATACTACGATTACATTACGATAACAAATAAATCACATATTATATCTTTTTTTCTAACCATTTATTTCCATATTATCATAATTCTCATCACTTTCATCTTCACTATCACTCTCAACAACGGATCCATTGCCTCGCCAAATGTTTTTGACTATATTGTTTCATACCTAATACATGGCCTTATTCCGCTTTTTATCAAACATGTCCAAATCTATTGTGACGCTGAAATTATTAATGAGAGGAGTGATTTTTTTTTAAAATAATAACGTATGTATCGAATAATTAACGTCAAATGTTTTTGTATCGGTCTTTAAAAATAATACTCCGTATATAGCTTTTCTGAACTAAATTTATAGGATCTCAATTTTTCTCGAATCAACTTATAGGATTTGAATCGAATCGAGCTTATAGGATCTCGAATCAACTTATTCGATCCGAATCAATCAACTTATAGGATCTTAATCGAATCAACTTATTAGATCTCGAATCAACTTATAGGATTTGAATCAATCAATCAACTTATAGGATCTGAAGTGACTTGAAATTAAGTGACTTTAAGTCCAAAAGAACAGGGCCAAATTTGTCATGAACAATTATTACTAACCTACATACTACTTCTAAATAAACAATTTTTTTTATCTTGATCTAAGAGCAATTATCAATATTGCGCGTCCCAATAATTAAAATCTCATATTTCAAACAAGCAACTAACTTTCGAATTCCACAAAGAGAAGCATTTGGTGTTGAGTTAAATTGGTAATTTGGTTGTTCATTCGAATCAGCTTTCCGTAAGATCGCTCAATATCTCCAATTCTCTAAGTCACCATTTTAAGTCGTTTTAAGTATTTCGAGTTGTCAATTAATTATCTAATTTTACAATCTAATTAGATCTGCGTTGATTTGAATATGATCAAATCAAAGCGGATTAGTATATGTAAATCTATATCAAGTAGTTTAGAGTCCACCACGGAATGCATGAAATGGCAGCCGTGAGTGATACAAGTAACTTTCAAAGTCACAGCTTTTGCGTGCACCTTTGCCTGTCTAGTATGGGCCGGCTGCGCATGACTGTGATCAACTAATGAGTAGATTGTGTATTGCCTTTATTTAAATAATAACTAGTCTTTTTTAAGACGGATATATTTATTTTAAGTTTAAAACGGGTTAAATATGTTAAATAAGACAAAAATAAAATGTCAATGGAATAAAAAGATATTTGTCCTATTTATAGAAGTGGGTTAATATTGACCCGTCTGAAGCTTTAGACAGATATTTTCGTCTTATATGAGAATTTGTATTATTCAAAATACATTTATTTTAATTTATTTAATTATTTATTATCTGTATATTCTGTATACCATACGATTATGTTAACAAGTAGCTGTCTCATGTACAGTATAATTATTATAGGACATACTTGACATCAAAGTTTGTTTTTCCTACTATTAATAGAATTCACGTTCCGCGTCTTATTTCTTTGTCAGAAATTTAATCACATTAAATTCAACACTCACAATTATGAATTTGAGGATCTTTTAGCTAGGCAAGTACCCGTATTATAGGGGATCACAATTAATCCACCAAAATAAACAACTAATTCTTGGTCATCATAAATCAAGTAGTCAAAATCTCATGTCTTATTTTATGTATTATCTTATATTCCACATCTTTTTTTTACTTGTAAGAATTTACCGTTAAAAATAATTGTGTAAAATCTCATAAAAGGATGATAGTGAACCGCAAAATGAGACGCGAAAATAAGATATAACAATTCGCTCTTCGTATTAAGACATTAACAGAAAATGACATCCTTGTTAGTAATGAATGAATGAGCATGGATGTGATCATGTGATGCAAGGGCTTATCCAATACATCCTTTGACCCTACAATTTTCTTTAAAAATCACTCTTAAATCAAGAATCAAGATATATTTATCTGACAAAAAAATAAATAGATAAAAAGTCAAAAGATGTTGAATTCCTTCACATATAGGTCCTACATTTACAAAGTCAAAGTTTGATAAAAAGTGACGAATGCATATTAGTTTTCGTAGTTGCTTATTCATGTACGGATTTTACTTATTCATGAACTTTTTTTCATTATTTTTCCAATGTATGTCCTTTGCCGAGAAAGGGAAAAAAAAAACTCTCTCTAATTCTCTCCCTCACAAAATTATTCGAATCCGTCAAATTACACAATTATAGAGGCTAATTCTCGTATCGATCAAATAATAATAATTATTATAATTCTTAATTTTATTAATTATATTATATCAAATTAAGGAATTGATTTACGCTAATTAAATTAGGGTTAGTTTAAACCGTCGTCGGCGTTGGGGTGAGGGGCGGCGGTAGTTGCCGACCTCGGGCAGAGGCATGGCGTTCTTCGGGTGTTGTGTCGGTGACGCTGGTGGTGGCAAAGTAGGGGCTAGAGAAGGACGTCTCAAAATAAGGGTCTGTAACACCGTCGCCGGCGTAGGGGTAACCATTTTTAGTTTCTCAATTAGTATGCATTATCATCGATTACGCTAATTCAGTTATATTGGTGGGTATTTATGTGAAAAATTACATGTAGGTCTTCCACATTGGAGAAAGAAAGAAGTGTAACGTACTTTATAGTCAAGGGGCTACTCCTCCAGTCCTCCCATTGCCAATTGGTTTTGGGATGGAACCTTCTTGGACTCTTAAAGCGGACACTCTCTCCACCTCGACGGGCGCGGCCCAAGCCCATGTGCGATCTAACATGGTATCAGAGCCCAAGGTTTAGTCCTGGGTTGTGAGGCGAAGACGGGTCCAAAAAGCGACAACGTTCCCGTCCAACGAAAAACTGGGCCACTATTTAACGGGTTCGAAAAGCGGCGGCGTTCTCGCCCGACGAAATAGGTTCAAAATATAACGACCGTTCTTGTCGATCGATCGAAAAGGAGACCTTACATGTGAGGGGGCGTGTGAAGAATCACATGTAGTTCTCCCGCATCGGAGAAAGAGAGAAGTGTAATCTACTTTATAAGTCAAGGAGCTACTCCTCCATTGCCAATTGATTTTGGGATGGAACCTCCTTGAATTCGTAAAGTAGACACTCTCTCCTTCTCGACGGGCGCGGCCCAGGCCCATGTGCGATCTAAAAATTTACGTGAACTGTGTACATATAGCAATTTTAATGATTATAGTAAATGAGATACAATCGAGTTATATTGTCATCAAGCGAATTGTCATCAAGCGAATTTCAGCCCGAGCAATAAGGTTTTTTTTCCCGAATCGGTTATGGCCAGCCGATTAATCTCTTCAAATACGGCGTATGGGAGATGCGCTGGGGGTGGTGGATGGTGGCTGACAGGTGGTGGTGATTGGATGGTGGAAGTTAGAGTGAGAATATTGAGAGAAAAAAATGAATATGAATGAATGAGAAAATGAGAACATTAAAATAAAAGGAGGGGTATAATGGTCATTATGTTTATAAAAGAGTAAAATACGTCCATGAATGAGCAACACCCTTAGTTTTTGATAGGGAATTTATGCACTCTTTATTATTGTTGAGAGCACAAATTCTCATTTGTGACGGATATATCAGTCGCAAGTTTTAACGGGTTAAATACTACTCATGTAAGTAGATAAGACAAAAATATAGAGTACCTAGGAAATAACATTCTGCCGATTTGTCTTGTTTGCTCACATGGGTAATACTTAACCCGTCGCAAGCTTGTGACAGAGGAGACTTGCTGTTTAAAGAGAATCAAAGACCCATTTTCTTGCATAAGTCAATATCCACCTCCAAACATAACATTACATCTCGATTTCGATCGTGATCACAATATCACCTGCTACAAATTGATGATATCGCTTCATATACTATCGTATTAACTATATCTAACTTTAATAATTCGATCATGAATTAGTGTTACGTCAATATGTAAAACCATACATCAAAGTGTGATTTAAGAAACTATATATTACATCAAAAAGTAGCGGACGAGGATGGAGGACAAAAATTCTCAAGTTAAAAGTTTGCCTCAACTAAAAGCTTAAACTTATATAGTTATAATTGAAACCCAATAATTGACTCTTATACCTTAATATACAATTGAAGAGTTAGGAATGATAAACACCTAAGATGGGGAGAGGGTGAATTAGGTGTACCTTTTTAAATTTTGTCCTTAACTTAGTTAATTGATAACGTAAGTAAAGAACCTTAAAGCACAAACCTTGAAAAACTTAATAGAATGTAAGTTCACAAGATGGTACAGCCGTTTTATGTCACAGTATAACTGACTGTGACACAGAACTTAATTAGATATAGACGAGAAATGGCAAAGTGAAAGAATGTAAAAGTAAATGAACAAACAAACGACATTTAAAAATTGGTTCAGCCTCTACTCCGAGGCCTACGTCCAACCGTTAATTTATTGCTTGTTTAGAAATTTACTCAAACTTACTAAACCCCTTACAATGAAAATAACTCGCCAACCTACTCCGGTTGCACTCAAACTTAAAGCTACTCCGCTTCAAGAGTTTATGTATTCTATCTCAAGGTGTACAGAATCTTTGAATCTCAAGAGTTCACTTAATGAACATGGAGATTACAATTAAGACTTAACACGAGAATCATGGAACAAACTCATTATGTCACAGTACAGCGAACTGATACTTGGAGGTTTACAGCTTTTCGAAAACAAATGAAGACTTTAAAATCCGAAAAACGTTTTGCAAATACTTGAAGAACAAAACTTTAAATGCACAAATGATTTGCAAGGTTTTACGATAAATGCTTTGGAAAGTCTTGAGAAATAAATGAGACTAAGACACTCTATTTATAATGGATTTGATTACTAAGAAGTACAACTTAGATTAATTAAATCCAATATAAAATTAATAGCCTTTGAATGATGGTAAGTGTTAGGCTTTAGGCTTGGGGCACAAGTGTTTGATAAAAATCAGAAAACTCTTCCCAAAACACTCAACATGTGACACTTTACCAAATTGGCAAAAAACTTTTCTAGCTTTAAAACTTTGACATGTTCAACTTAACATTTTAGTAAAAGGTAAATGCACAAATCTGAAGGATTAGTCAATGTGGATTTGTGACTTAAAATTTCAGATTTGTTTTCAAACTTTGAAGATTCAAATGTTAAAGTTTTGAGAATAAGAAATTTGTAAATTTTTTAACACTTAAACTTTTCGCATAAAACGTTCCTCCATACGGTAGTATCAGAAACCATAGTGCAGTGCACTGTTGCATGGTTTTGCAGTTACTTGACATAAATGAGAGTGTTACACTTACTCTTACAATTTTCGACTAAGGCTAGGATAATATCATTGTCTTGACTTCTTGATTGCTTCATCTTGATCATGTTAGGCCATCATTGAGAGTCTCTTTGATTGCTTCAATTACTAATCATTTTCAACTAAAAACAAACAATCAAATAACAAAGGGACTTGGCATCATCAACCAAATGTGTTCTAACAAATTCTCCCTTTGATGATGACAAGTCCAAACATGTGTGATATTCCCCCTTAGCCCATTGGTAGTCGGTCTTTGGTCAATTCAACATATACATAATTTATAAACATGATCAAGGTATTCGAAGGGTTCAACATGCTTGGCTAAAATAGAACATCTAATCATGGAAGCTAAGACATAATTACGGTGAATGTTAGCCTAAGAGTTAAGAGATCACACATAAGCACGTTTAAAATACTTCCCCCTCTTGACATCATCAAGGAGGGATAAAACATGTTCAAACTTAGCTACACGATTCAAACCACATGCAAATAGTGTTCAAGCAAAATAGAAAAACATCCAAAGGTTGCACAAGAGTTTTAAGAAACATAAAGTCAATTTAGGATAAAGGATACAAGGATTAGGGAAGCAAGGGTTTAAGCCACGGATTTTGGTTTCTTGTCATCAAGACGTTCAAATATATCCTCGTTCATGGTGCGGAGATTAGCCACTTCATCCCTTAGCTTGGCATTTTCCTTGATCAAGTGATTAACAAGCCCAACAAGTTGATCCAACTTAGCAATAACCACCCCCTGTTCAACAGTTGACCCAACCGTAGCATCACCTCCACCTTGATTTTTCCTCATCAATTTCCCATTTCGTATTTCCATATTCATCCGAGAGAGGAGATCCGGAGTCATTTCATCACTCAATTTTTCAATGGCGGGACTTCCCTTCATGACCAACCCTTCTTTCATAAAGATAATAGAGAGCCACATGTCATAAGGTACCACGACATTTTTGTCAAAGTTGCCGTTTTGGAACTCGGTGGACATCTCGTGAATTCGGTGAAACATAAGACGGGGAAGGTTGATTGGTTTGTGTTTGACGATATGGTGAATGAGGATCATGTCAAGGAGAGAGCATCTTTCTCAACTGTTGTTACTTGGGACAAGGTTGAGAAAACCTAGGTTAAAGATGAACCTAATTGGTGCGGTCAATTCAAGGGCATAGATGTTGGTTGGGCCATTATCATCACGAGGTCGAAGAAGTTTCATGACTTGGGTAGATGTAACCTCATCAATCTCACCCCAGTCACGTTTTGGGTAAGTGGTAAGCCCTACATCACATACTTCAAGGTGGGCAGCAAGTTGTTCAATTGTCAAGACAAATGGTTTTTGATTAATGTAGGCCGAGAGGGTTCCAGATGCAACATCGACTTTGACTGTAACATAGAATTGAATGATCTCGGACAAATACATAGGACTATATTTGTCCAAGAGATTCACCCAACCCTGAGCATACATGGCTTCTTTGAAGTATTTGAAGGCAAGAGAAATATCATACCATGATTTTTTGTACCTCCTTCCACTATGAAAGCAACAGACCAGCATACCGTGACATAGCTTGCGTACATCATCTGGAAGATCAAGTGAGTTGAGATGATTGAGGACATCATTCTTGAATGATTCTCCAAAGGGTGCAACAACCAGGTCCGTGCATGCGTTAAGGGGAACTTTGGCCTCAATGATGTCATCTTCATTAGCCACATCTTCCTCTAAACCGGGTTTGGTTCATGGGTACCGAGACTTTTTGGGAGCCTGAGGTTTTGACCCGGAACCTTTTCTTCTTTTGCCGCCGGTTTTGGGTTTTGGAGGAGATGATTCAGGGGTCACATCATCATCATCACCAAATATCTCCACCATTTCCCTCTTAAATCGGGTTCTAGAGGCGGGGTTTGAGAACAATGGGTCAAGCCCATCATCAAACACTTGCTCGGCATCCCCTTGGTCTTTACCATCTTCAACATTGGTGATTTCTTCAACATGCACCTCCTTTGTTGCATCATTATTTAGTTGTTCATCGAGTTTCTTAGTTAAATTATCAAGTTCTCCTTCCCTTTCATTTTCTAAATCCTTCAAAATCTCACCAACTTCATCAACTTTCGCCTTTTCAGCCTCATGTTTCTCTTCCTCCTGTTCGTTTGATTTTTCCTCTTTTGATTTTTCCTTCTTTTCTTTCGATTCTCCCTCTTTTTCTTTTGATTCTCCCTCTTTTGATTTTTCCTTCTTTTCTTTCGATTTTCCCCTTTTTTCTACCGATTCTTTCAAATGAAGTTCTCCTTCTTTCTCTTCTTCCTTTTCTTTCGACTTCTCTAATTCCTCCTTCTTTTCAATTTTTTCAGATTACATGGTGGTAGGTTCCTCCTCATCAGTATCCACATCAACCTCCTGATCCAACTGTAAAGATATCGGAGGTCTCCTTCCACGACCACCTCTACCGCGTCCACCACCTCTTTTAGCAGTTGTTTTCTTTCGTGCAACGGTGGACTTAGCAGTAGCAGGAGCGGTTTCATCAATGTTTGCAGCAGTTTTTGGAGACATTTTTCTTTTTGCAATGTATTTTGGGTTGAATGTGTTTCTGAGGTTAAGAACTTCTTTGGGATATTTTGGTTTTGAAGACATTTCAAGTATTTGAAAGGGAAAAGGAGTTTTGACGGTTTTGGGAATTCAAAAAGAGTTGATGGGTGGTTTTGTTTAGTGGATAATAGGGAGTTAGTGTGGGTATATGGGAAGTAATTGTGGTTAACTAGGAGAGGGTAGTAAAAGTGGATGGTTGAGTGTTGAATAGTGAAGGCTAGGCTTTGGCTTTTAAGTGATGTGACATAAAGGTATTGAGTGGCTCAATGTAACAATTATCTCAAATGCAACATAAGGTTATTAATTTGTTTTGTTCGGTTCATTTGCATGCAACAAATAATGTTATTAGCTAATTTTTATTTGCATGTTAATCCATCCTCTAATCAATCATTGAGAGAATTAATCCAATCGTGTCACATGTCACCTAATTAACCAATTTCCAACCGAAGTTTTACGAATTGTTCTCTTTCTAACGGTTTTGTAAAGATGTCCACAATTTGATTTTCCGTTCTACAAAAGCCTAGACATATATTACCTTTTTCAACTTGATCACGTAAGAAATGATGTCTTATGTCGTTGTGTTTAGTGCGTGAGTGTTGTATTTGATTCTTTGATATGTTAATTGCACTAGTATTATCACGAAATATAGGAGTGGTCTCAAAAGTAATACCATAATCATGCAATTGTTGACGTACCCAAAGAATTTGTGCACAACAAAGAGCGACACTTACATACTCACTTTCGGCCGTGGATAATGCAACGGTATTTTGTTTCATGGATGCCCATGAGATGAGACATGGTTCTAAGAATGTAGAAATCCCCGAGGTACTCTTCCTATCCAACGAGTCACCGGCATAATCCGCATCCGAATATCCTACAAGATCAAGTTCGTAGTGAGTTGGGTACCAAAGATATAGCTCTTGTGTTCCAATCAAATACCTAAAAATCCGTTTGACGGCTTTGAAATGCGATTCCTTAGGATTTGATTCGAAACGAGCACAAACACATACACTAAATTGTATGTCGGGTCGACTAGCGGTTAAATAAAGTAATGAACCGATCATACCTTGATATACCTTTTCACTAATGCTCTTACCATTTTCGTCCTTATCAAGCTTGATTTTAGGCACCATTGGTGTAGGCATAGGTTTAGAATTAGTCAACCCGAACTTACTTAGCATTTCCTTTAAGTACTTTTGTTGGTGAATCATTGTTCCGTTTTCACTTTGCTTAATTTGAAGACCAAGGAAGAATCCAAGTTCTCCCATCATATACTCATTTCAAATTCGAAAGTCATTAAATCAGAAAAGTACTTATAAAGGACATTGTTAGTTGCTCCAAAAATAATGTCATCGACATATACTTGCACAAGCAACAGTTCGTCTCCTTGTGACTTGATAAACAACGTTTTATCAACGGAACCACGTAAGAAACCATTTTCCAATAGAAATTTTGAAAGCCTATCATACCAGGCTTTAGGAGCTTGTTTTAACTCATAAAGCGCTTTATCAAGTTTAAAGACGTGGTTAGGAAATTCGTTATTTACAAAGCCCGGAGGTTGTTCGACAAAAACTTCTTCATCAAGGTACCCATTTAAAAATGCAGTTTTGACATCCATTTGAAAAAGTTTTATGCCTTGATAAGATGCAAAAGTTACAAGCATTCGTATGGCTTCAAGCCTAGCTACCGGTGCAAAGGTTTCGTCATAATCGATTCCCTCTTGTTGGTTAAAACCTTGCACCACTAGTCTAGCTTTGTTCCTTACGATTTCTCCAACATCATCTAGCTTATTGCGAAAGACCCACTGTGTACCAATTACAGTACGTTGGGAGGGCCTAGGGACAAGATGCCATACCTTGTTTCTTTCGAATTGCTCCAATTCCTCTTGCATGACTGTCACCCAATATTCATCAGTTAAGGCTACTGTGACATGGTCAGGTTCAATTTGAGAGAGGAATGCGTCGTATGCGCAGAAATTTTGGAGCGATGATCTGGTTTTTATGCCAGATGTTAGGTCACTGGTTAGGTTTGATAAAGGATGTGAGCTTTGGTGTTCCCATTTTTTGGGAATAAGTGGGTTTGAGGAATCGGTTTGTTCTTGTGTGACAGTCGAGGTGACTGTTGCATGAGGATTATTTGAACGGGGTGATTGTGGTTCGTTTATTATTTGGTTGGACTATTCTTCACCATCCACATTCCCCCTGGATGAGCTAGCATCTTCTTGTGTTGGAGGACGATCACTACTACAGATACAGGCTATAACAACGGTTAAAAACCGTTGTTATATAAAAAAGCGGACGTTGTTAAAGCGTCCGTTGTAGTAGGTTTTTACAACGGTTGGTTTTTCTAAGAAACCCGTTGTGAAAACTATTAACAACGGTTTAAAGTAGAAAAAACCGTTGTGGAAAGGGTGACTAAATTTTGGTGGGAAAGTTATAACAACGGTTACAGTATAAAAAACCGTTGTTATAACTAAAGACAACGGTTTTTTTTTTTAAATAACCGTTGTTGTTTATTTAAAAAAAAAATTAAATTAAATATTACTAGATGCATGCATTATTATTACGGCCCGTTATAATTCCGATGCATGCATTATTACTGCCAATCCCTGCATATGAATGGACAATATATAGAACGAGAAGGGTTATAAGATTTGAAGCAGAGATATGATGGCACAACTTCCTAAACATATATTAATTAAAAAACAACTCAAAAGACACATTACTTAGTATAAATACATGCATTATCTCAACCACCATTCCATTATCTCACTATATATCTCCAAACCCTAACTGCTAAAATAAACTCCAAACCCTAAATCTTTCAAACAAACTCCAAACTTCATCAACAATGAATGATACCATCCGTAAGACTGTTACTATGACCGAGCACAACAGGAGTTTCATCCACCGGTTGCTGGACATTGAGGACAGGTTCAGGAGCTATTTAGATGAAGCTCGATCCGCACTCAAGGACGCCAAAAAAAATGGCTTGACAGAGCAGCAGTTGTTGCAGCTATATGACGATATAGCAACTGCTGAACGAAACCTCCAAATAGCTAAGGAGGAGAGGATGGATATCATAGAAGAGAATGAGACTCTCTATGCATATCTAAGAATTGCATTTTTATCAATGTAATTTGTTTTTTAATTTATGTATTTATATATATATATATATATATATATATATATATATATATATATATATATATATTAATTAATTAATTAATTAAGTTTATCATGCATTCCTCTCTGTCATCTTGCTTCTTCTTTGTTTTATTTTATTTAATTTGTTTTACAAGCTAATAAACGCAGAAAAACAACAGTGATAAAACTAATTAAGCGAATAATACTTAGAGAAAGAACATAATGATCGATAAAAACACATGCAAATGAAATAATTAGAGAAAGAAAATAATGACTGAGATGACAAAACCTAAATTAAATCATGCATATTTACCTGATAATTAGAGAAAGTAAGAGACGATGAAACCAACAGTGACGGCGAGATGATAAAGCGGCGATGAGAAAGAGAGAAAGAGACGATGAGAAAGTGTGCGTGTGTTTGTGTTTGTGTTTGTGTTTGTGTTTGTGTTTGTGTTTGTGTATGTTTGTGTTTGTGTTAGGTTTGTGTTTTGTGGCTGTAGCTGGTCTGTGTTTGTGTGGTTTATAGGATGGAAAGTATTGACAACGGTTGTTAAACAAAAACCCGTTGTCATTACAGAATATATTAACAACGGGTCCATAGTAAACCGTTGTTAAAAAGTATTAACAACGGGTTTATAAATAACCGTTGTAATTACTTTTCACTAACTTTGCGCCAAATTATTAACAACGGTTGTGCATGTTTGACCTGTTGTTAAAACCTATAACAACGGTAATGGAACCATAACCGTTGTAATTAATTTTAGTAAAATTCGCGCCATCCGTTCTACAACGTCTTATGGTGATTTTCGTGGATAAGCGTTGTTAAAGGGGCGTTGTAGTTGCCTGGATTTGTAGTAGTGGATTACTTCCCCCTGAATTTTGGACATCATCCTGAGGCAATAGTGACTCCAACTGTTACTCAGCTTCTTCCACCACTTGATCCATATCACATCTTGTCATTCCAATTTCAAAATCATCATCATACTCATCATCATCTTCATTATCAACCTGTATATTTGAGCCAAAGAGACTAGATTCGTCAAATATTACATGGACACTCTCTTCCATTTTCATAGTCCTCTTGTTATACACTTTATAAGCTTTACTATGATCGGAATAACCAACAAAAACTCCTTCATCACTACGAGCATCGAATTTGCCTAGGTTGTCTTTTCCATTATTGTGCACAAAGCATTTACGACCAAAGCATTTCAAATGTGAGATGTTAGGTTTTCTTCCTCGTAGCAACTCATAGGGAGTTTTCTCAATGATTTTTCTAATCATGACACGGTTGTAAATATAACAAGATGTGTTAACGGCTTCGGCCCAAAAATTTCTTGGGACTTTAGAGTTTATGATCATGGTCCTAGCCATATTTTCAAGAGTTCGATTCATTCGTTCCACAACCCCATTTTGATGTGGGGTTCTTGCGGCCGAAAAATTGTGGCTAACACCATACTCATTACAATAGGCCTCAAATGACGAGTTCTCAAATTCGGATCCATGGTCGGATCTCAATGACACAAGTTTATAACCAAATTTGTTTTGAACCTTTTTGACCCAAATTAAGAACTCATCAAATGTGTGATCTTTAGAGCTTAGAAAAAGAAGCCAAACAAATCTTGTAAAGTCATCTACAATGACACATATATAACGACTTCCACCTCTACTCACAATGCGCATGGGACCGCATAAATCAATGTGAATGAGTTCAAGAAGTAAGGAGGTGCTAACAACCTTTTTGGATTTAAAGGAGCATTTAACTTGTTTACCTTTGACACAATCATCACAAAGTGATTGAAAATCGAATTTGATGTTAGGAATATCGTCTACTAGATCAAGTCTCTTGAGGGTGTTAAGTGTTTTAGCATTAACATGACCAAGTCGTTTATGCCAAAGCCAAGGGTCATTCTTTTGAACACTCATGCATGATAAGGTTTGACCCGACAATGAATATAGGTTGGTCATGTAGACATCCTTGACACGTTTACCTTCAAGTATGAGCCCTATAGTCTTTCCATTGATTATTCTACATGCACTAGCATGAAATTTAACAATATTACCTCAATCACATAGTTGTGAAATGCTTAAGAGATTGTGTTTAAAACCTTTGACAAGCAACACTTTGTCGACGCATAGTGATTTTGACTTACCAACCTTTCCAATACCAATGATTTCACCTCTTTTGTTATCGCCAAAAGTCACCATGCCACCATCGTAGGCTTCTAGTGAAAGGAATTGGCCTTCATCTCCCGTCATATGACGAGAGCATCCACTGTCTAAGTACCAATTGCTGCTGCCTCTCACTAATGCCTACACGAAATCAAACATTAGTTTAGGAACCCAAACGAGTTTGGGTTCCTTCTTGACAACAATTTTCTTGACTTCCTTTTTCTTGATCCAAACTTGTTTAGCCATTTTAGTGTTTCTTTCTAAGTCATGGACTCTCTTTTCACAACCATTAAACTCATGACCTGTTTTACCACATTAATTGCAAATGATATATTCAGGAAGACCGGCGTACTTTCTTCTTCGGAAGTCAGTTTTGCTTGGATCCTGGTTTCGAGTGCAACAATGCGTGCTACTGTTGCATTTGAAACCAAGTCCGGCATTTTTTGCAAATTTTTCGTATTCTTGTGATTGTTTTAGAAGAAACTCCAAAACATTCTGACTTCCTTCCCATTTTAAGTAGAACATCTTAGCTTCATCTAACTCTTTTGTCAATGTTTCAATTTTAGTAAGATGATTAAGATTTAATCTACCCAAATTGTCGAAAGCATGCTTTGCATGTCTTGCTTCATCACTAAGCAACAACCCAATTTGTTCCAGTTGCTTTTTATCTCTTTGACACAAGGTGAGGTCAGCTAAAAGAGAGTCTCTTTCTTTAGTTAATGAAGACACGATTTGTGTGAGAGACTCAACTTCTTTCTTAAACTCAGATGCCACGGTAGCAGTGATACCCGTCGTTGTGAGTACCAAAAATAAGATTTATAATTTCCTATTAAGACTAACCTAGGCTAGTGGTAACAGGGTCGAACCACAAGGAGGCAGACGTAATTCCTAGCTGTCTAAAAATAGTCTAAGGTGACGATTGTGGGGGTTGAATTGGTTTGGTCTATAGCTAAGAGTAAATAAAGACAATAAACTAAAAAGACGGATTAAACAGATAAAGAAGGGGTACTAGGATGGTTGGTTCGTTATAGTTTCGGCGGCAGCATATTAAACAGGTCTAAAACATACACATGTGAGGCGGGAAATAAAGAGGTCCTCTCAGTCCACTCTTAACAAATAGCATCTTTCGATCTCGCTATAAGTCCCTAATATCACTAATACTAACTCTCGTCCTGAAAAGTGACTAATAATCTAAACTTTACCTATCTTTCGATCTCAGCATAGTTTAGTCATTTTAATTGGTGATCTAATAACTGTCCCTATCTCTCGATCTAATGGGTCAGTCATATCCTAAACATTCAACTAGTCGTGTGCAATCGATTCGTCAAATTAAGAATTAAAACAAGTTAAACGAAAATAAAAACCTCACGTGGTCAGTCGATCGACCGGGTAGGGTGGTCGATCGACCAACACGCGAATCAGGCCGTGTTCATTCTATTGCCGCCTACGCTATAATTCCCCTACATCCTAGCACAATTGATTTAGCTACTCATGCTGATGGGTATAACAACAAAACTAATGAAATAAACAGAAGAATTCATACTTGAAACGATAAAATAAACAATTAACATAAACGATGATAAAGGTTTCGGGAGACTAACTAACAATTCTATACTATGAGCAATAAGGTAATGAAACTGAAAATAGGGCAGGAAGAATACCGAAATTGCAGGGGAACGATTGAGAAACGAAAATTCCGATGCTAAACAATATTCCAAACCCTAATTATCAAACTAAATGTTCTTTGTACAAAAACTTGATTAAAAACTCAATAAAATCAATACTAAACTCGATGTTCTAGGTTACGTTATATAGCAAATAACGTAACATTATTTCCTAAACCTAACATGACTTTGGGCTTCAAGATTCACGGTCTTTTTTAGTTCTCGTCTGTTTAGCGCTTTGGTCGATCGACTTAGGGTAGTGGTCGATCGACCAACTTCAAGATATCAGCAGCCTTCGAACCCGCAAGTTGGTCGATCGACTGAAGGTAGTGGTCGATCGACTGCTTGAGCTGCTACTTGACTTTTATAATCTCGTGGACTTGTCTTTTGGGCCTTGGAATGCGCACCAAGCTTGTTCCTTAAGTGAATTATTCACGTCAAAAAGCAATGCAGGATACTCGGGGACGGATTTAGCTTGATTTCCGCTGGATTCTTCACATTTCTGCAATAATGTACAAAAATACGAAAGTAGACGGAAGTGGGGAAATAGTAGCTTAAACTAAATAAATGAGCTCTGAAATGCGTGGAAAATAGGATGTAAAACATCATATAAAAGACACGCATCAAACTTCCCCAAACCAAACCCTTGCTTGTCCCCAAGCAAGAACTAGACTCGATCTAAATGGAGCGAGTTCAAACTCAGAGCGAATTGCAATATGTAAAGCCTAAACCAATTTAATGCACAACCAACAATCAATTAGCGTATGAATCATGCAAACGAGTTATGAAGCCGTTAAAAAGTGCTGAACCGTCGACCATAGAGACTTATCAAATCGGACTCTCGCGGGTCGCTCATATCACACATAAGCACAGGCGAATATATAAGAGGATAGAAAGAATTCATTTTGTACAGACTCTCACCTAACTGCGACCTATAAGAACATGCCTGCAATAAAATATGAAAATGATCTCTATGACCGTACATATGCATTCCAGCCAAAAAATGACCATGACACATGCCGAGGTATATATGGGATATGTGAGGTATGGGTAAGAAGAGGCAAAACATTTTATGGAAAAGTGGAGGTACAGGTGATCAAGCTAGTACCAAAACGGAACCATATGGCAACATCCAACTTCTTGCTTATAATCAAACAAAACGGTGCTATAGCAAGCACAAAACTCACAATCTATAGGTATAAAAGCAATCAACCAACTCCCCATAAGATATAAATGAATCATGGGAGCAAAAATCGCCATAAGATAAAGTCTTGAATCATGCGAATTGATTTTCTTTCTTTTTCTCGGGCATCCAGTCGATCGACCAATGATGGCAGTCGATCGACTGCTTTGAACAGTACATAACACTTTTTTTTGCTTTTTCTAATTATTTTTTCATTTTTTTTTCTTTTCTATTTCTTTCTTTCTTTCCTTTCATCTTCCCAACAACATCTCAAACATGAGCATATGCCACCAAAAACGAAGTAACAATACCAAGAACATAGACTACTAGCTTGACAAGGGCAGGCTATATGTAGGGTGTAGTAATGGGACAAAAAAAAGCTATTTTTGGCAGTGTGGAGCTTATGGGCAAAATGAATAAAAGGAAACCTCTACCACATGTGTCAACAAACCACAAACCGAATGCATACAGGTATTAAGCAGATTAAGTTCATATTTATGCAAATTTATGTAACATGTCTCATAAGGAGTACTACTCACATTCCTAGATAAACTGGTCATGAATGTCACCAGTTATAAGCTCTAAAACTCAGAAATTATAATGTAGTTTGCCAAAAATATAAGTCAAGTCTCAAGTTCAGCAAATAATTTAACGAAAACTCGTAGACTATGCATATATGATTCTACTAATAACATGTCAATTAGCAAGGCTTAGGCAAAACAGATACAAATGCAATGTCATCATTGAAATACTACCGTTCCGACTCGACCTATATGCTAAAATAAACGTGCAAATATTTTTGTAATTTTTGAAATTTTTCAATTTTTTTGGATTTTTGTATATATAAGGAAATAAACAACAATGCAAGACAAAAATGTAAACGTGAATGCAAGCAAATGAAATGCGACGCAAAACCCTTCCCCAAACCAAATCGCACAATATCCCAATTGTGCAAAATCATGTAATGAAGAAAAGAGAAATGGGAAATTGCGATAAATAAATAAATATGACATGAAGAAGAAATCAGGAACTCACAAGACTTTAAGCGCAGAAAAAGGAAACCTCCCCAAACCAGCGTGAGCTAGGAGGTTTCAGTAGCTAGCAGTGCTACCAATAAGTACCTGAAAAGGCAAACAAATACCACGCATAAGACTGCGAAGAGCAATTTTGAAGCGGTAAATATGTGCACAATTGAGAAAATAGAAGAAATAAATAATTTTGACGGAAAATAAAGTGGAGTAGAAAACTCCTTTAAGTCCGCATATCAACCAAACACAGCAGGGGAGAGGTCGTGAACAGGTACAGCAGCGACCTCGGTGGATCGACTAAGAATGGCAGTCGATCGACCAATGTGTCAGGAACAGGAGCTCCTGGAAAGTGCGACTCAGTCGATCGACTGAATATACTGCTGCACTCCTTATTTCTTCGTAATTGCTCAATGATTTGAGCTAATAAGCTCTAAAGACCTGCAAGTGCTCAATAATACGCGCCCAAAATTGCGCAAAACCCATAGAAAAGTCTAAAGCGCTTAAAAATCCTAAACAAGATAAATAAAATGCGAAGTCTCGCGCACACAAAATACGGTAAATAGTCTTAAAAGCAATAAAGTAAATGTTTGATAAAGCATTTCGATCAACTAGTAGTTGATCAAGAAAGGCCACGGTATGGCCCACTTCGTCGGCTTCTGGCTACTAGAGGTAGCCTCAACGGTGCTCATCTTAGCAGCTGCACCCTTCTTAGCTTCCACGTCCGTATGGCTCAACGGATCAATACTCTCATCATCTCCCCAATCAATAACCTCTTCGGAATCGTCGGAGTCCAGATCGGACTTTCTCACTCTGACCGGCTCATCTTCAACTTCTTCATAAGTATCCCATTTTACCTCAAGACTGTCTGAATCCACCTCCTCACTCTCCGCATTGCTAGACTCGTAAAGGGGTTCCAAACCATCCTTATAAAGAGGATTGTCAACCACGCTAGTGGTCTCCTTTATGTCCCCGTCAGCAAGATCTGTTTCTAAGGTCTCACCCATCCCCTCATCTGAGTCAACATGAAGAGAAAAGGTAGGTTTAAGAGACTCAGCAGCAAACCAATCAAAAAGCTCTAATGCCTCTTTTACGGGCATTAATGTGAGATCCCCCTTAGAATTTAGGTATGCTCGCGTAGGGTCAGTCACTCCATGGATGATAGTTAAGAATATTTGGAGTGGAGAGAATGCTTCTCGTCTGGGCTCTACCCACTCCATAAGCCTGGCGACATAAGCGCCAAAAATTTCGTTCTTTTCCTGCGGAAATCTCAGAAAGAACGACATGAGAACGGTCTCAAGGAACCGAGTTTCCCTGAGACTAAAGAAAGAAAGACTAAAAATAAAACAGCTAAAAATTAGAACTATTGCCTCCCCGGCAACGGCGCCAAAATTTGATACCCGTCGTTGTGAGTACCAAAAATAAGATTTATAATTTCCTATTAAGACTAACCTAGGCTAGTGGTAGCAGGGTCGAACCACAAGGAGGCAGACGTAATTCCTAGCTGTCTAAAAATAGTCTAAGGTGACGATTGTGGGGGTTGAATTGGTTTGGTCTATAGGTAAGAGTTAATAAAGACAATAAACTAAAAAGACGGATTAAACAGATAAAGAAGGGGTACTAGGATGGTTGGTTCGTTATAGTTTCGGCGGCATCATATTAAACAGGTCTAAAACATACACATGTGAGGCGGGAAATAAAGAGGTCCTCTCGGTCCACTCTTAACAAATAGCATCTTTCGATCTCGCTATAAGTCCCTAATATCACTAATACTAACTCTCGTCCTGAAAAGTGACTAATAATCTAAACTTTACCTATCTTTCGATCTCAGCATAGTTTAGTCATTTTAATTGGTGATCTAATAACTGTCCCTATCTCTCGATCTAATGGGTCAGTCATATCCTAAACATTCAACTAGTCGTGTGCACTCGATTCGTCGAATTAAGAATTAAAACAATTAAAACGAAAATAAAAACCTCACGTGGTCAGTCGATCGACCGGGTAGGGTGGTCGATCGACCAACACGCGAATCAGGCCGTGTTCATTCTATTGCCGCCTACGCTATAATTCCCCTACATCCTAGCACAATTGATTTAGCTACTCATGCTGATGGGTATAACAACAAAACTAATGAAATAAACAGAAGAATTCATACTTGAAACGATAAAATAAACAATTAACATAAACGATGATAAAGGTTTCGGGAGACTAACTAACAATTCTATACTATGAGCAATAAGGTAATGAAACTGAAAATAGGGCAGGAAGAATACCGAAATTGCAGGGGAACGATTGAGAAACGAAAATTCCGATGCTAAACAATATTCCAAACCCTAATTATCAAACTAAATGTTGCTGTACAAAAACTTGATTAAAAACTGAATAAAAACTGAATACTAAACTCGATGTTCTAGGTTACGTTATATAGCAAATAACGTAACATTATTTCCTAAACCTAACATGACTTTGGGCTTCAAGATTCACGGTCTTTTAGTTCTCGTCTGTTTAGCAGTTTGGTCGATCGACTTAGGGTAGTGGTCGATCGACTGAACTTCAGTATACAGCAGCTTCTGGAACCCGCAAGTTGGTCGATCGACTGAAGGTAGTGGTCGATCGACTGCTTGAGCTGCTACTTGACTTTTATAATCTCGTGGACTTGTCTTTTGGGCCTTGGAATGCGCACCAAGCTTGTTCCTTAAGTGAATTCTTCACGTCAAAAAGCAATGCAGGATACTCGGGGACGGATTTAGCTTGATTTCCGCTGGATTCTTCACATTTCTGCAATAATGTACAAAAATACGAAAGTAGACGGAAGTGGGGAGAATAGTAGCTTAAACTACATAAATGAGCTCTGAAATGCGTGGAAAATAGGATGTAAAACATCATATAAAAGACACGCATCAAGCAGCATCTGTTTCATGGGTTTGGTCAGCCTTTTTCGAGGTTTCAATTTGAGTGAGAAGATCGTTGTTTGACTTTTGCGCTTTATCTAAAGCACTTTTAACGTGACTAGTTTCGTCATTTAATATTTCAGCAATTTTGATGAGATCATCTTTTTCACTTTCACAAGTTGCTAACTTAATGAGAAGTTGGTCACGTTCTTGAGTTAGTGATAACTCATTCCCTTTATTGGGTACTAATGCAACAGTGCATGACTCTGTTACATGGGTTTCATCAACTCTCTTAGCTAAAAACAGATTTTATTTTCGAAGCTTTTTAATTTCCTTTTCAAGACTCAGTGATGAACTAGGTTGATCAACCTCATTTAGACATTCTTTCAAGTTGACATTTTCTTCGGCTATGTTTTCAATTTCAGTTTGCATAACTTCTAACTTATTGCTTTGGACACGACACTTATCAATAAATTGGTCTAGGAGGAGACAAACTTTGTCTTTAGAGAAAGATCGAACCTTTTTCTTGAGCTTATTTACCTCACTGTCTGAATCTGAGTCGGAATCCACGGAGTGAGCCATAAGACATTTGATGTTTTCTTTCTTTGAGGGTTTGGAGTCACCTTTTGAGGAACTAGACGAGATGCATAATTTTGCGTCTAATTCATCCTCAAGGACATCGTCCTCTTCAGAATCAGAAAGGCCCCAAATAGCAGTCATTACCTTGTTTTTGTAATCACGCTTAGCAAAGTCGCGTTTATCCTTAGATTTGATATCATTCCACTTTGGGCATTCTTTGATTTGATGACCCTTGTTACCACATTTAAAGCAACCAACAGTGGAATTCGACCTTCTCTTAGGGAAGCGACGCTTGTTAGTATTGTTGTTATACCTTTGAGAGTTTCGACCATTTATCATGCCAACAATGTTCTTAGTGAACATTGCAAACTCATCATCTTCATCCTCCTCATCACTTGAGAGAGCATTAAGAGCGAGTCCTTTCCCTTTAGAGCTTTCACTAGAACGCTTCATGAGAGTTAACTCATGAGCCATGAGTGAGCCCATAAGTTCATTAAGGGAGAGCAATGAAAGGTCTTTAGTTTCCTCAATAGCCGTAACCTTCGGTTGCCACTTTTTAGTTAGGCTACGAAGGATTTTACGGACTAAATCCTCGGATTCAGAATTTCTGCCTAAACTCTTAAGGTCATTAACAATACTAGAGAAACGTGAGCACAGACTATTAATTGACTTGTCTCTTCCCATGTTGAACATCTCATATTGTTGCATGAGAAGATCAACACGGTGCTTTTTGACTTGTGACGTTCCCTCATAAGCAAGGCTTAGGGTGTCCCAAATCTCCTTGTGTAGATACCTCATTTCTACACCTCTCGCAAACCACCCGGTGATGATTGGGCCGCATGTTTGGTACACGGAACGATTTATGACATTTCTTAAGTTTATCGTCAAGTGATAGCTCAAATACTTGTGTCTACCCCTTGGTCGTCGTCTACGCACCATTACGGTCGTTTTGACAGTAATTAGAGTTCATTTGGAGTCCGGGTCAAAAACCGTTTTCATTTTCTAATAAACCGTTTAAAATGCCGAGTCAGAATGTTCTGGAGTATTCCGGATATTTCTATTCCATAATTTAATCTTCTCATCTTTTGGCAAAATATATCCCGAAATCATATTTTTAAACAATAAGGAAGTTGAGATCTACCGCAATTCCCTAACAGAAACGCGGAAAATCTTTCTTCCGCAGGAGGAAACTTCTGGGGAAAGGACGCAGCACCTGCTGCGCCTCTTCCAAGGGTCGCAGTGGTTGCTGCGCCTCTTCCCCAGCCCTTTTCTGCGTATTTTCAAATCTTTTCGAGATTTGTTTCCAAAGTTTTACCGTAACCCTATGTAGATACCTCGTTTCTGCACCTCCCGGAAACCACCCGGTGATGATTGGGCCGCATGTTTGGTACGCGAAACGATTTGTGATAGTTCGTAAGTTTATCGTCAAGTGATAGCTCAAATACTTGTGTCTACCTCTTAATTGTCATCTACGTGTCGATACGGTCGTTTTGGCAGTAATTAGAGTACATTTGGAGTCCGGGTCAAAAAAACCGTCTTCATTTTCTAAAACCGAGTCAGAATGTTCTGGAATGTTCCGGATATTTCTATTCCATATTTTACACTCTTTTAATCTTTGGCAAATAATTTCCCGTAGTATTCACACAAAATATTAAGGAAAACAAGATTAATCCGTTATTCCATAACCAAAACACGGAAATCTTTCTTCCGCAGGAGGAAACCACTTGGGAAAGGACGCAGCAGTGTCGCGCTCTTCCAAGAGACGCAGCGCCTCACCGCGCCTCTTCCCAAGTCCTTTCCTGCGTATTTTTTCGTATCTTTTCATATCTTTTCGAGATTCACTTCCAAAGTTTCTCCGAAAACCCTACTTCCTCCACGTGATTAGTATAAATAGAGACCGAAGTCTCACATATTTCTCACGCGAGTGTCCGCCCTTCTCTTCTCCCTTTGCATTATAAGACCACGTTCTTACTTTTTGGCGTCTACGTGCTTGAACTTTCGACCACGTAAGCTCGGATCTTTCTGAGTACCAGCCTCGTTTTGCATGACCGACCAATTTGACCAACTCCACCATAATCAACATTAATCAACTTTGTTTCTTTCCTCTTACGAGGGCACTTTCGTCTACATTCGAGTCGAGCATCACTAAACGTTAACTTAGTTCATCTCGGTTCGTCAAACATGTAAGTCTGAGGGTGTAAATCCCTATTTTATTTATTGTTCTTTATTTTTGTATCAATATTGTAAGGTTTATGTCGAAAGTATTTCTAAAACCGATTTCTAAAACCATGCTTTAAATCCCTTTTTACGAATTACCAGAAGATGACCGTCGAGAAAGGACGCAGCAACTGCTGCGCCCCTTTGAAGGGACGCAGTACCTGCTGCGCCTCTTCCTGAGGCTGCCGCAGTTCCTGCTTCCTTTCTTCTTTCCTCGTCTTTTGATAGTTCGGTTGTTTTTGCTTTGTCTTTAATTGTTCATTGTTTCCTCAACATGATAATTCGAATATGATAATTCTAACATATAAACCTTTGTTAATTAATTCGCCATTAATATCCCGACTTAAATCCCTTGTAATTCATATTTGCGGGTTTTCGTCATTAAAATCAAATCCGGGTTTAGAGGTTCGATTCATAAATATTGAGTCTCTGGAATTCGTCATTGATATATTTCTCACCTTTTATTCATCGTCACCATCATTAATTCATCATTAATAATATGTTTAGTCTAATTAGCTTGATTTAGTTTATTAATTAACCTTATTAATCTGGTATAATTCGTTCTAATCGGTTTCGTCCATGTTTATCGCTTTTATGACCATTAATCATATGTAAATAACCTGCTAATCACTTTCATCCGAGTCAATTGTTTATAATCAACCATTAAATACACCAACGAATATTAACAACTTGCAATTCCGGCTTCACAGCCAGAACCGAGCCAAGGAACAGACGCAGCGACTGTTGCGCCTCTTCCAAAGGACGCAGCTCTGATGCGCCTGTTCCTGGTTGATTTCTGTCTCTGAACTCCCGTTTTGCCTTGACTTAGTTATTAATTACGTATTTAATTAACTATTAACTGTAATATCACCTTAATTCCTGTTCGTTAATTCATTTGTTTATTCTTTTCTAAATCCATCCGTTTTAAATATATTTTCGACATAGATCATTTAAATCCGATGTAATTATTGTAATTTCCTTTATTGTATTTATTATTGCATTTTTATTATTGTATTGCTTGTATGCCTTCACATGTAATTGAACTTAAATCTCTACTTCGACCCCAATTGTATGCTAATTACTTGTTCACCGACTTAGTTAATTCTCACATGCTAGGATTAATCTATTAGATGTTGCATTGCATGCATATAATCGACAATATATCGAGTATAGACAATTTCCCTAATCATTAGTAGAGGCCGCTATCGAGGCGGCGGGATTAGGTGTTTGATCAAAAGAGCTTCCTAATACGTACCCTCACCCCTTACTCCAGATCTCTGTGAACATCCGTGTTCATTGGCATCCACGAGAGTCATTCTAGACATAGAATGCTAAGGGTAACGAGTTCTTGGTGTCTATGTCACTACTTTGTGTCTTGACATGGCACGAGGTATTCGAACGGTTTCCAATTTTCCACAATAAATTGGTGACGACTCCACAAATGCAAACGCTTGTTCCCAAGCGCCCCCGTGGGCCCGCGTCCACAGTTTGGCGACTCCGCTGGGGATAATACACTTACGTGTAGCCAAAAGGGTGAAATTTGAACAAGGTTAGAGAATAGTTTGTACAAGACAATTGTCGGTTTTCATAACTCGGTCTTCCTAGATCGTTTATTTGGCCTTCCTAGGCCCAACCCAACCAATTCGACCAATCGTCCCATCTAAACGGTCCTAATTCTTATTTGGTCCTAAGGATGAATAGCGATTGACGTCATCCATACCATGATGCTTACTCTTGTTTGTATCAAGGACTTTCACTACTTGAGGAAATGGACTAGGAATCGGCCTTACTCTTGTTTGGTACGAACCTTTCCACAGACTTCGGGTTTGATTGTTCGGTATGGCAACCCACCCTTTAAACCAAAACCCTTTTAAATGCACTCAGCATCCCGTTATAATGCTTGTATAATGCTTGTACCATGTGTGATCACCATTTCTAAAACAAACCATGACGATTTTTTTGTAAAATCAAAATCCTTCTTTAAAATGTAACATTTCGAAATTTGGGCCTAACATTAGCACAAAACAAATCGAAACTCTGTCCAATTATCGGGTCAAAATTCGGGCCTCAAAACCCATTTCAAAACCTCACTTCGAGTCCACTCCTACAACTACACTAAAGTTGACTAGGACCAACAATTTTCAAACTTTGTCATTTCCTCAAAACTCACTTGACACAAGTGGCACACTCCCACTTCGTGAGTCAAAACATTTCTTTTCAAGTAAGCGTGCTAGAATGGTCGATCGTGTTTTGATTCGTCGTCGATCTCTTATTCAGTTTCCAAGATGCCTGAAACAAGCGACGTGAACTTCAACCAACTCCAGAATGGTAATGATCAAATCCTAGCCGCGCTAGCTCGTATCCAAGTCACTCAAGACCAAGTGTATGATCGCCTTGATACCATTGAGGGCCGAATATATGCCGTAGAAACGAGGATGCCTCCTCGAGAAAGTGAGATGGCTGATGACTTCGTGAACAACTTCAGTGACGAAAACCCTCCCATAGGTATGACTGCAGCTGAGAAACGACTCCAATACTTGGAGGAGCAATTGATGTATCTCAAAGGAGATGACATTTATAGGGAAAACAATCGCAAATATGAGGCCGTGAGTTCCAAGTTGCCAACCAACTTCAACATGACGGATATCCCTAAATTCAAGGGGCATGAAAAACCTTTGAACCATATCCGTGCTTTCAAGGATTACATGTCTATCAAAGGCATTAAACCCGAGATGTTCTTAAGGATCTTTCCTTCATCTCTTGACACCATCCCAAAACAATGGTTCTATTCGCTAGAGCATAAGAAAATCGCTACCTGGGATGATGCCGCAATCGAGTTTGCTAAACAATATGCGGATAATGCTGAAATCCAAGTCAACATGCGCACTTTAGAGGTTCTTACCCAAAATGACAAAGAAGGTTTCACCGACTTCCTAAGTCGGTGGAGGAAGACTAGTACTGAACTTTTTGAACGTCCGGATGAAGCCACCCTCGTGGAGAAATTCGTGGACAACCTAAAGCCCATCTATGCAAATCATCTGAGGTATCAAAACATTAAAAACTTCAAAGATTTAACCGTACTAGGGACAAGGATCGAAGATGATATCCGTAAAGGGCTCTTGTCCAAAACAATAGGTCGTGGATATCAAGGCTCAACAAGTCGTTCTTACGGCTCTACTAGCAAGACTGGTGTAGTTAACTTCCTCGAGTCATCTAAGAAGAGTACCCCTCCAAGGAAATTCACAAATCTAGGGGACACATATTCCAACGCTCTGAAAAGGTTGATGAAGCTGGGTAAACTTCAACCAATAGGCCCTACACCCGAACCAGAGAAGAAATCCAAATTATGGGATGAGAATTCGTACTGCGAATACCATAGAGGTAAGGGACATGATACAGAAAAATGCTACAAATTGAAAAACGTGCTTCAAGATATGATTGAAGACGGCCGCCTACCAATACCACCTGGAGGTAAGCCTAACAACACTCAGAATCCTCTTGGAATTCTGGTGATTACAAGTGAAGAATCTACCATAGATTATTCACACCTCATCTCTCCAGTTGAAGATGAGATTCGTGCAATAGAAGGGAATTACTCTACCATTTCTCCAACCATCATTGATTTCATTGCATGGGCAAAAAGTGTGAATAGACAAGTCATGGAACTAGAAAATGCAGTGGCAACCTTACGTGATCCCAACGCGACACCTAAAGAACGTGCACCACTAGTCTTCCCTCAAAACGCTACAATGCAAGAAGTAGTAGCCATGGTTGATGAACTAGTCGACCAAATTATCCAATTGGAAGCCTAAATCATGAGAATGAGAGAACTTGATACCATCAATGGGGTATGGGCCGATAATGATGAAGACGTGTATCTCACTGAACACTACTTAGTCAAAGTCAGTGAGGAAATAGTCCAGAATTGTGAAGATCAAGATGTAGACCACCTCACTCGTTCGGGACGCCCATACCAAAGCACTTCTCAAAATAGTCCCATAGCGAACGGTCCAACCAATGTAGTCATACCAAATGATAATGAAGAGGGCTCTACCGACCATTTGCTAAAGCAACTACAGAAGACAAAGGCTGATCTTTCAGTCTGGCAACTAGTGGCAAGCTCATTCCCACATCGCCAAGCTTTACTGCAAGCTTTGTCCAAACTAAATGTGGCACATAACTACACACCCGACGACGTGATCAACTTGGTCTTCCAAGAATCACCAAAGCTAAGTAATCCAATTACTTTCTTGGATGAGGATTTGCCACCCTTCGGTGCTAGTCATAACTTGGCTCTTTATATCATTGTCATTTCCTTAAAGAAGAATGTGCCAATGACTTTGGTAGATGATGGCTCCGCAGTCAATGTCATACCCTTGAAAATGGCATACAAATTGGGCATGAAAGAATCGGATTGGACCCCTACCAACCAAGGTGTTCGCGCATATGATGGTACACGACGAAAGGTGGTAGGACTTGTTGACCTAACCATAGCCACAGGGCCGATTGAGCGAAAGGTCAACTTCCAAATAGTGGACATTGAGGCATCCTTTAACATACTTCTGGGAAGACCCTGGATTCACGCCTCCAAAGCAGTAACATCCACACTCCACCAGAAAATCAAAATCCCACTAAATGGTAAGGTGGTGACGATCACTTCGTCGCCCATCAAGGCAATAATCGAAAAGTGGTCAAGCAATCAAGTCCTTACGGATCCAGTACATGAACTTGGGGGCTTCCATATCATAAATATCATAGAGAGTGAGTTGGCACCATTATACTTCAATCCCTACTCTAACTTAGTGGTCAACCACATACTCAAAACCCAGGGATACTTCCCGGGAATGCCTTTGAATCCTATCTGAAGAAACACCTTTGCACCCTACAAAGAGGGTAACTCACAAAGAATGCCCCTTGGACTAGGATACAAACCCACTAAAGAGGAAGTTCTCGAGATGCTCGCTCAATTTCAAAACCGTAAGAATGTGGGAATCCAAGTGCGACCCTACCTCCCTACCCTAAATGGATACTTCGTTAGGGAAGGAAGTCAAGATGTCTTTCACGGGTTTTCTGAGCCTTGGCGCTATCTCGAAAGGAAGCTAGCCGGAATCGAGATCTTTCACGATTGCTACTTCATTCCTCCAGAAACGGTTCCTACCGTCAAGACTCGTCAAGCACCTTGCTTAGACGAACAAGCCGTGAGTCTACTATTTGGAGAAGATCAATTTGTTAGAGCCGCGCAGGATGAGATCATTACCATGATACTTCAAGATGATCACTTCAACCCTACCGCGTTAATCACAAAAACCAACACCAATCAGCAGAAAGGATGGAGAAAATCGATCAAGTGGACAAACAATCAAGGAAGACTCTTCAAGCTCACCACTGGAGAAGGAGAGATGTTCAAAGGAGAACCAGAAGACGATGAATTCGAGTCAGAGTCAGAGTCGGAGTCAGAGTCTAAGTCCAGAGAAGTTCCTAGAGAGTCTCCTCCTGTCGTCACTCCCACTCCCCTCGTTTCTCCTAGCCTAGTGTCAAATAGCAACAGTAGTTCGGGAAATGTCCCAACCGCTGTCCCTTTACCGCCACTGACTACAGATCAGACGGCCTCTTTGTTTCAACTTTTCTCAAATTTTAATATGAATAAATCAGGTTCTGCTTACTCTTCGTGTTATCTTGAATGCAATTCTGTTTACGATGATGATGAGGATGACCCAGACCCAGACTCAATCGAAATACCTCCCTACATAGCCAAAGAAATACTACAAGAGGGGGAAGGGGGACCAACTATAGAGAATACTGAACCCATCAACGTAGGAACTGAACTAGAACCCCAAGAACTTAGGATAGGGACAACCCTGAGCCCCACCGAAAGGGCCAATTTCATAGACCTCCTACATGAGTTCAAAGACGTTTTTGCTTGGTCCTACAAAGATATGCCAGGGATCGACAGGGACATCGCAGAGCATAGAATCCCAATCAAACCAGGTTTCAAACCCGTGAAGCAGAAGCTTCGTCGAATGAGGACACAATGGGCTCTCAAGATCAAAGAAGAAGTCGATAAACAATTCAAAGCCGGGTTCATCAAAGTTTCCGAGTACTCAGACTGGGTAGCTAACATAGTGCCCGTACCCAAAAAGGATGGGAGAATCCGTGTTTGTGTTGATTTTAGAGACTTAAACAAAGCAAGTCCTAAGGATGACTTTCCTCTACCACATATCGACATATTAGTGGATAAAACGGCGGATCACGCAAGATATAACCAGATCAAAATGGCCTTAGAAGACATGCGTAAGACCGCCTTTGTCACTCAATGGGGAACCTATTGCTACACGGTTATGCCGTTTGTGTTAATCAACGCCGGAGCTACATACCAACGCACCGCAACTACGCTCTTACATGACATGATGCATAAAGAAGTTGAGGTATACGTAGATGACATGATTTTCAAGTCCAAAGAAAGAGAGGGACACATTGCGAACCTTCGCAAATTCTTCTCAAGGCTACGGAAGTACAACATGAGGCTCAACCCTCGGAAATGCGCATTCGGAGTAACATCTGGCAAACTCCTGCGATACGTCGTTAGCCAACGAGGTATAGAAATAGACCCTTCCAAGATCAAAGCTCTAATCGAGATGCCGCAACCTCAAACAGAGAAATAAGTTAGAGGATTCCTAGGCAAGGTGTAATACATAAGTCGATTCATATCGAAACTCACCATGATCTGCGAACCCATCTTCAAGAAGTTAAAGAAAACAGATCACGCCATGTGGGATGATGACTGTCAAAAGGCTTTCGACCGAATTAAGGAAATACTAGCCAAACCGCCAGTGCTCATGCCACCTCAACGAGATCAACCTCTTGGTTTATATCTCACGGTAACTGAAACGGCCATGGGCGCCATGCTAGCTCAAACTGTAGGAAAAGAAGAAAGGGCCATCTACTACCTTAGTAAGAAGTTCTTGGAGTACGAGTGCAAATACACGCCACTCGAGAAGACATGCCTCGCTCTTGTGTGGGCAACAAAGAAGCTACGCCATTACATGCTTAGCTACTCCGTCAAAATATTCTCTAAAATGGATCCTGTCAAATACCTCTTCGAGAAACCCGTCCTCAACGGACGTTTAGCAAGATGGACTTTGATGCTCTCAGAGTTCGATCTCAAGTATGTACCTGTGAAAGTTATAAAGGGACGCGCCGTTGCCGAATTCTTCACAGAAAATCCCATCAATGATACACAAACGCTAGACACCTGGTCGTTTCCGTATGAGGATATACTCCAAACGGATGTAGACTCCTGGGACCTCTATTTTGATGGGGCATCGAATTTAAGAGGATTTGGAATAGGAGTGTTGCTCATTTCTCCTGAAGGCGAGCATACGCCAATCTCTGTCAAACTCGACTTCGAGGTGACGAATAACGCTGCAGAATACGAAGCCTGTCTCATTGGATTGCAAGCGGCAGTAAGTTTAGGTATCAAGAATCTTCGAGTACACGGGGATTCCTCTTTGATCATCAATCAAATTACGGGATCTTGGAAAATACGAAGCGAAAGCCTAGCACCTTATCAAGCCAGAATAGACCAAGTAGCCCAATTCTTCGATCAAGTAACCTACCTACACCTACCTCGAGAAGAAAATCAGTTTGCGGATGCTCTTGCAAAACTCGCATCTTTGATTAATATGCCGGACAGCACGGTAGAAATGCCTTTATGCATCGAACGACGATCAGAGCCAGCTTATGTGCACCAAATCACCAATGAAGAGGAAATTACGGAGGAACCTTGGTTCCAAGCAATCCTAAATTTCAAACTCAATGACACCTATCCACCAGAAATGGAAAAAAGGGGACAACGAGCCATCCGCTTGCTTGCTTTCCAATACGTTCTCATGCAAGGAGAGCTATACAAAAGAACACCTCGTGGTGTAATCCTACGCTGTCTTGATCATTCACAGGCATGGAAAGTGATGGAAGAAGTCCATGATGGAAAATGTGGCCCTCACATGAGTGGACCCAGGATGGCAAAGAAAATCACACGTCTAGGGTATTATTGGACCACGATGGAATCCGATTGCATCAAATATGTGAGACATTGCCATAATTGCCAAATCTTTGGGAATGTGCAACATGTTCCTCCTTAATTGCTCTACACTATGACATCTCCCTGGCCATTTTCTGCTTGGGGGAATTGACATCATCGGCAAGATCACTCCTGCCGGAATAGGAGGTCACTGTTTCATCCTAGTAGCAATCGATTATTTCACCAAATGGGTAGAAGCGGCTTCCTACACCAGTCTTACAGCCAAAAACGTACCAAAGTTCATACAAACCAATATTATCTATCGATATGGTTGCCCACATGAGATCATCAGTGACAATGGATCACATTTCCAAGCTGAGACTGAACAATTGCTAGCCAAGTACAAAATCAAGCATCACCACTCCTCGCCATATAGACCACAAACCAATGGCGCAGTAGAGGCGGCAAACAAAAACGTTGTCACGATTCTCAAGAAAATGATTGACAACCATAGAGATTGGCCAAGCAAGATACCCTTTGCTTTATGGGGATATCGTACATCCGTTAGGACGCCCACTGGGGCTACTCCTTTCTATTTGACCTACGGCATGGAAGCCGTACAACCAGTCGAGCTAGAGATACCATCCTTCCGTGTTTTACTCGAAAGTCAAATCCCGGAAGCCGAGTGGAAGAGGGATAGATATGAAGAACTCATCCTCCTGGATGAACGAAGGTTACGTGCATTACATAATGTGCAAACGTATCAGGCACGTATCAAATGAGCCTTCAACAAAAGGGTTAAGCCAAGGAACATTAAAGAAGGAGACTTGGTCCTCAAATCAATTAGGGCTCTTTTACCTGTCGATCCACGAGGAAAATTCAAACCCAATTGGGCCGGGCCATTCCTAGTTAAGTCCATACTTCCAGGGGGTGCGGTTAGAATCACAGACCTAGACGGGAACGAATTTGCCAACCCAACAAACCTTGACCAACTGAAACGGTACGATGCCTAGAATAGGAGCAAAAACGCGCCTCGCGTAACCTCACGTTTCGCTCTTGTGGCACGAAATAAACGGCCTCTAGCCAAGCTGAATCAAGCTAATGTCATCTTGCTCTTGCATTTTGACAATTTGTCATTCTCATATCATCAAATAAACTAAATTGCATTTTAGGAGTAAGTAAAGCTCATGGTTATTTTCCAAGTTCATCACAAGCTCTTGCTTAGAACAATTATTCTTTTACATTTACTCGAACTACGCGCAAGGGTTTGATTTCATTTTTTAATGAATACGTAGGCAATCCTTCACGGGATACAACCCATTTAATTATTCTAAATGTAAATAGAAGGACATTTGCAAATGCATTTGAAATTCGACAAGAATAATGAAAAGAAAATCATAACGGTTTCATAACCAATTAACCTTTTTTATTTCTAATAATAGTACGTTACATAATAAAATCATAATAAAAAATAAATAGGCTAGGATTCTAAAAACCCCACCTTCTTATTATAATAAATAATAATAAATAATAATAAAGACTCAGGCTACTCTTCCATCTTCCCTTTGCCTTTGTCACTTTTGTCAAATTTCTTGTCCCGACCTCGAGTCGGACGCTCTTGCGCCACTTCAGACCTAATCACCAATGGTCTCTCTCGTGGTCTTGCTTTGCCATTCTTGCCAACAACCATCTCGACGGCAGGAGAAGTCTTCGGTTTCTTCGAAGGATGAACAACTCGAAACCCGGCTTCTTCCTCTTCCTCAGTCAGATGCTTCTCCTTCTCCTTTTCAACCCCGCAAACCTTGTAGTCAACAGACTCGCGCTTCTTTAGTCTCTCACGCTCCTCCGGAGTAGCAGCTTTCCTCCACCGCAGATAGGAATCTGGCACCCATAGAGCACTGGCGGAAGAATTCGAGAACCACATATTCCTTTGAGCCCACTTAATGGCCCATTCTCTTCGACCCTCAGTAGTAAGCGCCACGGCAGTCTGCGAGACAATGTCAAGATTTGGGATCATCTGCTTCAATCCAACCTGCCTCATCAACCTCTCCGGGAAGATGCATACCATAAACTCCAAGCCGGGAATGCGAACAGATCGGGTAGGATCCAAAGAAGATACTCCAAAGGATGATTTGAGATGCCACCATGGTACGATCCATCTAATTAAGGGGCCATCCTCACTCTTCAATTTGTTTTCCCAGTAATTGCAAACTCGAGTGAAGTCCACCATGTAAAGCCTGGTCCTCATTGCAATTGAGCGAGCGTGATAAGCAGGAACATTAACTGGGGGCTCGATCAATCGAAGACGCTCCATAAGCCAGACCTACCAAAAGCGGGTATTAGAAACAAACAAAGAAAAAAAAAAGAAGAAAAAAAAGAAGAAAAAAGAGAAAGAAAAAAAAAGAAAAAAAAAGAAAAAAAAAAGAAAAAAGTTCTTTTACCTGCAATATAATGGGACTCCCCAAATAAGGTAGGTCGCGATTGGCTTTCCTGTTGTCTAAGCCCAATAGGATCTCTCCTAAACACAGAGAAGCTGGGCTCCTGCGCAGCTCCATTTGCTCAATCAAGCTCAAGAGACGAGGGTCGCCCCTCATATCCTCATCAACATGCCCTTGAAGGACATATACATGTAACATGCAAAATCCGAATGCCCTTCGCCTCGCAACATAAGAGACAGTGGGATCAGCCCTATTGATGAATCGATCGATGAAATCCAACATTCGCACTCCTTTAGGAGTCACAAAACGGTCAACATCAACTCTGGCCAACCCAAGCAAGTCTCTAAACTTGTTCTTATACCCTTGAGAAGTGGAGGGAATAGCAGGAAAATGTTCCGGGTCCCAACCACCAATCGCAGCAATTTCCTAGGGAAATGGGCAAATGTCGCCTCCAGGGAAGGCAAATACGTGATAATTCGGGTCCCAATAATCAAGACACGCATCTAGAAACGGTTTGACTACCTTGATCAACTTCAAGCTCAAAAGCGATCCAAAATTATAAGCACCCATGTCGTGTTTCTGCACATTAGAGAACTCATTTGTCCATTCTCTTAGACGAATTTCAAGAGTATTCATGATGTATTATTATTTTGAGAGCTTTATGTAATAAGACGAAGAAAGACGGAAGAATTATGTGAATAAAACCTCCCTCGACGTCTCTATTTATACTAAAAGTTGTTTCCTAAAATCCGTCAGGACGGACGCACCGGGGAACAGGCGCAGCAGATGCTGCGCCTCTTCGAAGGGACGCAGCTCTTGCTGCGCCTCTTCCTCAACATTGTTTCTGTGATTTTCCGCGTTGGATCCTTCCTAAATTCCTCAATGAATAATTTCCTATTCATACGGGTTATTATTTTGGTAAATGCGTCAGATTGCCATATTTCGTGTTTCCTAATTGCACGGACATGCATTTCGAGACGATATCGACATTTTCGTCATTTTAGCACACTTATACATTTCTTTTTTTAACTTTCTTTTTGGCGAATCATTTCACCAATTTAATTTAATTTATTCATTTTTTCAAATCTATTCTTTTTGTATTTAATTTAATTTAATCATTTTACAACTTATACATTTCTTTTTCATTTTCTTTTTGGGGAATCATTTCACTCTCCTTCCACACCACATTTCAAACTTATATGTTTTTTTTTCTTTTTTTAGGAGGTAACCCTCCCTACCGTCCGGTCATTTCCAAAAAAAATTTGCATTTTCATTTCTGGTCAAATTTTTGCATTTTCGAGTCATTGTTTTGCACTAATTTAGGCCATATGTACAAATATATGTTCTATGTGATCTCTGTGTAAATTTCGGCAGCATGACGGCGTAAACCGTCATCTACCAAACCTGTTCAAAGCTAACCTGCAGGTACAAACAAAGCAACCCAGCAGCAAAGGCACTCAGGCCGTCATATATACAGCAAAAAGGGGATATGTACACCAAACTGGGGGCTCGAGCCCCAAAACAAGTTCCAAATGTCCAAAAGTGGGTCCCAAAATGTACAAATATACAAAAATACAGCCAAAAAACAAGAAGCAACACGTAAGCTACTGTTGGTCGCCGTCTAGCTCAGCAACTCTCGCCTCGAGAGCAGCAACCTCGGCGTCGTGGACCTCGAGCTCCCTCAACAGGCAAGCTGTCTCTTCTCGGGACTGGGCAAGCTCTCGCTCCAGCTCGCGCTCCCTCTGCAAACAACAAAAATTGGCTCATGTCAATCATCTCAAACATAAAGGAAGATTAGAAAATTCGAAAGTGAAGTAAACGGAAGGTTCATACCTGACGTCCTCGGCCACCAGCAAGTGCCTCGACGGCAGTAGCCCGCAGCCGGTTGGCTACCCTCCATAAAGCCACAAACCGGGATGGCGCAACCTGCATTTCAAAAGGAAAATTCTTAAATGATTGGACAAACTCGAGCAAATGTGTTCCTACACAAAATTATACAAGTTAGGAGACTCACCCTCCGAATCAGATGCTGCCACTCGTCCAAGCCAGCATCTCTCACCGCCACGTCAAAATCACGTAGCTCGGAGAAATTTGTCATCCCCGTCGTGTCAGTGTACTCAAGGGTCTCGGGGTACTCTGGGGGCTCGATGCCCGCCGCCTCGACCTCCTGCAGGTCAGATGATTTCCGTTAACCGATGATCATTCATCATATTCTCAAATAATCAAAAATAAAAGGGGATAAAGCACTAACCACAACCGGCCAGTACGCCGACCTCCCGTAGAGGAACGCTGAGTAGTCCTCACCAAGAAGAAGAAGGGCGTCTCCACCGACGCCAGCCAGGTCAGCCTCCCTCTCAGCCTCAGAAGGCTCCCTAAACATCGTCCGAGGAGGATCGATGGGAACCGTCAATATATCCCGAGAGCACTGACGACCCAAGCGCTCACCCAAGTACCACACAGGACCCATCGACGTCCTCAACAGCAGCCGGCTCGAGCTCCTAAGTCGAAGGACCTCGGCCACGAAAGGAGGAGCGCCAGCATACTCCTCCCAAGGTCTGGGCACCCACTAAAAAATCAAACGAAGGGTCATTATTATGATCGGTTCTAAAGTAAAGGAATAGAAACAAGCCAAATGTAAGGTGAAATACTCACGCCGTCCAGCTGAAGAGCGTTCACCTCCCGCCGACAGACGTCGTGGAAGGAACGCCGACTCCTCGTGCGACACATCACCCAATCCCTCACCACGGGATAAGCCTTCTCCACCGACTTCGTCCTCTTGGGCGCGAGGCCCGGAAAGTAGAAGTACACCCACGCCTGTAAAACAAGATAATCAACAACGATCTTTCGTGATTTGATAAGAAAAGAAAATGATCTTTCATGAAAAGAAGTGAAGGTTCATATCTCCAACAGTAGTCCAGGGCCGACAGCAGCAGGAGAAGTCCCCTTCTCCATCAACTCCGGACGAACCATGGCCCTCATGAAGCGGATGAGGACCGCAAAACTAGCGGTGACCCAGTCCCAACGACCTAGGGAGCTCAGATCAGAAATAAAAGGAAGAAGCTTCGTCGAAAGCCTCTCTCCCTTGTCTCCGAGGTAAATCGAAGACAAGAACCACTAGAGCCACAAGCGGACTCTCTCTCGCTCTGCAAAGCGGAGGAGGAGCCGTCTCCTCCCTCGACACCGACGCCGGGTCTTCCCCGCGAAGTAGTCTCGAACGTAGGAACTAGGCACCAAGCCGGGTACTGCAGCGCCTTCGGCGCCAAGTTCCAACCGATCGCCTCTTAGCCTCTGCGCCGAGTCAACCCTCATGGTCGTCTCCGCCACTCCACCACCTCGTCCCACACGGCAGACCAGAAATCATGTCGTAGTCCTCCAACGTGACCCCCACCTCACCAAAAGGCATGTGAAATGTGGAGGTCGTGTCCCAAAACCGGTCCAAGAAGGCTCGGACGAGACTGAGGTTAGCCCGAAGCTTCCTCCTCGCGATATCCCTCCAAGCCTGCACTAGGGCGCCAAACGCTCCCCGCTCGATCATGGCTCGCTCTTCGGCCGACAGCCTCTCGTAGCACCCCATCGCCGTCGTATAGCCTGAGAACGATCTGATGTTCCCGGCCTCCTATGTTGATTTGAAACAAAAGCTATCTTTAGCTCAGATGAAGAAGAAAAGGAATGATAAACAGAAATGAAAGAAGATGAACGAAGAGTGATAAATTCGATTTACCAAGCTCTTCACCGTCCTGTAGGACAGGTGACCCTACGCAGCCCAAAGCAGGTGCCTACTATCCCGTGTCTCGGCCACGCAGTGCTCCCTCACCGGCGACCACCCCGGCCAACGTTGGCCCGTCTCGGGGCCTCCTCTTCCTCAGCAACCTCCTCCTCAAGGACCTCGTCCTCAGCAGCCGTCACCTCAGGAGTGAAAGACTCCTCCAACGCCTCCTCATGCACCTGAGAAGGGTCAACAGCAGTGTCCACATCCATGGGATCCCCCCCGGATGTAGAAGCCTCGTCATCTGCAAAATTAAAATAAATTTAGGCCGCGTCAAGTGGCGACAAGCCTTGATTAGGGGATTTTTGAGTTTTTGGAGCTCCGAAATCGCTTTTTTCTTGCCATCTTTTGCAAATTTCCCACAAACCCGTCCGCTCCTATGGTAATTTGGGTCAAGTCAAGCTTAAATTGAAGTCTAGTCATGGGTTCGAGTCGGAATTTCGACAACATTTCGTTATAACGACGATTATGCCCTAGTAAGTGTCCTGAAAAAGCCGTCACAAACCAAAATTCCGAGATGGTAGGAAGTTTACCCATCATACAAGGATTCCAAATGCCAAGTTTCATCTCAAATGGGCAATCCTAAGGCTATTTTCGAAGCGATTTACGGTTTAGCTGTGAAACCGTCTCAATTTCACTCATATGCTCAAAACTCAATGAAAATTCGAAATAAATACATGGTTATGATCCTTATAATACCAATTAGCCATTTACAAAGTCAATTCTGCAAGGCAAAATCATTTGGGGGAGAAGCCCCAAATTTTCGACTATTTAGGGTCGAAAACCCTAATTTTGTCAATCCCATTTGATCAAATACGGAAGATAAATGCAAGATTGATATACATACCTCGATTAGTCATGGAAAATGCAAGCTTCTGGATCAAATTTTGACGGAAATGGTTGGAATTTGAGAGAGAAATTGAGGATTTATGTTTCGAAATAATGAAATAAACCCCTCTGTTTCATCGGGTTTTTATGCAGGAAAGACACGCCCAGGAATAGACGCAGCAGGTGCTGCGCCTCTTCCAAGGGACGCGGCTCTTGCTGCGCCTCTTCCTCACCTTCCTTTCATACGAATTTTCAAAAATTCGTTATGATTTCGTTATTTTGTGGGCCCATCTTTGGTGCGCCTCTTCCTTGATGCCATATCGCATGTTCAATCCGTTTGACGTATATTCTTCGCCCGGATCCACATTTTCCAAGCCAACTGCCAACTGCCATATATTATTTTTTATCCAAGACCTATCTTGTCACAACGAGCGTTCCTTCTTTGACAGGTGTTTCGACACACCTTTATTCTGTTCCCCCAGCGAGAGTACACGGATAGACATTCCCTCTCGAGACATGGAGATCAGTTCCCGATTATGTTCCCCCAGTGAGAGTACACGGATAGACATTCCCTCTCGAGACATGGAGATCAGTTCCCAATTATGTTTCCCCAGCGAGAGTTCACGACCGACAGTCATTCCCTCTCGAGACATGGAGATCAACATCAACCCCAAGCTCTTCCGAAGTTTGTTTGAAGCCGCCCCAAGCAGATTTCTCCCAGCAGCTCCAGACTGTGTCCTGCTGTCTTCTCCCATATCGCGTTTTATTTTCCCTGGAGTTTCAAGGAATTTCAGGTATGGTCTCTTCTTATGGATGGCGAGCCTCCTTACGTAGTCTAATGGACTTTAAACGACCCTCCCCGATAGTCGACAGACTCTAAAATGTTCCCGACGACAGGTCCTTGGTTCAGACCCCTTGAGCCGCCTCGCGTCGCCATAGTCGTCAGGTTGTAATCTTCGATTGACCTGATGGCTATACTTTGACTTTCGCCTTGTCCAAGCCTCAGTCAAAGTGGGGGCTCTGTAGATACCTCGTTTCTGCACCTCCCGCAAACCACCCGGTGATGATTGGGCCGCATGTTTGGTACGCGGAACAATTTGTGACAGTTCGTAAGTTTATCGTCAAGTGATAGCTCAAATACTTGTGTCTACCTCTTAATTGTCATATACGTGCCGATACGGTCGTTTTGGCAGTAATTAGAGTACATTTGCAGTCCGGGTCAAAAAAACCGTCTTCATTTTCTAAAACCGAGTCAGAATGTTCTGGAATGTTCCGGATATTTCTATTCCATATTTTACAATCTTGTAATCTTTGGCAAATAATTTCCTGTAATATTCACACAAAATATTAAGGAAAACAAGATTAATCCGTTATTCCATAACCAAAACACGGAAATCTTTCTTCCGCAGGAGGAAACCACTTTGGAAAGGACGCAGCAGGTGCTGCGCCTCTTCCCAAGTCCTTTCCTGCGTATTTTTTCGTATCTTTTCATATCTTTTCGAGATTCACTTCCAAAGTTTCTCCGAAAACCCTACTTCCTCCACGTGATTAGTATAAATAGAGACCTTCGGTCTCACATATTTCTCACGTGAGTGTCCGCCCTTCTCTTCTCCCTTTGCATTCTAAGACCACGTTCTTACTTTTTGGCGTCTACGTGCTTGAACTTTCGACCACGTAAGCTCGGATCTTTCTGAGTACCAGCCTCGTTTTGCATGACCGACCAATTTGACCAACTCCACCATAATCAACATTAATCAACTTTGTTTCTTTCCTCTTACGAGGGCACTTTCGTCTACATTCGAGTCGAGCATCACTAAACGTTAACTTAGTTCATCTCGTTTTGTCAAACATGTAAGTCTGAGGGTGTAAATCCCTATTTTATTTATTGTTCTTTATTTTTGTATCAATATTGTAAGGTTTATGTCGAAAGTATTTCTAAAACCGATTTCTAAAACCATGCTTTAAATCCTTTTTTACGAATTACCAGAAGATGACCGTCGAGAAAGGACGCAGCAACTGCTGCGCCCCTTCGAAGGGACGCAGTACCTGCTGCGCCTCTTCCTGAGGCTGCCGCAGTTCCTGCTTCCTTTCTTCTTCCCTCGTCTTTTGATAGTTCGGTTGTTTTTGCTTTGTCTTTAATTGTTCTTTGTTTCTTCAACATGATAATTCGAATATGATAATTCTAACATATAAACATTTGTTAATTAATTCGCCATTAATATCCCGACTTAAATCCCTTGTAATTCATATTTGCGGGTTTTCGTCATTAAAATCAAATCCGGGTTTAGAGGTTCGATTCATAAATATTGAGTCTCTGGAATTCGTCATTGATATATTTCTCACCTTTTATTCATCGTCACCATCATTAATTCATCATTAATAATATGTTTAGTCTAATTAGCTTGATTTAGTTTATTAATTAACCTTATTAATCTTGTATAATTCATTCTAATCGGTTTCGTCCATGTTTATCGCTTTTATGACCATTAATCATATGTAAATAACCTGCTAATCACTTTCATCCGAGTCAATTGTTTATAATCAACCATTAAATACACCAACGAATATTAACAACTTGCAATTCCGGCTTCACAGCCAGAACTGAGCCAAGGAACAGACGCAGCGACTGCTGCGCCTCTTCCAAAGGACGCAGCTCTGCTGCGCCTGTTCCTGGTTGATTTCTGTCTCTGAACTCCCGTTTTGCCTTGACTTAGTTATTAATTACGTATTTAATTAACTATTAACTGTAATATCACCCTAATTCCTGTTCGTTAATTCATTTGTTTATTCTTTTCTAAAACCATCCGTTTTAAATATATTTTCGACATAGATCATTTAAATCCGATGTAATTATTGTAATTTCCTTTATTGTATTTATTATTGCATTTTTATTATTGTATTGCTTGTATGCCTTCACATGTAATTGAACTTAAATCTCTACTTCGACCTCAATTGTATGCTAATTACTTGTTCACCGACTTAGTTAATTCTCACATGTTAGGATTAATCTATTGGATGTTGCATTGCATGCATATAATCGACAATATATCGAGTATAGACAATTTCCCTAATCATTAGTAGAGGCCGCTATCGAGGCGGGCGGGATTAGGTGTTCGATCAAAAGAGCTTCCTAATACGTACCCTTACCCCTTACTCCAAATCTCTGTGGACATTCGTGTTCATTGGCATCCACGAGAGTCATTCTAGACATAGAATGCTAAGGGTAACGAGTTCTTGGTGTCTATGTCACTACTTTGTGTCTTGACATGGCACGAGGTATTCGAACGGTTTCCAATTTTCCACAATAAATTGGTGGCGACTCCACAAATGCAAACGCTTGTTCCCAAGCGCCCCCGTAGGCCCGCGTCCATACCCTAATTCCTCCGTTAGATTAGTATAAATAGGGACCTTCGTTCCTCATATTTCTCACGCGAGTGTCCGCCCTTCTCTTCTCCCTTTGCATTCTAACACTGCACTCTTTGCTTATTGACGTCTACGTGCTTGAACTTTCGACCACGTAAGCTCGGATCCTTCTGAGTACCAGTCTCGTTTTGCATGACCGACCAATTTGACCAACTCCACTTCAATTAATCAAATCAATTTAATTTAATTCCTCTTACGAGGGCACTTTCATCATACATTCGAGTCGAGCAATCACTAATCGTTAACTTAGTTAATCTCATTTTGTCAAACATGTAAGTCTGAGGGTGCAAATCCCATGTTTTATTATTGCATTTTATTATTGTATAAATTATTGTAAGATTTACGTCGAAAACATGTTTAAAACCGATTTATAAAACCCTTTTATCAAACTTATTTTCACGGATTAGCAGTAACCAGACGTCGAGAAGAAACGCAGCAACAGATGCGCCTCTTCGAAGAGTCGCAGCATCTGCTGCGCCTCTTCCAGGGGCTGCCGCTGTTTCTGCTCTTCTTCTTCTTCCTCGGTTTCCTGTTGACTTCGTCTCCTTTATTTTACCTTCTTATTTTCTTCATATTTTATCCGTATATAATAATTCTAACATGTTCTTATTATTTATCACGTTAAATTTCCGACTTAAATCCCAAGTAATCAATATTTGCGGGTTTTCGTCATTAAAATCAAACCCGGATTTTAGAGATTCGATTCGTTCATATCAAATCTCTGGAATTCGCCTTTTGTATATTTCATCTATTTATCATCATCTAACCTCATTAATTTGCATGAATAAACCTAATTAATTTGTAATTAGTCTATAATTCACCTTAGTTCGCTATAATTCATTCTAAATTCGTTCTAATTAATTTAAGTTCGTTCTTTATTGCTTTTATGACCAAATCACATGTAAATAATCCGTTAAAACACTTATACTTGAGTCGAACATTAATAATCGATCATTAAATCACCAACGAACATTAACAATATGCAGTTCCGGCTTCACAGCCAGAACTCACCTCAGGAACAGACGCAGTAACCACTGCGCCTCTTCCAAGGGACGCAGCACTGCTGCGCCTGTTCCGGGGTGATTTCTGTCTCTGAACTTCCGTTCTTGCTTTGACCTAGGTTATTAGCTTATGTATTAATCGACTTTTAATCGTAGTATCACCACTAATCTGTCTGTTTTCTAACCCTAATTATTTTCCTTTTATTTTCTCAAATTAACCGTTTTAAACGTATTTTCGACGTAAATGATTAAACCATTGTAATTATTGTAATTTTAATTATGGTTTGTTTTATTTATTATACTCTTTATTATCGTTTGTTTGCTTTCACATGTAATCAACCTTAAATCCCTACTTTGACCTAATAAGTGATAAATTACATCTTCACCGACTTAGTTAATTCTCACATGCTAGGTTTAAAACAATGGATGTTGCATTGCATGCATATAATCGACAACATATCAAGTATAGATAATTTCCCTAATCATTAGTAGAGGCCGCTATCGAGGCGGGCGGGATTAGGTGTTCGATCAAAAGAACTTCCTAATACGTACCCTCACCCCTTACTCCAGATCTCTGTGAACATCCGTGTTCATTGGCATCAACGAGAGTCATTCTAGACATAGAATGCTAAGGGTAACGAGTTCTTAGTGTTTATGTCACTACTTTGTGTCTTGACATGACGCGAAGTATTCGAACGGTTTCCAATTTTCCACAATAAATTGGTGGCGACTCCGCAAATGCAGACGCTTGTCTTCCCAAGCGACTCCGTGGGCCTCCCGTGTCCACAGTTTGGCGACTCCGCTGGGGAGTAATACACTTACGTGTTACCAAGGGTGAAACTTGAACAAGTTTAGGGAATAGTCTATATGAGACAGTTGTCGGTTTTCATTGCTCGATCTTCCTAGATCGTTTTATTCGGCCTTCCTAGGCCCAACCCAACCCATTCGACCAATCGACCCGTCTGGACGGTCCAAATTCTTATCTGGGCCTAAGGATGGATAGCGATTGACGTCAACCATACCATGACGCTTACTCCCGTTTGTATCAAGGGCTTTCACTACTCGAGGGAATGGACTAGGAACCGGCCTTACTCATGTTTGGCACAGGCCTCTCCACAGACCCGGGTTTGATTGCTTGGTATGGCAACCCACTCTTTTAAGCCAAAACCCTTTAAATGCACTCAGCATACCGTTATAATGCCTGTTTGAATGCTTGTATCATATGTGATCACCATTTTCTAAACCAAAACCATGACGAATTTTGTAAAATCGAAAAGATTTTTCAAAATGTAAATATTTTCGAAAATGGCCCAAATTAGCGCAAAATGAGTCAAACCTCTTTCCAAATATCGAGTCAAAATTCGGGCCTCAAAACCCATTTCAAAACCTCACTTCGAGTCAACACTCCTACAACTACACTACAGTTGACTAGGATAAACATTTCAAAACTTTGTCATTTTCAAACCTCACTTGACACAAGTGGCACACTCCCACTCCACAATTTGAGTCTTTTCTTTGAGTAAGTGTGCTAGAGTGGTCGATCGTGTTTTGATTCCTCATCGATCTCTTATCCAGTTTCCAAGATGCCTGAAACTAGTACCATAAACGCCAACAGTCAACCCCAAAATGGTAATGATCAAATCCTAGCTGCGCTCGCTCGTCTCCAAACAAGCCAAGACCAAGTTTATGATCGCCTCAATACAATCGAAGGCCGAATTATTGTTGTAGAGACTAGGCTACCTCCTACAGAAGATGAAGTTCCTAGTGAATTCGTGAATGACAACCTTCCACACTATCTTGGACAAGCAGAAATCAACCCTCCAGTAGGTCTTACTGAAGCTAAAAAGCGACTCCAATACTTGGAGGAGCAACTAATGTACCTCAAAGGAGATGATATCTATAGAGAAAACAATCGCAAGTATGAGGCCGTGAGCGCCAAATTACCAACCAACTTCAACATGACTGATATCCCAAAGTTCAAGTGACATGAAAACACTTTGAACCACATTCGTGCTTTCAAAGACTACATGTCTATCAAAGGCATCAAACCCGAGATGTTCTTAAGGATCTTTTCTTCATCTCTCGACACCATTCCTAAGCAATGGTTTTATTCTCTAGAGCACAAGAAGATTGCCACCTGGGATGACGCCGCAATCGAGTTCGCTAAGCAATACGCGGATAATGCTGAAATCCAAGTCAATATGCGCACTCTAGAGGTTCTTACCCAAAATGAGAAAGAAGGCTTCACCGACTTCCTAAGTAGGTGGAGGAAGACTAGTACACAACTTGTCGAGCGTCCAGATGAAGCTACCCTCGTGGAAAAATTCGTGGATAACTTAAGACCCATCTATGCAAATCACTTAAGGTACCAAAACATTAAGACCTTCAAGGACTTAACTGTGCTAGGGACAATAATCGAAGATGATATCCGTAAAGGACTCTTGTCCAAAACGGTGGGTCGTGGATATCAAGGCTCGACGAGTCGTTCTTATGGCTCTACTAGCAAGACTGATGAGGTTAACCTTCTCAAATCATCAAAGAAGAATAACCCCCAAAGGAAGTTCACAAACATTGGTGACACATACTCTAATGCTTTGAAGAGATTGATGAAACAGGGTAAGCTCCAACCCATAGGGCCTACACCTAATCCAGAAAAGAAGTCCAAGTTCTGGGACGAAAATTCATACTGCGAATATCATAGAGGTAAGGGACACGATACAGAGAAGTGTTACAAGCTAAAACACGTCCTTCAAGATATGATCGAAGACGGTCGCCTACCCATACCTCCTGGAGGTAAGCCTAACAATACTCAGAATCCTCTTGAAATTCTGGTAATTACAAATGAAGAATCTACCTTAGATTGTTCACACCTTATCTCTCCGATCGAAGGGGAAGTCAATGGAATATGTGCAGACAGCGATGAAGATGTCTACCTCCAGGATCTTCCCTTGATCAAAAGTGTCGAAAGTCTTACAGATGAAATCATCGCCATGATGCTTCGGGACGGTCACCCTGCCGCATTAATCACTGAAACCAGTTCGAATCAGCAAAAAGGATGGAGAAAGTCGATCAAATGGACAAACAACCAAGGAAGACTCTTCAAACTCACCACTGGAGAAGGAGAGATGTTCAAAGGAGAACCCGAAGATAACGAATTCGAGTCAGAGTCGGAGTCGGAATCAGAGTCGGAGTCTAGAGAAGTCCCTAGAGAGTCTCCTCCTGTCGTCACTCCCAATCCCCTTGTTTCTCCTAGCATAGTATTAAGTAGTACCAGTAGTTCGGGAAATGTCTCAACAGCTGTCCCTCTACAACCACTGACTACTGAACATATGGCTTCTTTGTCTCAACTATTTTCAAAATTTAATATGAATAAATCAGATTCTGCTTACTCTTTGTGTTATTCTGAATGCAATTCTATTTACGATGATAATGAGGATGATCCAGACCCAGACTCAATCGAAATACCTCCCTACATAGCTAAAGAAATATTACAAGAAGGGGAAGGGGCACCAGTTATAGAGAACACTGAACCCATCAACGTAGGAACCGAACTAGAACCCCAAGAACTTAGGATAGGGACAACCTTAAGCCCAACCGAAAGGGCCAGTTTCATAGACCTCCTACACGAGTTCAAAGACGTTTTTGCTTGGTCCTACAAAGACATGCCAGGGATCGACAGGGATATTGCAGAACACAGAATTCCAATCAAACCAGGTTTCAAACCTGTAAAGCAGAAGCTTCGTCGGATGAGGACAGAATGGGCTCTTAAAATCAAAGAAGAAGTCGATAAACAATTCAAAGCCGGGTTCATCAAAGTTTTCGAGTATTCAGACTGGGTGGCCAACATAGTACCCGTACCCAAAAAGGATGGGAGAATCCGAGTTTGTGTTGATTTCAGAGACTTAAACAAAGCGAGTCCCAAGGACGACTTTCCTCTACCACATATCGACATATTGGTAGACAATACAGCAGATCACGCGTTGTTATCCTTCATGGACGGATATACAGGATATAATCAGATCAAAACGGCCATAGAAGACATGCATAAGACTGCCTTTGTTACTCAATGGGGCACCTATTATTATACTGTTATGCCATTCGGGTTAATCAATGCTGGAGCTACGTATCAACGCACTGCAAACACACTCCTACATGACATGATGCATAAAGAAGTAGAGGTGTACGTGGATGATATGATTGTGAAGTCCAAAGATAGGAAGGGGCACATTGATAATCTTCGCAAGTTCTTCCTAAGACTACGAAAGTACAACATGAGGCTCAATCCCCAAAAATGTGCATTCGGAGTAACGTCAGGCAAGCTTCTGGGATATGTCGTCAGTCAACGAGGAATAGAAATCGACCCTTCCAAAATCAAGGCTCTAATCGAAATGCCACAACCTCAGACAGAGAAGGAGGTTAGGGGATTTATAGGCAAGGTGCAATACATAAGTCGATTCATATCGAAACTTACCATGATCTGTGAACCCATCTTCAAAAAGCTAAAGAAAACAGATCATATCATATGGGATGACGATTGTCAAAAGGCGTTTGACAAAATTAAGGAGATACTTGCCAAACCACCAGTGCTCATGCCTCCACAACAAGATCAACCTCTTGGTTTATATCTCACAGTGACCGAAACAGCCATGGGGGCTATACTAGCACAAACCGTCGGAAAAGAAGAAAGAGTTATCTACTACCTTAGTAAGAAGTTCTTGGACTACGAATGCAAATACACACCTCTCGAAAAGACATGCCTCGCTCTTGTGTGGGCAACAAAGAAGCTACGCCATTACATGCTTAGCTACTCCGTCAAGGTGTACTTCAAAATGGATCTTGTCAAATACCTCTTTGAAAAACCCGTTCTCAATGGACGCTTGACAAGATGGACCTTAATGCTCTCAGAGTTCGATCTCAAATACGTACCTCTAAAGGTTATAAAAGGGCGTGCCGTTGCCGAGTTCTTCGTAGATAATCCCATCAACGACACCCAAGTAGTAGACACATGGTCATTCCCAGACGAAGATATACTACAAACCAATGTAGACTCTTGGGAGCTTTATTTTGATGGAGCATCGAACCTAAGAGGATTTGGGATAGGAGTATTGCTCATTTTTCCTGAAGGTGAGCATACACCACTATCTGTCAAACTCGACTTCGGGGTGACAAATAACGCAGCAGAATATGAAGCTTGCCTTATTGGACTACAAGCAGCAGTAAGTTTAGGCATAAAAAATCTTCGAGTTCACGGAGATTCATCCTTGATCATCAACCAAATTACGGTATCTTGGAAAATTCGAAGTGAAAGTCTAGCGCCTTATCAGGCCAGGATAGATCAGGTTGCCCAATTCTTTGATCAAGTGACCTACCTACATCTACCTCGAGAAGAAAATCAGTTTGCAGACGCTCTTGCAAAACTTGCATCACTGATTAACATGCCAGACGATATGGTAGAAATGCCTTTATGCATCGAACGACGGTCAGAACCAGCATATGTGCACCAAATTACAGATGAAGAGGAAAACCCAGGGGAGCTTTGGTTTCAGGCCATTCTAAACTTCAAGCTCAATGGTACATATCCACCAGACATGGATAAGAGAGGACAACATGATATATGCCTACTCGCCTCTCAATATCTCCTCATGCAAGGAGAGTTGTACAAAATAACACCTCTTGGTGTATTTTTACGTTGCCTTGATCATTCACAGGCACATAAAGTGATGGAATAAGTTCATGATGGAGAATGTGGCCCTCACATGAGTGGACCAATGATGGCAAAGAAAATCATGCGTCTGGGATATTATTGGATCACAATGGAATCCGATTGCATCAAATATGTCAGACATTGCCATAACTGCCAAATCTTCGGGAATGTGCAACATGTCCCTCCTTCGCTACTCTACACCATGACATCTCCTTGGCCATTTTCTACTTGGGACATCGACATCATCGGGAAGATCACCCCAGCTGGAACAGGAGGTCACTGTTTCATTTTGGTGGCGATCGACTATTTCACCAAATGGGTAGAAGCGGCATCTTACACTAGTCTCACAGCCAAAAACGTGGTAAAGTTCATACAAACCAATATCATCTGTCGATATGGTTGCCCACATGAGATCATCAGTGACAATGGATCACATTTCCAGGATGAGACTGAACAATTGCTAGCCAAGTACAAAATCAAACACCACCATTCTTCGCCATATAGACCTCAAACTAATGGCGCGGTGGAGGCAGCCAATAAGAATGTTGTCACAATCCTCAAGAAAATGATCGATAATTATCGCGATTGGCCAAGTAAGATACCCTTCGCCTTATGGGGTTATCACACATCCGTTAGGACGCCCACTAGGGCTACTCCTTTCTACTTAACTTACGGCATGGAAGCTGTACAACCAGTTGAACTAGAGATCCTATCCTTACGCATCCTGCTCGAAAGCCAAATTCCAGAAGCCGATTGGAAGAAAGATAGGTATGAAGAACTCATCCTCTTGGATGAACGAAGATTGCGTGCATTGCATAATGTGCAAACTTATCAGGCACGTATCAAACGAGTCTTCAACAAAAGGGTTAAGCCTAGAAACATCAAAGAAGGAGACTTAGTCCTCAAGTTAGTTAGAGCTCTTCTACCTGTCGACCCACGTGGAAAGTTCAAGCCCAACTGGGCCGGACCATTCTTGGTCAAGTCAATACTCCCGGGGGGTGCGGTTAGGATCACAGACCTAGATGGGAATGAATTTGCTAACCCAACTAACCTCGACCAACTAAAACGATATTATGCCTAGAATAGGACAGAAACGCGCCTCGCGTAACACCCACGTGCCACTCATGCGACACGAAATAAAACGGCCCCTGCCCTGCTGAAATAAAACCTATGTTACCTTGCTCTTGCATTCTGACAATTCGTCATCCTCATATCATCAAATAAATTGAATTGTATTTTACGAGTAAGTAAAGATCATGCTCACTTTCCAGTTCGCTACAAGCTCTTGCTTAGAACAATTATTCTTTTACATTTACTCGAACTACGCGCAAGGGTTTGATTTCATTTTTTTAATGAATACGTAGGCAATCCTTCACAGGATACAACCCATTATTTTAAATGTAAATAGAAGGACATTTGCATTTGCATTTGAAATTCGACAAGAGTAATAAAAGAAAGGAAATCACAATAGTTTCATAACTAATTAATCTTTTATTCATTTCTTCCATAAATAATAATAATACGCCACATAATATAAAAATGCTAAAAAGTAAATAGGCTAGGATTCTAAAAACCCCCACCACTTATTACAAATAATAATAATAATAATAATAAATAATATTACGACTTAGGCTATTATTCCATCTTTCCTTTGCCTTTGTCATTTTTATCATACTTTTCATCTCGACCACGAGTCAGGCGCTCCTGTGCTATTTCGAACCTGATCACCAAGGGTCTCTCTCGCGGTCTAGCCTTACCATTTCGATCAACCACCATCTCTACGGCAGGAGAAGTCTTCGGTTTCTTCGACGGATGAACGACTCGGAATCCGGCCTCTTCCTCCCCCTCATTCAAATACTTTGGTTCTCCTTTGCTACCTCACGAATCTTGTAGTCAACGGGCTCGCGCATCCTAAATTTCTCGCGTTCATCAGGAGTAGTAGCCTTCTTCCATTGCAAATATGAATCTGATACCCATAATGAGCTAACAGAAGGATGTATGAACCACATGTTTCTCTGAGCCCACTTGAGAGCCCACTCTCTACGACTCTCGGTAGTATGTGCCAATGCAATCTGAGGAACAGTATCAAGCTTAGGAATTTTCTGTTTCAAGCCCACCTGCCTCATTAATCTCTCCGGGAAGATGCATATCATAAATTCCAAACCGGGAATGCGAACCGACCGAGTAGGATCTAAGGATGACACTCCAGTGACTGACTTGAGATGCCACCATGGCACTGTAGGAAATATTGGTATACTTCCCTTATAATTAAGGATTATAACGAATTTATTATGATGAATACGAGTCATAAAATAAATTACATAAACAAAATAGTAGAGAATTAAGAAATAACCTTCGGTCCTAACTAATATGGCCTATGAACAATATCGCAATGATATTCTCCTATCAGTTGCACCCAAGATGATATGAGATATGCCTTTGTTCTTTGCTAGAATCGATCCCCAATTAACTGATTAATTTTTAGGGTTTTGTGTATTTTTGATGAGAGTGTGCTAGGTTAAAATTAGGTTAAGAAAATGATCTTTCCCCCCCCCTCAAACCGTGTAGGTTGGAGTATATATGGGAGATATTTCTTTCCCTTTTTCGGTTTTAGCAACAACCACAAATCAGGATAAAATCCTCTTATTTTCGGTTATTCTAAAATTATATATATAATGTGTACATTTTATTAACTGTCATATATGTTGTCCCGTTTTAATAAGTCCATACATAACTGATTGTAGTCGATTTATTAAATCCGGCCTGACAACATATATTATAACAATCTCGTGTAAAATATACATTAACTATAAATATCGCATATTTATAATTAGCTAATTTAATATAACCGATTACATTTAATTACGAATTAACATCTTAATTCGTTCCAGCTAAAATTATATACATTAATTAAATATAACAGTTTATATTCAATTTACGAATTAACAACTTAATTCGTCTCAGCTAATATTATTTAATCGGCATTAAATAATCGTCTCATCAACACATTGACTAACTGTTTAGTCAAATACTTGGACTAACCTTTTAGTCAGGCATCAATGTGATTACATTTCCATAATCACATCTCTCAAACACATCCTTTAGGTGTGACTTTTAGGGACCAGTTGATCACCGCCAACAGTATGATAATAACGTCAAACTTTCTAGCAAGTCAACCGTTATTAGGTAATCGTTAATCAACTGATAAAATACGAAGTATACCCTTGTAAACCTATAAGAGATTTATAAATGTTATCACACTAATTTGTGGAGGACACAAGCTCCAACAAACTCCCACTTGTCCTCACAAGTGTATGTGCGATAACCGATTCTCATATCCTAAAATTTCTCCCACTCAATGTAAAACAATTTGCAAAATCCGTATTCACAAAGGTCGTATTTTACAAGTGATCAATATCAAGAGTGGTTTCCCCGACTAGAGAGTAACTTAACTGATAAACGAATCATCATTCGAGCATGGCCATGCATTTCAGTTACAACTCCTCGAGTGGCCCTGAGAAATAACTATACCTGATAAGGGTTGGATATTTTCTTCAACTCGAATCCTGCAGATGTAAGCACAAAGTATGAAATGACCCGAAAAAAATCTACTTAGTCTCCGATTCACGGCAGACCATGAGAAAGAAACCAAAGTCACCCAAAGACTGCCTTAATCTCAGGAGACAGTCGATAGTCAAAAGAATCGACTCTAGGAACACAATGGACGTCCAATCCACGACCTGGCACCGAATGTTTTTAAACATTTAGGACTCCATTACGTTGTCACAAAAATTTGTCCTACGAGGTATCGTTGTAATCTCGCATCTGTGATCGATCAGTCAACCGTTTGACTTATGGCTCGTTGAACCCACCATCAATCGACTGCACAATATAATAGCCAGAGTTATCAGCTCATATGGGCGATTACGGACCAAAACAAATATAATGTAATTCAGTTCACTTTGTGGCGTTCAATGTTGTCAGCACAATCCACATGAAAAACAAAATATGAAATAAAACGATGAAGTTATAAATAGTATATGAAAAAGATAATGTATCAAATCCATAATCAACTACTACAACTCAGGAACACGTTTAATTCCCATGGAAATGACGTGCCCTTCATGCTTATCATAATTCAACGGTTTAGTGAGAGGATCCGCGATGTTATCATCCGAAGCTATCTTGTCAATCACTATCTCTTCTTGCTCCACGTAATCACGGATCAGGTGAGCTTTCCGATGTACATGTCTAGATTTGTTGCTAGACTTTGGCTCCTTAGCCTGGAATATGGCACCTCTATTGTCACAATAGATGGTGATCGGGTCATTCGCACTAGGAACTATCGTAAGTCCTTGTAAGAATTGACGCATCCATATACCTTCCTTTGTTGCTTCCGAAGCGGCATAGTACTCGGATTCAGTAGTAGAATCTGCTACAACATCCTGTTTGGAACTCTTCCAGCTGACCGCAGCACCATTAAGAGTAAAGACGAACCCGGACTGAGATTTTGAATCATCTCGATCCGTTTGGAATCTAGCATCTGTGTAACCGATTGCGCATTGCTTAGTATCACCTCCATAAGTCACTACCCAATCCTTAGTCCTCCGTGGGTACTTGAGGATGTTTTTAACAGCCATCCAGTGTGTTTCACCTGGATTGCGTTGGTACCGACTCGGCATACTCAATGCATATGCCACGTCTGGACGTGTGCATATCATGGCATACATGATCGATCCTATGGCTGATGCATAAGGAACACGACTCATGCGTTCAACCCCTTCAGGCGTCGTGGGTGACTGAGACTTGCGCAACTGCATCCCAGACGTCATTGGAAGGTTCCCCTTCTTGGAGTTGGTCATGCTGAACCTATCAAGAATCTTATCCAAATAAGACTCCTGACTAAGTGATAACATCCGTCGTGATCTATCTCGATAGATACGGATTCCCAATATGCGTTGTGCCTCACCCAGATCTTTCATCTGGAAATGGTTCTTCAACCATCCTTTAACCGAAGATAAGAGAGGAATGTCATTTCCAATCAAGAGTATGTCATCGACATACAATATCAAGAAAACAATCTTACTCCCACTCGACTTCATATATAAGCATGGTTCCTCGACCGATCGAGTGAAACCATACTCTTTTATCACTTGGTCGAAACGATGATTCCAACTCCGAGAAGCTTGCTTAAGTCCATAAATGGAACGCTTAAGCTTGCATACTTTCTTAGGATTTTCAGGATCTATGAAACCTTCGGGTTGCACCATGTACAACTCCTCCTCCAAATAACCGTTTAAGAAGGCGGTTTTCACATCCATTTGCCAAATTTCATAGTCATGAAAAGCGGCAATTGCTAAGATAATCCGAATGGAACGCAAAGATAACTACGGTGCAAAAATTTCATCATAATGCAATCCGTGCACTTGAGTGAAACCTTTTGCCACTAGTCGTGCCTTATAGGTATCTGGTTGCCCGTCTACAGAACGCTTTATTTTGTAAAGCCATTTGCACTGTAGAGGTTTTACCTTATTAGATAAATCAACAAGATCCCATACGTCATTCTCATACATGGAGTCCATCTCGGATTGCATGGCTTCAAGCCATAGCTTTGAGTCGGAACAGGTCATGGCACCTTTATAGGTAGCGGGTTCATTACTCTCTAGGAGCAAAACGTCACTCTCCTCGACCATACCAATGTATCTGTCCGGAGGATTAGAGACTCTACCCGACCTCCTAGGTTCCTGAGGAATGTTAACCGTATCATCAGTTGGAGGAACAACTTCCTCCATCCGTTCCTCGGTTGTTGGTTCTTGAACTTCCGACAGCTCGAAGGTTCTATTACTTGTCTTGTTCTCGAGAAATTCTTTCTCTAAGAACGTCGCACTAGCCGCAACAAAAACTCGATGTTCGGTAGGCGAATAGAAGTAATGACCAAAAGTTCCTTTTGGATAACCAATAAAGGATGTCTTGACCGATCGCGGGCCGAGCTTATCCTCGTGTCTCCACTTGACATAAGCCTCACAGCCCCAAACCCGAATAAAGGACAAGTTAGGGACCGTTCCCTTCCACATTTCATATGGAGTCTTGTCGACAGCTTTAGACGGACTTCGGTTAAGTATAAGAGCAAAATGACAAAAGAGCAAAACCCCATAATGAATCAGGTACTACCGTGTGACTCATCATGGATCGAACCATATCAAGTAATGTTCGATTTCTCCGTTCGGACACACCATTTAATTGAGGTGTTCCAGGTGGAGTTAACTGTAAAACGATTCCACAGTCTTTAAGATGTTGATCAAACTCATTTGAAAGATATTCGCCACCCCGATCTGAACGGAGTGCTTTAACCTTTCTACCCAGTTGGTTCTCAACCTTGTTCTGGTATTCCTTGAATTTCTCAAAGGACTCACTTTTATGCTTCATTAAGTAGACATATCCGTATCTACTCAAATCGTCCGTGAAAGTGATAAAATATCTATAGCCATCTCTAGCGGTAATTGACATAGGTCCACAAACATCAGTATGTATGGGTCCTAATAGGTCACTAGCGCGCATTCCAACACCTTTGAAGGAAATTCGAGTCATTTTGCCAATGAGACATGATTCACACGTGCCATATGTAGAAAAATTGAATGCGGGAATAGTCCCATTATCGACGAGTTTCTTTACACGTTTTTCATTTATGTGTCCCATTCGACAATGCCATAGATAGGTTTGATCTTTGTCACCAACCTTTAATTTCTTATTATTCACGTGTAATATTTCCGTGGTTTGATCTAAGATGTAAATTCCATTCATGGAAACTGCTTTGCCATAAATCATTTCATTGAAAGAGAAAATACAGCTATTATCCTTTATTGAAAATGAAAAACCGTCTTTATCAAGTACGGAAACTGAAATAATGTTCTTAGACAAACTGGGTACATAGTAACAGTTATATAAATATAACTCAAAACCACTAGGGTGTTGGATTACGTATGTTCCCTTCGAGACTGCAGCAACTCTAGCTCCATTCCCGACTCGCAGGTCCACATCACCCTTTCCGAGAGGTGTGATGTTTCTTAGGCCCTGCAAATGATTACACAGATGAGAACCACAACCAGTATCTAGTACCCAAGTTCCTAAACTTGCATGGTTAATCTCAATCATATGAATATAAGATGACATACCAACAGGAACGACGCGGCCTGCTTTAATGTCCCCAACTGATCAAAGGACCACCTTCGTTCTTCAACTTGTTCTCCCAATAGTTGCAAACCCAAGCGAAGTCCACCATATAGAGCCTGGTCCTCATCGCAATCGACCGAGCATGATATCCTGGCACGTTAACTGGGGGCTCGATCAATCGTAGACGCTCCATGAGCCAAACCTACCAGAAGGACGGGAATTAATATCAGAAAAGAAAAAAAAAAGGAAAAAAAAATCAAAAAAAAAATCGAATAAAAAAAAAGAAAAAAGAGAAAGAGGTTCTTACCTGCAAAATGATAGGACTTCCCAAGTAAGGGAGCTCATGGTTGGCTTTCCTATTATCCAGCCCCAAAATGGTCTCTTCTAAGCACAGACACGCTGGGCTCCTGCGCAGCTCCATCTGTTCCACCAAGCTCAAGTAACGAGGATCTCCTCTCATTTCCTTATCCACATGCCCTTGGAGGACATAACTATGCAGTAGGCAAAACCCGAATGCCCTACGCCTTGCCATGTAAGAGATATAAGGGTCTTCCCTGTTTATAAATCGATCAATAAAATCGAGCATACGGACTCCTTTTGAGGTCACAAGACGGTCAACCTCAGCTTTAGTCAGTCCAAACAAATCTCTAAACTTGCTTTTATACCCTTGAGAGCTAGAGGGTATGACAGGCATATTTTCTGGATCCCATCCTCCAATTGTAGCAATTTCCTCAGGAAAAGGACAGATATCACCTCCAGGGAAGGCAAACACGTGGAAATTAGGGTCCCAATATTCGAGACAAGCATCCAAGAATGGTTTCACAACCTTCACCAATTTGAGACTCAAAATCGACCCTAAATTGAAAGCACCCATGTCATGCTTCTCAACATTTGTAAATTCATTTGTCCAATCTTTGAGACGGTTTTCCAAGGCATCCATAATTTGTGAATTTTCTTCTATGAATATAGGAGGGTTTTATATAATAGACGGAAGAAGGATAGAGGAATTATATGAATAAAAGCTCCCTCGACGTCTATATTTATACTAAAAGCTGTTTCCTAATTTCAGTCAGAACTGAAGATATGAGGAAATGGCGCAGCACCTGCTGCGCCTCTTCGAAGGGTCGCAGCTCGTGCTGCGCCTCTTACTCAGAAGATTTCTGTGATTTTTCCGCTTTGGATCTTTCCTAAATTCCTTTTGCCTATAATTTCCTATTCCTATAGGATATTATTTTGGTAATTCCGTCAAATTGCCATATTTTATATTTCCTAATTTTCGGGACACGCTTGTCGAGACGAAATCAACATTTTCGCCACATAAGCACACTTACCCATTTCATTTTATTTTCTATTTTAGGGGAATCATTTCACTCCCCGTTTCACATTTCATTTCAAACTTATACATTTCTTTTTTCGTTTTTTTTAGGGGGTAGCCCTCCCTACCGTCCGGTCATTTCTGGCAATTTTTTCCCGCTCATTTCTGGGCAGTTTTTTTGCAATTTCTGGCAATTTTTTCCCGCTCATTTCTGAGCAGTTTTTGGCATTTTTTAGGTCTTTTTCTCGTTTTGCGCTAGTTTAAGCCATATGTACATTATGTGTTTACGTATAATTCTATGTAAATTTCGGCAGCATGACGGCATAAACCGTCATCTACCAAACCTGTTCTAAGCTAACCTGCAGGAACAAATAGACAACCCAGCAGCAAAGGCACTCAGGCCATCATATATACAATTAAAATGCTTTATGTACATCCAACTGGGGGCTCTTGCCCAAAACAAGTCCAAAAACCCAAAATGAAGTCCTAAATGTACAAAATATATACAACACAGCCGACGACAACAAAAACAAAGACAACCACTCCTGGTCGCCACCTCGCTTGGTGACCCTAGCCTCGAGAGCAGCGATCTCGGCGTCCCTGACCTCTAACTCCCTCAACAGGGAGCCGTCTCCTCCTGGGACTGTGCCAGCTCCTGCTCCAGGTCGCGTTCCCTCTGCAAATGACAAAGAAATGCCTTATTTCAATCATTACAAACAAAATGCGAGAAAATTACAACAAAATTCGAAGTAAAGTAAATGAGAGGTTCATACCTGTCGTCATCGGCCACCAGCAAGTGCCTCGATGGCAGTAGCCCGCAGCCGGTTGGCCACCCTCCACAACGCCACGTGCCGAGATGGCGCCACCTGCATCTCAATAAACAAAGGATTTTCAATGAAATGAACAAATGTATTCTTATACAATAATAAAAGTCAACTGAATCCGAGGCTTACCCTCCGAACCAAATGCTGCCACTCCTCAAGGCCAACATCTGTCACCGCCTCGCCAAAGTCGCGGAGCTCGGAGATCGTCGTCATCCCCGCCGCGTCAGTGTACTCAAGGGTCTCGGAGTACGCTGGGGGCTCGACGCCCGCCTCCTCAACCTCCTGAAAAATTCAAATGAAGTCTTTATTCGATGATCGTTCATCATTTTGTCAAGTCAATTCAAAAAGGGAAAATGAAGCACTTACCACGATCGGCAAGTACGCCAACCTCTGGCGAACAAACAGAGAGTACTCCTCACCAGAAAGGAGAAGAGCGTCGCCACCGACGTCTGCCAGGTCAGCCTCCCTCTCAGCGTCAGAAGGCTCCCTAAACATCGTCCGATGAGGATCGATGGGAACCGTGAAGGCATCACGAGAGCACTGACGAGTCAAACGCTCTCCCAGATACCACACTGGACCCATAGACGTCCTCAGCAGCAACCGACTCGAACTCCTAGGTCGAAGGACCTCAGCCACAAAAGGAGGGGCGTCGGGGTAGTCCACCCAAGGCCTGGGCACCCACTAAGACAAGCGAACAAGAGGTCATTCTTATGATCGCTTCTAAGAAGCAAGGAGTAAATAATGATGGAAAAGTAATCAAAAATACTTACGTCACTCAGCTTCAGGGCATTCACGCCCCGTCGACAGACATCGTAAGAAGAACGCTGGCTCTTCTTACGACACATCACCCAGTCCCGCACAACTGGGTAAGCCCTCGGCCTAGGCTCCGTCCTCTTGGGCGCAAAGCCCGAAAAGTAGGAGTACACCCACGCCTGCAAAGCAAGACAATCGATGATGATCTTTCACGATTCGATAAAAAGAGGAAATGATTTTTCATGATATAAAATGAAGGTTCATACCTCCAACAACAGTCCAGGGGCGACAGTAGCAGGAGAAGTCCCCTTCTCCAGCAGCTCAGGATGAACCATGACCCTCATGTAGCGTGTGAGGACCGCAAAGCCAGGAGTAACCCAGTCCCAACGGCCTAGGTCACTCAGGTCAGAGAGGAAGGGAAGAAGCTTCGTCGACAGCCTCTCCCCCTTGTCTCCAAGGTAGAGTGAAGACAAGAACCACCAGAGCCACAGGCGAGCCCTCTGCTCCGCAGTACAAGGAGGAGGAGCCACCTCCCTTCCATCCATCGTCACCAACGCCGGGATCTTACCCGCAAAGTAATCCCTGACTTAAGTGCTCGGCACTAGCCCGGGAACCGTAGCAGCACTCGCCGCCAGGCTCCAGCCGATCAGCCTCCTGGCCTCGGGTGAGTCCACCCTCATGGCCGTCGACGGCCACAACATAGCCTCCTCTCCACACGGTAGACCAGAAATCATGCCGTAGTCCTCCAAAGTGACTCCAACCTCACCAAAAGGCATGTGAAAGGTCGAGGTCGTGTCCCAGTACTAATCAAGGAAGGCTCGAATCAGGCAAAGGTTAGCCCGAAGCTTCCTTTCCTTGATCTCCCTCCACGCTCCCACCAAGGCTCCGAAAGCTCCAAGCTCGATGATGGCCTGCTCCTCCTCCGACAGCTTCCCATAGGCCTCCATCATCGTCGTATAGCCAGAGAAAGACCTCAAGTTCCCGGCCTCCTGTATCGATTCAACGCAAAGCTATCTTTAGCTCAAAGCGAAAGAGAAATGAAACGACAAATGAATAAAGAAAGATGATGAGAGAATGGCAAGCTCAAGACTTACCAAACTCTTCACCGTCCTGTAAGACAGGTGACTCTCCGCTGCCCAAATGAGATGGTGACCATCCTATTTCTCTACCCACTCAGGTGCCTTCATCAGCTGGCGACCGCCTCGTCCGACGTTGGCCCGTCTCGGGGCCTCCTCCTAATCAGCATGCTCAGCAATTGCCTCCTCGAACACCTCCTCAAAAGTAAGAGAAGGGTCGAAGTCGGTGTCCACGTCCATGGGAGCCCTCCCCGACGTAGAAGCCATGTCACCTGCAAAATTAGAGTAAATTAGGCCGCGTCAAATGACGGCGAGCCTCGGTCAAAGTGAATTCCAAGCCTTTCAAGCTCCGAATATGGCCTTTTCCCGCCATCTTTGGCCATTTTTTTCGAAACCCGGCCGCTCATGTGGAAAATGGGTCAAGACAAGTCTAAATTCGAGCCTAGTAATGGGTTTGAGTCGAAACTTCGGCAGCATTTCGCTATAACGACGATTATGCCCTAGAAAAGTGTCCTGAAAAGGCCATCACAAATCAAAAATCCGAGATGGTAGGAAGTTTACCCATCACACAAGGATCCCGAATACCAAATTTCATCACAAATGGGCAATCCTAAGGCCATTTTCGAAGCAATTTACAAAACAGCTGAGAAACCGTCTCAATTCTACTCAAATGCTCAATACTCAATGAAAATTCAAAAAGAACACATGGTTATTTTTCTTGCACTACCAATTATCCATTTCTAATATCAATTTTACAAGGCAAATCCATTTGGGGGAAAAGGCCCAAATTTTTGAATTAATTGGGTTGAAAACCCTAATTTTTTCGGTCCAAATTAAGCAAAATGCGGATGTTTAAACAAGAATAAGACACATACCTCGATTAGTCATGATTAATGCAAGATTTTGATCAAGTTTTGGCAAAATGTCGTTGGAATTTGAGAGAGTTTAAGAAGAATTTGTGTTTTGTTATAATGAATAAACACGGGTTCTGTCGAGTTTTTACTCAGACAGGGACGAACCAAGGAAAGGACGCAGCAGGTGTTGCGCCTCTTCCAAGAGTCGCAGCTCTTGCTGCGCCTCTTCCTCAGCTTCCCTCCAATTCAATTTTCAAAAATTCGTTACAAGTTCGTTATTCGGGGGGCCATCTTTTGTGCGCCTATTCTCCAACACCATATATCGTGCATTTGTTTCGTTTGATATTTATTCTTTGTCCGGACCCGTACCTTCGAGCAGACTGTGAATTGTCGTAGTACCTTACCTTCGAGCAGACTGTGAATTGTCGCAGTACTTTATCAAGACTTCGCTTGCAACAACGAGCAGGTTTTCTTCGACGGTGTTTCGATACACCTCAATTATTTTCCCAGCGAGAGTTCATGATAGCCGATTGTCCTTCTCGAGACATGGAGTTCGCTTGAGACCGACGCAAGCAGATTTCCCCCAACAGTTTCTACCGACGTCCTACTGCCCTTCAATATTACGTATTTCCCCTCGGAGTTCGACAAAGCAAGAAGTCTCAGGTATGATTTCTTCTTATGGTTGGCGAGCTTCCTTACGTAGTCTAATGGACTTTAAACGACCCTCCTCGATAGTCGACAGACTCTAAAATGTTCCCGACGACAGGTCCTTGGCTCAGACCCCTTGAGCCGCCTCGCGTCGCCATAGTCGTCAGGTTATAATATTCGATTGACCTGATGGCTATACTTTGACTTTCGCCTTGTCCAAGCCTCAGTCAAAGTGGGGGCTCTGTAGATACCTCATTTCTGCACCTCCCGCAAACCACCCGGTGATGATTGGGCCGCATGTTTGGTACACGGAACGATTTATGACAGTTCGTAAGTTTATCGTCAAGTGATAGCTCAAATACTTGTGTCTACCCCTTGGTCGTCGTCTACGCACCATTACGGTCGTTTTGACAGTAATTAGAGTTCATTTGGAGTCCGGGTCAAAAACCATCTTCATTTTCTAATAAACCGTTTAAAATGCCGAGTCGGAATGTTCTGGAGTATTCCGGATATTTCTATTCCATAATTTAATCTTTTCATCTTTTGGCAAAATATATCCCGAAATCATATTTTTAAACAATAAGGAAGTTGAGATCTACCGCAATTCCATAACAGAAACGCGGAAAATCTTTCTTCCGCAGGAGGAAACTTCTGGGGAAAGGACGCAGCACCTGCTGGGCCTCTTCCAAGGGTCGCAGTGGTTGCTGCGCCTCTTCCCCAGCCCTTTTCTGCGTATTTTCAAATCTTTTCGAGATTTGTTTCCAAAGTTTTACCGTAACCCTAATTCCTCCGTGTGATTAGTATAAATAGGGACCTTCGTTCCTCATATTTCTCACGCGAGTGTCCGCCCTTCTCTTCTCCCTTTGCATTCTAAGACCGCACTCTTTGCTTATTGACGTCTGCGTGCTTGAACTTTCGAGTTTCGACCACGTAAGCTCGGATCCTTCTGAGTACCAGTCTCGTTTTGCATGACCGACCAATTTGACCAACTCCACTTCAATTGATCAAATCAATTTAATTTAATCCTCTTACGAGGGCACTTTCATCACACATTCGAGTCGAGCAATCACTAATCGTTAACTTAGTTAATCTCATTTCGTCAAACATGTAAGTCTGAGGGTGTAAATCCCATGTTTTATTATTGCATTTTATTATTGTATAAATTATTGTAAGATTTACGTCGAAAACATGTTTAAAACCGATTTATAAAACCCTTTTATCAAACTTATTTTCACGGATTAGCAGTAACCAGACGTCGAGAAGAAACGCAGCAACAGCTGCGCCTCTTCGAAGAGTCGCAGCATCTGATGCGCCTCTTCCAGGGGCTGCCGCTGTTTCTGCTCTTCTTCTTCTTCCTCGGTTTCCTGTTGACTTCGTCTCCTTTATTTTACCTTCTTATTTTCTTCATATTTTATCCGTATATAATAATTCTAACATGTTCTTAATATTTATCACGTTAAATTTCCGACTTAAATCCCAAGTAATCAATATTTGCGGGTTTTCGTCATTAAAATCAAACCCGGATTTTAGAGATTCGATTCGTTCATATCAAATCTCTGGAATTCGCCTTTTGTATATTTAATCTATTTATCATCATCCAACCTCATTAATTTGCATGAATAAACCTAATTAATTTGTAATTAGTCTATAATTCACCTTAGTTCGCTATAATTCATTCTAAATTCGTTCAAATTAATTTAAGTTCGTTCTTTATTGCTTTTATGACCAATTCACATGTAAATAATCCGTTAAAACACTTCTACTCGAGTCGAACATTAATAATCGATCATTAAATCACCAACGAACATTAACAATATGAAGTTCCGGCTTCACAGCCAGAACTCACCTCAGGAACAGACGCAAGAACCACTGCGCCTCTTCCAAGGGACGAAGCACTGTTGCGCCTGTTCCGGGGTGATTTCTGTCTCTGAACTTCCGTTCTTGCTTTGACCTAGTTTATTAGCTTATGTATTAATTGACTATTAATCGTAGTATCACCACTAATCTGTCTGTTTTCTAACCCTAATTATTTTCCTTTTCTTTTCTCAAATTATCCGTTTTAAACGTATTTTCGACGTAAATGATTAAACCATTGTAATTATTGTAATTTTAATTATGGTTTGTTTTATTTATTATACTCTTTATTATCGTTTGTTTGCTTTCACATGTAATCAACCTTAAATCCCTACTTTGACCTAATAAGTGATAAATTACATGTTCACCGACTTAGTTAATTCTCACATGCTAGGTTTAAAACGATGGATGTTGCATTGCATGCATATAATCAACAGCATATCAAGTATAGATAATTTCCCTAATCATTAGTAGAGGCCGATATCGAGGTAGGCGGGATTAGGTGTTCGATCAAAAGAGCTTCCTAATACGTATCCTCTCCCCTTACTCCAGATCTCTGTGAACATCCGTGTTCATTGGCATCCACGAGAGTCATTCTAGACATAGAATGCTAAGGGTAACGAGTTCTTAGTGTCTATGTCACTACTTTGTGTCTTGACATGACGCGAAGTATTCGAACGGTTTCCAATTTTCCACAATAAATTGGTGGCGACTCCACAAATGCAGACGCTTGTCTTCCCAAGCGACCCCGTGGGCCCCCCGTGTCCACACCTTGGCCGAGTTACATCCGGATATTCGATTAATCTCTTGGTCACCAATCCCATATTGAAGAATGGACATGGCCTTAGTGTTTTTCTCGACTTTCCTATAATCGGCTTTAACATATTTGTCCTCACTTTTTAAGGTACTAGTGCCATCAGCATTAGTCACTTCAATTTTGAGGGGACCCTTTTGAATGATCAACCAGCATTCATAGTCCGCACTTTTGACATAGTGCTCCATGCGATGTTTCCACCAAGCATAGTTTTCTCCCTTGAAGATGGGATACTTAGTATGTTTTGAATCGTCCATAATTATAGGATCAACTCTTTGGTTTTAACCAATATCAAGAGGACGAGGCTCTGATACTAGTTAAAGAGTTAGGAACGATAAACACCTAAGAGGGGAGGGGGGTGAATTAGGTGTACCTTTTAAAATTTTGTCCTTAACTTAGTTAATTGATAACGTAATTAAAGAACCTTAAAGCACACACCTTGAAAAACTTAATAGAATGTAAGTTCACAAGATGGTACAACCATTTTATGTCACAGTATAACTGACTGTGACACAGAACTTAATTAGATATAGACGAGAAATGGCAAAGTGAAAGAACGTAAAAGTAAATGAACAAACAAACTGTTGGAATAAGTGTCCTCCGACAATAATGCGATCACAACTGTCGATCATGATGATCACATGTTTAAATCTCATTTTAAGAATACATGTGGGATGTAATATTTTACAGTCAACTGGTCCACACATATCGGTAATGATTGGCTGACTAGAGTTTGACATTACTGTCGTGCGACGGTGGTGATCAGTTGATCCCCTTAGGTCATACCTATAGGGAAATACTCTTAATTGATTATTTAGTTAATCGTATGCCGATACGGGTTAATTAAATTGCTTAAAATTGACGGATGATTTTATGAGTAAAGTTAATGTGTCTTATTGTAATTCGATTAAATTAGATACGGTCTAAGTAATCGAATTATTTTATTACTTAGATTAAAATATTATTTACGAAACAATTGAAACAGAATGAATAATTTATAAGTGCAAGTTGTTGTAGTTTATAATTGTATGACCCATTTTGGTACAAGTGATTGTGAATTACTAATTATTTTTGTATGTGACATATTTAATTTATATGATGATTTTTAATATGTTAAAAATGCATTATAATGTAACATGTCTTGTAACATGTCACATATGTCACATTTGACAAATGACAAAAATGAAATGGACCACCATATTATATGGGGTGACCGAAAATGGGGTTAAGGGTGAGTGTGCCTAAATTAAGTTGTTTAGTGGGAGGCATCATGATTAACCTCTACATGATAGGGTTGCATGCCTACCCCTTGAATAGAACAACCTAAAAAGCAACTAAGCATGCATTGGCACCCTCTTCCCTCCCTCCTAAAACCGGTTTTCCCCTTTCCCCTTATGGATATGAATTATTCTCATTTTTCATATCATTCATTCTACTATTTTTCTAGAGTGAGAAAAATACTACCATTCTCTACTATTTTGTGAAATACACTTAGAGAAAGAAACCTCATAAAATTACTTCCTCTTGAACCGATTTTTCAAGAGCAAAATAACAATTAATTTTTGTGTCAATTTTATAGTAAGACTTATATTATTTCTAGTACAAAATAATATTAGTTATTAAGAGGTTTCCTTGGATATATGCTTTTGGGAGAGATTCTAAACTTGAATCTTGTTCATCCATTGTTGGAAAGCTCAAGATCTAACAAGAAGGAGATCTTATTGGTGCCCAATATGGCCGAAAATTAGATGGTGAGAAATAGATTTTTCCATCTCTTTTATTAAAGTTTGCATGCATAAGATTTGTAATTATTTTATGACTAAATAATTTCTCACATATATGAATATGTTAAATAATGAGATAATTAATTCTAACAAGCGGTATCATGAGCCTTAGGTTGTTTGCATGCAAATCGGTTATTGTTTTTCCGAGTTATAAGATTAACAAACAAAACTTATAAATTTGTGTTTATTATGATATATCACGAAATTTATTTGCATGTTAAAGTTTCTGGTCCTAAAATATTTTTAGGATATTTTGGTTCATTTATGGATTTTATTGTTCATTTTAAATAATAATGGCATTAAAATGTGATTTTTATGATAAAAATGTCATTTTTGAACTAAAAATAGCTAAACTTTGATTGTTTTAGTGGTTTTTGGATATGTTTTCACATATATTATCTACTGATGACCTGTAAATTTTCATGATAAAATGAGTTGTTATGCTCGAAATATGGATTTTTCAAGTTAAAATCGTATTTAAATGGGTAAATAGGTTAATATGACTTATATTTCGAATCTGGTCATGGAAATTTAGTATGTTGTCACATTCAATTTTACAAGATGTGTATAAAATATTTGGCTATAACGAAGTCTTTATGCATGATTTATGAATTTTTGATGAAACATCACATAAATAGTGACTTTAATTAGTAAAAATGCTAAAACATACTTCATGACTAAGGAAAAACGTCACATGTTGCATTTTATCATATATTTCAGATCTAAAAGTGAAAAGTTGATAAAAAATAATTTTTCTCATATTTTTATGGTGATAATTGTTAAAATCGATAAACCGCAACATTGTTTTTCTCGATAAATTTTCGAAATTTTTAACCTAATTTTTGAACATTATGAGTTTCATGGTATTTTTCCAGAATGTTCATGAGTTTAAATTTCAAATTTTGAAATTATTTGAAATTTTTATGATTTAATTTGAAGTTTATGACATAATTTTGTATTTTTGGGTCCATTTATGAACAATATTAAGAAATCTAGGTTAATTATTGTCAAATGTTAGTGGAGACTAATTTTGAGTCCTAAGATGGTTAGGGTAGTTAACTTGTACATAAATATGATTTTATGTAATTATTGTGATTTTTTAAAAGGTTAAATCACGCAAATCCGTAAAAACCGATTAATATACGATATTGGCTCCTTAAAGGCGATTTAGCATAAAATTGGGCATGTTCATACATATTATAATGCTGCATTTTAATTATGATTGTCATATTTTAATTTTATGTAATTTTTGAATTATGTAATTTTACTTAGTATGGCCTTAGTTTTAATTGATATTACCCGAAATGTATGGGAATATCGATTCGGTTGTAATTTATTGTGATCTCGTATCACCGTTTTGTAATTTAATAGATTTATTTTATTACAAATGTATAATAGGAAATTATGTAATTCATTTTATAATTTTATTTATTACTTTGTAATTTCCCGGAGTTTACATGAAGACGGTGTTACCTCGAGATGCGTACCAAGACTGAAGTTCTAGGGACCAAAGGAGTTGGTTTCCGAATTTATAATAGTTTATTAGATTTACTATTTTAGGAAGGCCATACTAGGATTTAATTTATGCTTTGCATTTTATTTATATGTTACATGCATCGCTAAATCGCCATAACTAAACATGCATTTTATATTGAGTTTATCGACCGTGTCAATTACAATTATCGTAGTTCACCGCTTTAGTTCACTTAAAACGTGATAGATAATAAATTGACATGACCTCTCGCTAAAAATAAACAATTGAGACTTAGCCTTACCAAAAAGTAGAAACCATGAAAACCTATTTCGTGAGGGAGTGCACTCGGCCACACCGGGGTACAAACCTTGTTACGTAGGGGAAGTGGGTGATAAATGTCTATCCACCGAATTCATGTTGATGAGGGATGAATCGGCTACACCGTGCCCAAGTTAATGTGGGTTTGGATCATGGACACATTTATTCGAAATTTGGATTGAGCTCAACGGAAGTATTCGTGACCGTAGTTGCATGTGTTCCGGGCTAAAGATAAATGTTAATGTAATTTTATCGACCAAGAGTTCTAAAAGTAGAATCGATTAAAGAGTTAATCCACCGAGTTATATTGATAAGGGATTTATCGGCCACACCGTGCCCAAGTTAATATGAATTTGGATCTTGGAATCATTTATAATAGTTGGGTAGAGGTCACTATATAAATGCTTTACTTGTTAAATTATTTACAAGTATTATTATAACGACAAATGTTCTGTTTTTCATTATTCCGTTGTCATATTGTTCTATTTCTTTACCTCAAATTATACGATATCATTTCGATTTTAGTTCAAATCTCCATTAAAACAACGTAACTAAAGACAAATTAGAATTTTCTTCTAAAACCTCGTGTTATCCATTGGAAGGATCTCTTGTGAAGAGTATAGATAAAAGTTATTCATGATCAAAAGGGTTTTTGATTCTTGACTAACATATCTACTTACAATGAATTGTTTCTCATATGCTTAATTGAATTAGATACTTTGAAACGTTAAATCATTTTGGTAACTAGATTTGTTGGAAATCAAAATTGACCAAAATACCGCAACCACTTCAATGAAAGTTTTAAGACTAAACGGATGAATTGAAGAGTACTCTTCATGAATTTCAATTTTGCTTCTCTTAGCAAAAACTCATTGAAATAAGTGGGAGCATTCTCTTAAACCGTTAAAAAAAGGATAAGGTTTTAAAGAAGTAAAATTAGAATGGAATTGATACAAGGTAATGTTAAAAGTAAAGTTATTGAGAATGACGATACTAAACCTATCAATCCCGACCGATAAAGTTTCCATTGTCTTAATTGTTGGACGCTAGAAAGGAAACTACCCCAAATTATTGAAGAATCAACAAGTTAGTTGTGAGACATCTAATGGGACCTTCTTCTCTAAATGTTTATTTGATTAACATAAATTTTGCTAGTACTACTTCGTCAATATTAGAAACCGGTGGTGGTTTTCATCATTGTATTTGATACATAGGATGATTAGAATATGACGACTGTCAACAATGATGTTGAGAGATAGAGTCATTGTGTACTCAATCTAGTTTTGGGTTTAGAGTTGTACTTAATTGTGACTATTAAGTACATAAACTCTAAATAAGAATATAAACTTGTTAAGATACAAAAGAGGTTTCACTTTTGTGACCCTATACACCATGATTTGATGTATGGCTAGCCCATTATCAAGGTGATTATATTCTAAACCAAGCTAGAATGATATATCATGAAGATGATGCAAGACTCAAATTGGTAACCCAAGATTAAACCTTAGATTCTGGAATGATGAACGCAAAGCGTTATCGAGTACTCTTGAAACCATTAGATCTTATGGTATATGCGTATCTTGTATTCAAAGCAAGATGTCTCGTACCTTTTTGGTTGAAAAGGAAATCGAGGTTGTAAATCATTGATCCAAAATAGGTTGATCATTTTCTTTTACCAACGATTTAAGTTGATGCTAATGTGTTCACTTAATAAGGTAGATAGAGAAATCTTTGAAGAAGTTCAAAGAGTTCAAAGAATCACGATTTAGTCGTGATGGGATTATCAAAGTGAAGACTTTGATATAAGTCAAAGGAAATGTGATATAGTATCATAAATTAATCTCTCTTAGCACGCATTATGGGATAATGTGTGGTTGGATAAAGAATTCAAACGCTATTCGATATGGTTTGGACTTCAATCAAGTTACTTTGAGTTACTTGATCCTTTTGGGGATTTTATCATTTTGTCTAAACTATTTTTCCACTAAATCTAAAATGAATCGTATGAGATATGAAATGGTAGGGTACCATGTTTGTAAGTTTTCAAAAGAAACAAATGCTCATTTTTCCTTATTATAATCACGAGTACAACGGGTTTGTGGCTCGTGAAGCTGTCTTTCTAAAATACAAGTTTATTTCTAGAAGACAAAGTGGGAGAAATTATTCAAGAGCCACAAAGAATGTTATGTCACAAGAAACTGGTCTTTCTTGGCTACATGAGACGTTTTGTGTAAGACGTTGTTTCTTCTAAACCTAGGAGGTTAAAGTCATCACTTGTTGAAGATGATGAATTAGTGTTACTTTTAGAAAGTAAAGAGCTTGCAACTTACAAAGAAATTGTTTGATTCAAGTTGATTACTTCTGGAAAGTAATGAACATATGACTTACATGAGAGTGTTTAAGTCACAACTCAATACAAGGCTTAGAGCCATGAAAATCCGAAAGAAATTCCAAGTGAATTGTGAATTGTTAGATATCAAAGCTTGATTGGTTGCAAAGGGTTTTTGCACTAACTGAAATGCTTAAGTCTATTTGGATCTTCTTAGGGATTGTATTTCATTATGATGATATACATATAACGAGTGAATCTAAAACCCACTTCTTCAATTAGAAGGAATGTATTCAATACATGTCATAAGTTTTATAGATTCTTACAATCCTAAGATAATGTGCAACTTAAGAGATTGTCTTAAATAGGACATCAATGAGTTGGAATCAATGTTTTGATCATGTTATAAAACTTTCTCGATAAGTCGAGAAGTTGTGTTTATACATAGAGTTTAGTGGGAGTTACGGTAATTTTAATTAGTCTAATATGTGGATGACATATTGATCATTGGGAATGATTTAAGACTTGGAGATATATATAATACATCTTTAATATCCAGATTTATGGAGATAAATCCACATGATATTAGCGTCAAATAAGAAGTCTTATGTTGATGAGATTCATGACTAGTTCAATCAAGTTGAACATATTTGATTGATACCATTTGCTTCCACTGCCGAATCAATTAAATAAGGAAATGATATATAACACTTCATATACTTTGAGTATGATGAATTGTTTCAAATCGAATTTAAGTAATAGTTACCATGTAAGCCATAAAAATTACCCTTAAGTGCTTGCAGAAGCATTAAGGATGTAATGCAAAGTGTTTTTGATGCAAATTTTGTGGAAGGGTGTTACACAAATGACAATTGACAATTGAGATTGCACATGGTTTCCGACAAAACCATAATCAAAACACGTTAGGATGGTTAAGATACCATTGTGGCTATGTTATTTAAGAAATAGATTTTCTAGAATCGTTCTAGGCAATAAAGAACAATGAGAAATATTTACAACGGAAATTGAGTACACTGGCAATCATGTGATGTGCAAGAAGGATGAGTCCCCCACACTGTGAAAACAGTGGGAGCTATTCTAAGGCTAGAGGGTCTATGTCTAGATTGGATCTAGACACGTACTCAGAAAGTTTTGTAATGCAAATGTATACATTACAAAAGAAAACAAGTATGTAGTAAGGTTGAGTAAGGTACAAGAAGTTGATAAAACCTACTAACCAAAGCCTTCTCATAGGCTTAACCTGATGAGTCATGTCATTTCAATTGAACTGAGATTAACAACTACATATAAGATGAAAATGGATTATAAAAATATGAAGTAGTAATCAGGTATTGACTTTTCATATGTGATAATCACATTTTTCGTTCGAGTTTTTAAATCTGAAAACTCCTTTTATACTTTGTCACATCCAAACGGGTTGTAGAGACAATATTGAACCCCGTTAAAGTGAACCTGGATGAACATGGTATTCGCCCATAGTCACTTGTATGAAGTGACGTCTCGAAGTGACTAGAGTGTGATGCGATTAATGGCAAGTTCAAGTGCCATGGAGTCATGAGAGATGACTAGTCGATCACATAGGCAGACTGTTAGGAACACTTTGTCGGGCCTTATGACCGCTTATAGAGTTCTGGCAAATTTATATAGCCTGGTCGTGGCGAGAGCTACTATAGTATTCTAATGAGTCGATTCTTTTGACTAAAGACTGTTCGCCTAAGGTGGCACGATTTGATTAACTTTGATTTGTGTTACTACGACCTTCGTAAATGGGGTCAAATGGGCATATTTTGGGTTATGATGGTTGTGGCTAGTCGAAGGGAATAAGTGCGATAGGAATTATCCACCCCTTGTCAGAGTTAAAACAATATCTCAGGGCCACTCGAGGAGTAATGAACTGGAAATGCGTGGCCACGCTCGGAAGGTATCTAAGGTAGATGATTCCGGTCAATCAGTTATTCTCCAGATCGAGGAAACCACTCTCGATATGATCACTTACAAGTACGGACCTGAAAGACACCTTACATTGAGTGGGAGATAGTAATAGGACAAGAGAATTGGTGACGCACACTTGTCGAGGACAAGTGGGAGATTGTTGGAATAAGTGTCCTCCGGCAATAATGCGATCACAACTGTCGATCATGATGATCACATGTTTAAATCTCATTTTAAGAATACATGTGGGATGTAATATTTTACAGTCAACTGGTCCACACATATCGGTAATGATTGGTGACTAGAGTTTGACATTACTTGTCGTGCGGCGGTGGTGATCAGTTGATCCCCTTAGGTCATACCTATAGGGAAATACTCTTAATTGATTATTTAGTTAATCGTATGCCGATACGGGTTAATTAAATTGCTTAAAATTGACGGATGATTTTATGAGTAAAGTTAACGTGTCTTATTGTAATTCGATTAAATTAGATACGGTCTAAGTAATCGAATTGTTTTATTACTTAGATTAAAATATTGTTTACGAAACAATTGAAACAGAATGAATAATTTATAAGTGCAAGTTGTTGTAGTTTATAATTGTATGACCCATTTTGGTACAAGTGATTGTGAATTACTAATTATTTTTGTATGTGACATATTTAATTTATATGATGATTTTTAATATGTTAAAAATGCATTATAATGTAACATGTCTTGTAACATGTCACATATGTCACATTTGACAAATGACAAAAATGAAATGGACCACCATATTATATGGGGTGACCGAAAATGGGGTTAAGGGTGAGTGTGCCTAAATTAAGTTGTTTAGTGGAAGGCATCATGATTAACCTCTACATGATAGGGTTGCATGTCTACCCCTTGAATAGAACAACCTAAAAAGCAACTAAGCATGCATTGGCACCCTCTTCCCTCCCTCCTAAAACCGGTTTTCCCCTTTCCCCTTATGGATATGAATTGTTCTCATTTTTCATATCATTCATTCTACTATTTTTCTAGAGTGAGAAAAATACTACCATTCTCTACTATTTTGTGAAATACACTTAGAGAAAGAAACCTCATAAAATTACTTCCTCTTGAACCGATTTTTCAAGAGCAAAATAACAATTAATTTTTGTGTCAATTTTATAGTAAGACTTATATTATTTCTAGTACAAAATAATATTAGTTATTAAGAGGTTTCCTTGGATATATGCTTTTGGGAGAGATTCTAAACTTGAATCTTGTTCATCCATTGTTGGAAAGCTCAAGATCTAACAAGAAGGAGATCTTGTTGGTGCCCAATATGGCCGAAAATTAGATGGTGAGAAATAGATTTTTCCATCTCTTTTATTAAAGTTTGCATGCATAAGATTTGTAATTATTTTATGACTAAATAATTTCTCACATATATGAATATGTTAAATAATGAGATAATTAATTCTAACACAAACGACATTTAAAAATTGGTTCAGCCTCTACTCCGAGGCCTACGTCCAACCGTTATTTTATTGCTTGTTTAGAAATTTACTCAAACTTACTAAACCCCTTTCAATGAAAATAACTAACAACCTACTCCGGTTGCACTCAAACTTAAAGCTACTCCACTTCAAGAGTTTATGTGTTCTATCTCAAGGTGTACAGAATCTTTGAGTCTCAAGAGTTCACTTAATGAACATGGAGATTACAATTAAGACTTAACACGAGAATCATGGAACAAACTCATTATGTCACAGTATAGCGAACTGATACTTGGAGGTTTACAGCTTTTCGAAAACAAATGAAGACTTTAAAATCTGAAAAACGTTTTGCAAATACTTGAAAAACAAAGCTTTAAATGCACAAATGATTTGCAAGGTTTTACAATAAATGCTTTGGAAAGTCTTGAGAAATAAATGAGACTAAGACACTCTATTTATAATGGATTTGATTACTAAGAAATACAACTTAGATTAATTAAATCCAATATAAAATTAGTAGCCTTTGAATGATGGTAAGTGTTAGGCTTTAGGCTTGGGGCACAAGTCTTTGATAAAAATCAGAAAACTCTTCCCAAAACACTCAACATGTGACACTTTACCAAATTGGCAAAAAACTTTTCTAGCTTTAAAACTTTGACAAGTTCAACTTACCATTTTAGTAAAAGGTAAATGCACAAATCTAAAGGATTAGTCAATGTGGATTTGTGACTTAAAATTTCAGATTTGTTTTCAAACTTTGAAGATTCAAATGTTAAAGTTTTGAGAATAAGAAATTTGTAAAGTTTTTAACACTTAAACTTTTCGCATAAAACGTTCCTCTATACGATAGTATCAGAAACCACAGTGCAGTGCACTGTTGCATGGTTTTGCAGTTACTTGACATAAATGAGAGTGTTACACTTACTCTTACAATTTTCGACTAAGGCTAGGATAATATCATTGTCTTGACTTCTTGATTGCTTCATCTTGATCATGTTAGGCCATCATTGAGAGTCCCTTTGATTGCTTCAATCACTAATCATTTTCAACTAAAAACAAACAATCAAATAACAAAGGGACTTGGCATCATCAACCAAATGTGTTCTAACAACAATCCCTAATACGAAATCCTCGTAGGCTATGCAAGCACCTGTGGGCTTGAAGCGTGGATTTCTTTTATTTTTATTTTTTTAGTCTAAAGGAGTTACAAGAGCGACTTTAGTGCCGATGGGATTTGAACTCGGGTCAGGAGCCATACACCACCTTTCTTGACTTTACCAAATAAACTAGTTGAAATCTACAAGTTAATTTTACGAATTGATTATCTTCAATCATAAGTTAAAAGTTGCTAGTTGACTTTAACAACTAAACTTTGAAGCGATTTCGATGTTGATGGGATTGAAGCGTGGATTTATAATGCACAAGCCAAACATATTTGAAAGTATTACTTCGTACACAAATAAGACTATACATCCAGATGTATATAAGCATGGTATATCCAAGTCAAATTTAATTGAGCTTATATGCAATTTTTTCGAGTTTTTAAAATTTTTGAGTTATATTTTAATTTTTAGGTTTTTCTATATAGTACCCCTGTGTTTTTAGGTTTTCTACATAGTACCCCTTCACTTTTAGAAACCTTTATGATACCCCTAAACTTTCTTATTAACTAGTAACCGTAACCCTCATACTATTTTCCGTCAAATAAGTCCGTTAGTTAATGGCGTGGCTACATATTTGGGTTTTCATTAAGTTTAAACATGTAATTTTCTTCTAATTGTATTAACTTATACCTATTCTAATCTTAAACCACCTCTCATCCACACATCATCTCCTCTCCCACCTTAAATCCGTCTACACCCTTATTCCACCATTAGTCACCAGTCACCACATCCAAAAAGGTAAAGTTCTATTTAATTACCTTTTTAACCGCGAAAGTGGTGATTAGCCTCCATAACTTTGAGCAATTGTAAGATTAACCCCATAAGTTACAAATGTAGCAATTAGCCCCCATAATATTTACAAAAAAGTGAAATTCAAACCTGTTTTTAATTTTGACATAAATATATCATTAAATAATTTTATATTTATACTCATTGTACATTATATAATTTTTAATATTTTAAAAGTATTTAAATAATTTATTAATTAACATAGTTTTTATATAGAATATTTTAAATATTTTCACTAGTTTTAATATAATTGATATACTTATGAAATTACTTTACAAATTCTAAATTTTATGTAATTCATTCAAATATTATTTTTCCCCAAAATGTGTAATAAATTTCATACAATTTATAAATGTATATCTACTTTTATTGTATTGATAAATTGAATAAATGAATGAAATTGATTTTTTTGGTGCACTTTTGGTTGGAAATCAAAAAATTGCTCAATCTCATAATCGCTCAAAGTTATGGGGGCTAATCACCACTTTCGCACCTTATTAACCAATCCTTCTTTTCCACCATTAACAACCCAACCACCACACCTACCAATACCAACACAAGCCAACCTCATATCCAACTACCTATCATTTCTCTAATCCACCCACTTATAGGCATACATCATAAACAAGCGAAGAGGAGGCGGAGTGAACGATGAATGAGAAAGAACTCATAATAAGACAGGTGAAGTAAGAGACCAAATCGAGGATATATGAGAACGGAGAAGGTCGGTGACGGATGTCAATGGTTGGGGATCAGATAAGGGTGAAATGCAAGAGATATCAGTAATAAGCTCATGATTCTCTATTGATGCTCCTCAAGTGCCCAACAATGGTACCATTCCCATCAACTTTATTGCAATTAAACCTTCCAATAATTCTTCTCTCCCATCTGAAAATTACAATCGCCTTTATTTATTCGAAATCTCGCCGGAGTGGGGTAAGATTTGAGTGGCTGATGCGGTATAAGGCATGCCCGAGGTTACGGTGGTTGGTGATGGAAGATGTAGTGGGTTGTGGATATGTATATCTTAATTAATTCTAACTTAATGAGTGGGTGTATCATGTGGTTAAGTTAAAAGGGTGTGATGAAGATCCATGTCAAGTTCTACTCATCGCCATGTAAGCTTAAATAAGCCAAATAAGCAGCCATGTCAACATATAACAGAGCGAATTAACGGAATAAAGAGTAAGAGTCACGGTTAGTTGTTAATGAGAAAGGTTAGGGGTACCATGTAGGTTTTTAAAAGTGAAAGTGTACTATATAGAAAACCAAAAAATACAGGGGTACTATGTAGAAAAACCCTTAATTTTTTAGGTGTCAAAATTAAATCTAATTGAGCTTATATGTATTACTTTTGGGTTTCATTATAATATATTGAGTTTAAAATTTTTTCCAATAAAGCTCGTAAAATGTACATACAAGCTCAAATCCTTTATTATAAAACTCCAAATCTATAGAACCAGATGTATACAACTGGTTGTATAATCTACTAATTATACTTCGTATTATACTTAATTTTCGCACTACGTTTTTTTACTCATTTTAGTACCTTTTGCGCAATAATTTTCAATTGCTACCCTTCCCTTCTAAGCCTAATTCTCTCAATTAGTAATTATATATTCGTACATCTTAAATTAATCATATTTTTTCAATTATGAAAAATAATTTGGACATAGAAGATGTAATTAACTTGATACTTATATAATTATGAATCAAATTAGTGTTTTTTTATGTTCTTTTTAGATTTTTTTGGTTTAGTTTAGGATTTGTGGTAAGTCATAAATTATCGATTATGGGGCCTCTGAGCTCGTCTGTTTCTCGTCTGCTCTCTGCTTAGTTGTTGAGTGGGGTGCGTTGGTGGCATGAGTGGAGGACGGCCTAGAATGGGCAGCGTAGGAGATTGAGGGGAAGGAGGATGGCTGGCCTGACGGTGGTCGGCGACGATAAAGAGGCGGGGGCAATTGGAGATTTTAAAAGTTTTGTTTTCCACCATATTGTTAGAGAACTCACAAAACTCGTACGATAAAGAGTATTTGTTTTTGATTTCCAATTTCTCAGTTTTGTGACTATTGTTGTCCATGGTGGTTGATGCACTACAACATTCTTCTGTTTTCACAGTATAAAAGGGAAAAATAAGGAGGGAGTAAATGTGAGGGATAAATTAGGAAAAAACGTGTTGTATTGAGTAGCAAACGAATTGCGAAAATCACACCCCCTCTGTATTAACGATAATAATAATGAATAAAGACTCCTGGAAAAGATAGCATAGAATAGGACACATGCACCGATAATGATGACATCCTGGACCATCTTTTCCATTTGATGCAACAAGACAGAGGAGAAAATTGGTATTAGAATTGGATCCGGGGTGGAGAAAATTCCTTTTCTCACTTTTGCGGATGACACTATCATTTTCGCTAAAGCCTCTAACCAGAGTTGTAGAACTATCAAGTCTATTTTAGATAAATTTTGCACGATTTCCGGACAATTTGTTAATTTTGACAAATCCACTTTTCAATGCACTAGAAATATTGAGCGTTCTCTTCGTGAATCCTTTAGAGGCATTCTTCATATGAACGAGGAAGCTCATTTGGGTAAGTATTTAGGAAGTCCTATAATTGATAGCAGAGTGACTAAAAATACTTTCGAGAACACTATTCAATCTTCTTGCACTCAATTATCGAAATGGAAAGCGAATTCTCTATCCCAAGCAGGTAGACTAGTTCTTGTCAATGCTAATTTAGCCGCGAAGGGAACTTTTCAGATGCAAAGCTTCCTCCTTCCTTCATCGATCCATAATAGATTAGATAAAATTAATAGAGACTTTCTTTGGAATAAGAATCCTTCCCATCGTTCTCCTAATTTGATTGGTTGGCATAAAGTTTGTTTACCAAAGTCGGTTGGTGGTTTAGGAACTAAATCTTCTGAAGCAGCTAATAAAGCTCTTCAAATGAAACTTTTATGGAAAATTCTTATGGATAAGGAAAGTATATGGGTCAAAGTGGTAACTAAAAAATACTTGAGAAATTGTTCACTCTTTGATCATAAGCCTAATTCATTCTCTTCTTGGCAATGGCGTAAACTAATGAGTCTTCGGACTTTGTTTAGAAAAGGACTGAGATGGCAGGTAGGTAATGGTAGCAACATTAAGTTTTGGTCTGATAATTGGGTTTTTTCACACCCACTTAGAAGCGGTATGGTTGATGATGATAGTAACCGTGATCTTAATCTTTTGGTTAAAGATTTTATAACCTCGGACAAACAATGGGATGTTTGTAAACTATTCAGTTTAGTGAATAACGATATTGTTAATCAGATTACTAACATTCCACTGCCACATAATGATATTCCAGATACTCTCATTTGGGGGCTGTCCGTAGATGGAAATTTCTCTACCAAAACTGCAACTTGGTTAGCGCAAGGTTTGTTCGATCAAGCTCTTGACAAATGTGAATTTCAGTGGATTTGGAAATTGAATATTCCTCCAAAATTGAAATTTTTTCTTTGGAAAGCCTGTGTTGACGGCCTTCCAACGAAAAGTAGACTTCTCAAGAGTCATATTGATGTCCCACCTCATTGTGTTCTGTGCAAAAATCATATTGAAAATAAAGATCATTTCTTTTACGAATGTCCCTTGATTGGGTCTGTCATCCAAGACCTAAACATTATTAGTTTCAACGAGTTTTTGTCAAATTATGATAATATTACAAGTCAAAGTTTTCGAACGAAACTTAATTATCTCAGAGATTTAATTCCAAAAGATGATTTCATTAAGATTATTTTTATTTGGTGGAATGCATGGTTTCATAGAAATGATATTATATTTAATAATGCTAATTTAAGTATCAGCAAACTTATTACTTTATGTAATAATAGCACTAAGACCTGGAATGTGACTAGATTTAAGGATCTCAACAATCCCGAGATAGAAGAGTCAGCTAGAAACAACTCTAGTAAGGAAAAAAATTGGTGGGAAAAACCTAGAAACGGTTTCCTAAAGCTAAATTTTGACGGATCGAGAATAGAGGGTAATAAAGCTGCTTTAGGATATTCTATAAGAGATCACAATGGTAAAGTCGTTTCGTTGGGAGCAAAAAAGTGCGGATCCAATAGTATCCTTGTTGCGGAAGCTCCCGCTTTAAAAGAAAGTATTTTAGCAGCTAAATACTTAGGAATCTCAAAGTTAATTGTGGAGGGTGATAATCTATGTGTTATTAACTCAATTCGAGGTACTTGACAAATTCCTTGGAAAATTTCTAGTATTATCAAAGATGTGAAATTAGACCATTTTTTCGATGAAGTGATAATTAAACATTGCTTTCGTGAAGTCAACAGGGTTGCTGACTTCATGGCTTCTATTGGACATTCTTGTCCAACTCTTTCGAGGTGGTTAGATAGCCGGTGGCTTCAACTTACCTTCCTCATTCGAAAGGATGAGATAAGTTGGTCCTACCTAGAGGATCAACCTAGTTTTCTTACCTAATAAAAAAAAAGTGTCTGCGCCTAAATTAGTACTCTTTTATGCGTTTTCGTTTGTATGTGTTTTATTTTGGTTCGCTTTTTATTTTTGTTGGTGTGTTTGATTTCTGTTTTGGGTAATACCCACTTCTTGTAACCGTAAAAATAGAATAGAACACAGGCCCCGATAATGATACCCTGGGTTGGCCTATCGGCTCCGGCCCAAATCAAGGAGACTATACATTGTTGCATTTGCTGGAACTTACTGGGCAAAGTTGAGCCGTAACATTTGAAAGGTTTTTGGGCCTGCTACTGTTAGAACATGCTTTTGTACATCTATTTTGGCCTCCCTTCACTTACCCAACTCTAGTCATGGGCTCTAGAAATGACAAATGGGTCATTTGGATTGGGTTCGGGCCGTGTTATTTTTGGGTCAACAAATTATCGGGTCACTTTGGGTTGGTTTAATTTTGGGTCGGGCCACTTCGAATCGGGTAATTTAGGGCCATTTCGGTCATGATTTTTTGGGTCACTTCAAGTCGATTCACTTCAGGTCTATCGGGTCACTTTTGTGTCATTTTCGAATCTCGAGACAGCCTTATCAAATAAGGTTAGTTTTATCAGATCTAGTCATGACCGTGATTTGAATTATGCGCTTTATACTTATTTAGTAGATCTGTAAGCCGCAAGTCCGTAGCATAAGTACATGTACTTAATTTTGGTGAACTAAGTTTGTCACCCAATTCACACACTACCAAATTTAAGTAGAGTGCAGGACAACAACAAAAAAAAAAACTCTTGTTGAGAAAAAAAAATGGATTACTCTTCTTTGTGAAGGAATAATTGCTTTATAAGAATCGACAAAACTTATGCGATTCAAATAATTCCGAAAATCTAAGTTAAAAACTTTAACCAACCGATTGACAAGATGGTGAATCTAATATTGACCAAAATTGGATTCACCTTAATTAAAAATTATCAAGTCCGGGTAAAATAGCTTTAAATCACCGATATAATAATTTATATCTTTGGGCTAATTAGATGTGATGAATTTTATATTTGAAAATCTAACTTGAGTTGAATAACAAAAATTATTGTAATGAACTAATAATTGCTTAAGGTAATTTGTGTGAAAATGTCCTTTTATATATAATAAAATATTTATTTGTTTATGAGTAATATAAATGAGATATTAACCCGTAAAAAAAAATCATTTTACATCCTATTCTATTATTTTAAATACAAAGCGTCTTGCTTGTGACGCTAATCCCACACATCCGTCAAGACTTCTCACAAAAAGGGAGAGGAACAATTGGAAAGACCCCATTGTGCTTCCACACTCACCTCTCATGGGTATTTTGGGAGAAGAAATGGTATCCGTCACAAGCTTGTGACGGATATCGCCGTCTTCAATGAGATTTTGTGTTTTAAATAACGGTCATTTCACATACCAAAAATCCATTTCTCACTAATCCTAAAAAATGAAGTAATTAATCTCCCCTTACCCCTAATCAACATATAATAAGATAATCCAATAAGATGCAACATTATCTCCACATGTCGAACAATGATAGGCTGTCATAGATATCTCTCTCTAAAAAACTTCGATAGACAAACACTAACACTTGACTACTACAACAACACACGTCCACAAACTCCCACTTTTGTCCCTTTTCTCCAAACTCTACAAAAAGATCACCATTTTTTTTGCTAACTTTATTATAATAGTACAAGTGAGCATATTATTCTATTCTATTTAAGCTATGCAAGTAGTATATTAATGGAGTCACTACCACTAATATCAAGGGCCCCACACCCACCAACGACGTCGTTTAAAGCAGCAAACACAGGGTGTTTGAGCTTTGACATTTTCCAACAAAAGTCAACGAGGAGTAGGAGTAGAGGAAGAATCAGGTATGGTGGAGGTGCAGCTGTTAGTGTGAGGGCGACAGTAGAGAGAAGTAGTGATGGAGAAAGAAAAATTGGCGATGGTGGAAGGTTTAGTGGATCAACTATGGAGGTTACCAGTTTTAATCAAAGCCTTGCTGTTGCTGATGCTACTGCTACTTCTTCTGATTTTCCTGTTTGGGAAAAGATTGGTGCTGTTGTTCGCCTTAGTTATGGAATTGGTACTCTTTTTTCTTACGTCTTCCCTTTCATTTGATTGTTTACTTTTTTTCAAAATTAAAGTGTTTTCTTTTATTAAATTTAAATTTTAACTCTTACTCCCTCCGTCTGAATCATTTGTTTACCTGCAATCATGACAAAGAATAAGAAAGAATAAACAAATAAATGAGACGGAGGGAGTGGTTAGTTACGTTATGAGATGGGTTTGGTTGGTTGAAAATAAGGGAACATGAAATTATTGTATTTGGTATAAGGCAAGATTTAGGTATTCGATTTATTCTTGGTTGCTTTTGGAATTATGATATTTGTAGTGACTTGGGAAGTTGGGTTTAGATATTTGAGGATTAGTATCGTCACCTAACATGTTACATATGCCTTGTTATCGAGTTGTTAATTTATCGTTTTGATTTTGGAGGTGTTAGCTATATGCTGATGATTGGTTGGTTGTTTAACTGAACCTAGGTATATATGGTGCTATGGCCGTTGCTGGCAACTTCATATGTTCCCTTACTGGGAATGATATCTATGGAGGATTCCAACTATCCTTTGATGCAGTCATACAAGGACTTGGATACGCAACACCCCCTATCATGGCTCTCCTTTTTATATTAGATGTATGTATTTCTCTCATAAAATTACTCTGATGCTTCTTATATGACATAGTCGATTCAAAACTTTGACACGCATTTGTGTCAGATACTCCTAATTCAGTTTGAGTAACATTGGTCTCTCAGACCCATGTCTCAGTTTGTGGTCTCTTTTTTGTATACATTTCTGAGACAACCTCTGATAACTCATTGCAGGATGAAGTTGTGAAGCTATCACCACATGCTCGGGCAATAAGAGATGTGGAGGATGAGGAGCTCCGGAGCTTCTTCTATGGGATGTCACCATGGCAGGTGCACATTTTTTCTCACCTTAAAAAGTCGAAGATTACTCAAATAGTATATATGTTTTTGTCAAAACTGGGACAGTTGGACCAACATTTCCCCATTTTGCAGTTTATACTCATTGTCGCTGCAAGTTCAGTTGGAGAGGAGCTCTTCTACCGAGCTGCTGTCCAGGTTTGTTTACATTTTGATGCTCTGGGTCTTACGAAACTGAGTAGCGGCCAATTGCTTTTATCACTAATTCTAGTATGATGATCTCATGATAGTAGTATAGTACTATCATGAGACTGACCCGTATGACTGATATAGTGATTTGAGAATGTTATATTATGAGTATGTATATGGGTGAGGTTTCAAGTTAATGAGTTGGTCTGACATATATTAACACCATCTTAGAGACTTGGACCGTCTTTCAACTTTAAAAAGACTATTGTTGTTTTATCTTATAAGATGAGATTACATGTCTTTTATGAAGCTCGTGCAACTGTGTTAACCGTAATGCATCAGTAATTGAATTTTTAAGGCTAATCTTAAACTTGTAAGCCAGCATAGAATGAAGGTTAAGAGTAAAATCTATAGCATTGTTGGATATACACATCTGAAGGGCGGATTGTTCAATCGTGACTCCTTGTAGGGTGCTCTGGCTGATATATTCCTGAGAGGAAATTCCTTGGTAACAGATGCTCAAGGAATGGCAGCTCTGGTAAATGATCTCTTTACTTGACCTTTTTCTCGTGATATCCAAAATTTTCGACATTGACTGACATTGATACGTGCTGTGCAGACGGGTGTGTTACCTCCATTTGTGCCATTTGCTCAGGCATTTGCAGCTGTATTTACTGCTGCCCTTACTGGTTCTCTGTATTATATAGCCGCCTCACCAAAAGGTAACTTCTATCTACTGGATTAAAGAGCTAAGTTGTGGGGTGAAGGGTGTCCTAAATTGGTTTCTTTTGATTTCAGATCCTACATACGTGGTTGCACCTGTTTTACAATCTCGTTCTGGTCGTCAGGACTTGAAAAAACTTTTTGCAGGTATGGTTTTTCTTTGAATTTGGCAGTCTCTACAGTCTACTCTCTTACTGGTTTCAGTAAGCAGCATATTACTTGTGTACTTCGCTTCCGTTATTCAGCATTCCACTTTGACTATAGACTATATCTTGTTTGGATTCACCTGCAAGTTCTGCATCTCGTGTTACTCTCTTACATTGGGTTTGAAAATTCGAGTATAATTATCAAATCTGACTATGGGACATATGAAAATAAGTTCGTTGTAGTCTTCTATGTGCTTTCAATATCAGGGTTACTCCGCGTCATCCAGGAGCCCCGTACCCTACCTTGGTGTAGGTGAGCTTTGAGCTTTGAAGTCGGTTCAGATATAATATGCTTTTGTGCCGTATTCATTTGGATTTTGATATAATATGCTTTCGAGCGACTGTCGCTGTATGTAAAATATCGTGTCATCATTTTAAAGCTTTCTCCTGATAGAAGTGTATTTTGTTGTGATTCCTATTTAAACTATCAATCTGGGGTGTTTGCGACTTGACTCTTGTGTCTATGTTACACAGCCTGGTATGAGCGGAGGCAAATGAAGAGAATATACTCGCCCCTTCTCGAAGGCATTTTGGCTTTATACCTCGGATTTGAGTGGAACCAGGTATGGTTTTTACTCTTTAGTGTTTGAGATGACAACATACCCACCCCTTCATCTACCTGGTTAGCATTTTACAGTTAACTCAAATATATCTTGGTTCTCAACAGACAAATAATCTCCTGGCGCCAATTATCACCCATGGTATATACTCGGCTGTCGTTTTAGGACATGGGTTGTGGAAGATTCATGATCATAGACGAAGGTTAAGGCAAAGAATCCAGCAACTTAAGTCGGAAAGGAAGAATCGGACTGATAATATGTGATGAGCTTGGAAGTTGCATTCAAGTGTACAGTATACAGGGAGTTTAGTTATTATTATCATATCATACACAGTAGTAAACATATACTTTGAAATAGTGTATACCTTAAACTTTGTATATATGTGGGGCAGAAAATAAGATACTCCAGTATTTTGTACTTGAATTTCGTGACGGAATAGGTTTTGTAGTAGATATAAGATATAACTTCAGTTTGTTTGATAACTACTCTTTTTACTCTTTTTGCTCCACTGGTATGTTCCTGGAGCTAATCATATCATCATATATCATATATTATATTAAAGCAACAACCAGTTGCCTCTTTGATTGCCACGTGTCACAACATATTCAGACGCCACGTGTCATACTCCCTAATTAAAAAAAACATAAAAAAAGGTGTAATCATTTATTGGGTTATTTCATGGGATAAATCCAAACTAGGTCACCACTTCTCATATTAATCCAAATTACTGTTTAACTGAGAATAAGTCGTTCTATTAACCTATTCTTCTCCTAACGCATTCACTGACCGACTACCTGTTAGTCAAGTCACCCCTTAGAAAAAAGAATCAAACAACAATATCAATAACACTAACTGATGACTGAATAACTACATGGTCTTCATTGCTTTATCACCATCATCACCTTCATTCAATCAAAAACAACAACTTGCAATTAATAGAGTGGTTTCTAAATGCTGATGCTTGGTGCTGGAGCTTTCCCTTTTATATTTCCAATACACTTCAACTAATCCTTAATTTTATACCCTTCATTTCTAGACACTCCTCACTTGTTTTCTTCTTTCGGTCTTCCTTCATTTGATTTGTGGTCAAAGGTACTGTCTTTTTCTCCCCTTATTTTCAGAATTCGCTTTGGAATTGGAATGAATCTGTGTCAACTCCGACACCACCGTCCAATCATACATCACCCTAAACTGTTCTTTTCTACTCGAAATCGATATTCAATTGAACAAATCCATGTTAGTAGAACAAACCCTAGTTTTTCTGGGGATGTAGAACATTACAAATTTTGGGGGTTCTTTCCTATTACAAATCTGGGCACCATTGTTAATCAAATGAGTGTTTTAGAGAGATTATTGAGATGCAATTTGGGGTAAGAGAAACATTGTTTTTCTTCTGAAATTTAAGGAATTATTTGGTGTTTATGTGAGTTGGAAATTGATGTAAATTTATGAAAAGATGATAGAATTTATGTGGACATGAAGTTGATAAGTTGATAGAATTTTGGGAATTAATCAATGGAGATTGTTTATGGGGATGATGATGGTGGTGGTGGTGGTGGGAGTACAAAGGAAAGAAAGGAATGACGAAGTAAGAAGAGAAGAAAAACTAGAAAAATAAAAATAAAAAATGTGGGTGACCTGTTGGAAAACAGTTGCTAACAGGTTAATTATGGGACCAGTCTAATGAAAGTTAAATGATGTTAAAGTTTGGATTATTCTCAGTTAAACAATAGTTTGTATTAATATGAGAAGATGAGCCTTAGTTTGGATTAATCGTATGAAATAACCCTCATTTATTTTATTTAGATATCCGGCTTGATTGGCTTTATAATCAAATGAAAGAGATAATTCTCAGGTCATAGACCCTAATTAAGGTAAACAAATAAATCTTCCTCGACCATATCTTTTTGAAGGTTATTTATTCCTAATTTAACGTTCCATATATTCATCCAGTTTAAAATCGACAATAAATCACGCAAAATTGCAATTATTTCTTAATTGGAAAACCTTATGCCCTATAGATGATGATAATATGGATATTGCAATTAAATGCAATGCAATAAACGGAAATGTTGATCATTACCCATATTTACCATAATGTCTCATATACACACCATATTCCAAACCATCGTATTTTAATAAACATTTAAATATACAATGAAAAGCTTATGAAATGTTTTATGAAGACGGGATTTAAAGGCGTCGTGGATGAGATACGAGCAGTCCACCATTCCACGCACCATCATCTTTTCTTCTTTTGGTTGTGCTGATACCTTAGTTTCTTCGCTTATCACCACCAGCCATTATTCAGCGATCTTCGTTATCGTCTTTATAAGTGTTGGTATGAAAATTCCTAAGATTTCTTATTTTTAATTTTTAAGAATCTAAATATGAATCACTTCTGCAATTTTTTTTATTTTGTTTTATTTAACAAAAAGGCATGTTTCATCATAGTTACATACTTACATTTGCCTTTTGAAATATGTTAACGACGTTTTACCGTAATATCGTTGACTTGCACATTTTGTTCCCATAATAATCTTGACGTGGTAAGGTTTGTAATTCCATGCAAATTATTTTGAGTTTCGGATTTGGTTCCAAATTATGGGTGTATTGGTGTAGAGAATATAAAAGTACACTGTTTCGGATTTTGTTGTCCATTTTTATTTTTGGATCTCTTAGTCAATTGTTGTCATTTCTATTTCAAGAATGAACTTCATGAGTAATTTGATCATTTACATTCAATTTGTTTCACTTGTCATTTTGTAATTGGCCCCTTACTCCTTTCTTGGTCTTTGTGCCAAAATCAAAGGACAACAATTGACCGGGACGGAGGGAGTACAAGTTAATTATAATCACATTGTTTAGTATGGAATAAATGATTTTTAAATGGTATAATTGATAAAATACAAATTCTATAGTAAGACCGTCGATCAAAAAGTGGGCAAATAGCGACCACTTTATATGACTAAAAATTTACCATGTTTTTCAGGGTATTCATGATTTACGCAAAGTAGTCATTAATTACCAAAAGGTGGTCACATTTTGCAAAAAAAGCACGGAAAAGATCGTCGCACAAGAAAATTACTGTTGATAAAATTGAACCTTTATAATGAAAGGAGAAAGCTTTGTTGTTTGCAAATGTCTTATTAGACTTTGTTTTTGCTCGACTTTCCTGCAGATAGGTGACCCTAAAGTTGAAGTAATAAGTGAAAACCAGTGGATTGGATTGGAGTATTCTACACTCTGTAAGTATGTATTATATTTCAAGAAATGTAACTAATGTAGGTTAACAAAACAACAATTTATGGGGGACGTGTTAGATATAGGTTAATATTGGATTTGTATAAATATACCCCACTGCCTTTTGTTTTATAGAATCATTTTCGAAAAGGAAGTTTTGTTTTTTCTCTTACAGTTTCTATGATCTATATCCATTTACATATTTTCATGCATTAGTTTGTAAATCAAGCAGATTTAGTGACAAAAAAAAGACTTACTACAGTCTACAGGTATTAATGTCTCTTTTTCACTTTTCGAGCGACAATTGACTAATTTTTATTTTTAATCATTATGCCTTAATTTTAATCACTATTGTAACATTTCCCATAATTATTCTACTAAGATGTACAAGATAAACAGAGGACGACGGTAAGATATTGATTAAAGTCAAAGTTTTGGGAAACGTTTGAAACATTGAAGACAACCAACCAAAAAGATAAATGTTTGTAAAGGGTCAAGAGGGATGGGTTAACCCTGGTACATCTCAGTTAATTTTAGATTGATGATATCTACCTCCATTTCAGTTAATAGTTTAAACTTACTTTATTTCCCCTCACAAAATAAGCCAAATATAAACTATTCACTGAAAGAGAGTACTTTTTAAATATTTAATAAAGAGTTTATAGAAATTTCATTTCATGCAGCTAAATTGGACGGTTAAGAAGGATGAGAGGTTGATACATCGAACATTCATGACATCTATCTTTCTGTAATACAGTATTACTGTCTGTGATTAGAACATAGAAGTACAAAATATAAAGTACGGTATAGTCTCTGTATATATTGATGGACTTATATATATTCCATAAAAAAGTTAAGAGTATGAGCTTTAATATAAAGTGAAGAATTATCACATTAATATAAGTTTTTTTTTTTCAAATTATAGAGAGGTTAGAAAAATATATATAAAATAGAGTATTATTTTTTCCCTTTTATGTTCGATTCATCGATAGACAGCCAATTTAACTCAACCCGATAACCGAACTCATTTAAATCAAACCGAAGTCGAATTCAGTAACCCGTTTGCCTAGAACAGGTAGATACATAAGGAAGTTACATACTTACATATTAAGTTGATAAATAAATGAAATAAGTCAAGGTCTTATAGTGGAAATAAAACTCTCAAAAATTGAGTTCCATAATCTATTATTTCCCGCAAAATGAAGTTCGTATTTATCAAAGGTAATATGAATTCATTTTTATTCGTATTTTCTTTATTTTGATATTAAGCTATAATATTTATGTAAAGCTTCCATAAAGTATTCACTTTGCCATTGCTCTTTTTGTATACAATTGTAAGGTACGTTAATGAAACAAACTACCTCCAATTTTCTTTTAAAATCTTTGCTTTTCTACACAAAATAATTAGGGCCCATGGAAATGTTTAAGGACCGTGATTTGTGGGTGGGGTGATAGATCTCACCAATAAACTCAGTTAGATTTTAATTAGTTATTTTATGAGGGAGTAGATCTTAACAATTAAATTCATTGTATTTAACTATGAAACTAACAAATTTTAAATGTGAAGTATTAGGAGATAGAAATAAAATTTAGACATTTTTAGCCCTAATAAATTAACAATTTATGCGAGACTTTTTTTTTCTAGAAAAGGTATTTAAAAAATATAAGATTTGTCGATTTAACATAAACAACTTATGATCTTTTTTATCCATATAAAACGTTTTAGTCAAATGTGCAGCTATTATTGTAATTTTTTTAAGAATATGCGAAACAAAAAATATAAAGAAAAGGTGGAATACATAAACTAATTTAATAATGTGAGCAAAATTTGTATATGTACAATTGTACATATATGAAGAAATTGTTTAATAATATGAGTCAAAATATTAAGTCCAATTATGTAAGTTTTATTAGTTGAGAAGATATTCGAATTCATTATATATATATATACTCATAGAATAACATTCTAAATTAAGACCCAACTTATAGCTAAAGCATTTTAGGCGAGAAAATTCCAAACTTTTCCTAATCTTTTAGTAAATAGAGGATGTTGAGAGGCAAATGTCAACATTACACAATTGTCAAAAGAAAAGAAATTAGAAAAAAAAATAGTATTTGGTGATGTAAAATGCAAATGAATGGGCGACGTTTGTGGTGTGAGGTCGTGATAGGAAAGAGGTTGCAATGGGTGGATAATTTTCAGGTGGGGAGCCACATAAAGTTACAAGAAGGGTTAGGGGTCACACATGGAGTGGGACCGGGATCGTGGGGGACTGTGGGAGATACGGGACAGAGTGTAGTTATGGTGGAGGTAAGAGGGGGTAGGGTAGTTAGAGGATGTAGAATATGGATTGCAAGGTGGTGGTTAGTTGTAGGGGGCTGCTGAGATAGGGGTTGAGAGGGATATCGTGGTCCTAGGTGTTGAGTACAATTGCGGTGGAGGGTCTGTTGGTGGGTCTTAAGGTAGAGTGATGGCGAACGTTGCTTCCGTTGATGGGTCTTAAGGTAGAGTGATGACGAATGTTGCTTCCAGACGTCCAGGCAATGCTGGATGGGAGATGAAATAAGAGAGAAGGTAGAAAATTAAGAGGAGAATAAAAAAGAGGTATAATATAATAAAAGCGTACCACAATAAGTAAAATTAAATATATATTGCGTAAATAAAAAACTTATGAAATCTACAATAATTGTATATCCACTTTTCAGATTTCACCTCTTATAAGTTAAAAAATCGAGGAAAAAAAACAGAGTATTTCGAATAAAGTTAGGCAACATAAACTTATCAAAAGTGCATTAGTAGACAATGTAAAATTTTCTAAAATTTAGTTATTTACTAATCTAAAAATACTAATGTTATTTCTTTTTTATAATACCTTTCATTACCACCCGTGCAGTGCACGGGTTTAAAAACTAGTGTAACCAATAGACTTCGACAGGAGAGTACTTATTTTTGTGTTTCTATGATGAGGAAATTTTCCAGATGTTTTAACGAGCACAAATTCTCATTGAAGACATGACATATCCGTCACAAGCTGAAGACGGATACCATTTTACCTCACAATGTACCCACTTTTTCTCTCTCTGCAACACTATTCATGTGGTCCCCTTTCTCCACTAACCCATTTTGTTACCATTTTATCTCACAAAATATCCGTCACAAATGGTAACCCGTCACAAGGGAGACCAATTGTTTAACGAGAGCTCGGGCATCTCGGAAATATTTTGGGCAAGACGGTCAGAGTTTTGGAACTCGTGTCTATTTTCCAAGACTTGTTGATAGATCTCAGTTATACCTGAATTTTAATGTGAGAACCTGATTAAACGACAATGGATGTATATGTTGGGGAACTTAGCAAGTGTTTGTTCTGCGGCATTCATGGTCTGAATTTGAAATCCAGCGTGTCGTTAGAATATAAAATGCCTCCAGGTGTTGTCTCCCATGAGGAAAAAAAAAAATCAGAATGAAAATATACAAGAGTTGTTCAAAAAGTGCATTAGAACATCACGTTAGAGAATGGCATTACAAAGTAGATTATGGTGAACCTTCAGTCACATTAATTAAAGCTAAAAATGTATCATGGACAATGGAGCGGTGAGAGACTGTTCTCTAATGCTAGTATCTATAATGCATATGTAGAAAGTTTACGCTATAAATATGCTCCGAGTACTGCATTTAATCTTCTAATTGGGTGATGACACTGGCAAACACTCGGTAGCCTTCACACATGTCAGAGAGAAAGCAGTATTCGTTCCTAGCATGGTAAGTGGCTGTTAAACCTGAAACCAAACGAAGATTATATAAGACCGCATCATGTTTGGTGAATTTGCTCAACAACAGATGAAAAAGGAACCACCACTTACCATAGCCACACGTTTGAACGTCGAACCCTTGATCCTAAAACAAAAGTAAAACGCGTAAATAATGAACATATGCTGGATCAGTTTTTTATAAGAAGAAAATGCAGATAGGTTTTTTAGACTCATTCTCGACCACACTAAACATGCCTAAATAACGAAGCATAGACTAGGCAAACCAAAATGGAATACGTAAACTATTGGCCAAGAGAAAGAGTAGTATTGATCAGAGCAACCAAGAAGACAAGAGAATGGTGGTACAATTCTACAATAAAGTTCTCACCTGTAGATCACGAATTAGTGGCAAGCTTCCGGTAATAGAGTAGGGTTTGACATGACCAACAACTTCTTCAGTTGCCTTGCATAAAACGTGAAAGCCACGCGAGTTGAGATCACAAGCGACACCAGAGTTGGGCTCGTCAAAAGATATTGTCAATCTGGAAAACAAGAGCAGATGTGAACATAAAAACAAGAAAAGGGACTATTCCAAGAAACTAGGATGAAGAGGTAGCATTCGTAGCAACCTCCCACGTAATTTTTCATCAGGTAGTACGTATTTGGAAACTGGTCCTCTTGTTTCCAGCTTCTCAATGTTAGAATTTATGTCATCCACATATTCTTGAAGTTTTTTCATGCAATCAGCCACACTGCAAGAGAATGAACAAAACATTCGGCATGAGAGAAGCAAAAAAAAAAAATCGAAGTCATCAACGTAGTAAAAGTGGGATCTTGCTTACTCGTAGAAGGGAGTCAGCCTGCAAGAATAATGAGATCATCAGAAATTTTTCAAGAGAAAATAAGGTAAAAGTCCACAAGATGATACCGGAATATGGATAGGTAAAATACCTGACATCACCGCATATTGTACACTCACCAGGGATCTGGTTATTACCACCTCCAGGATCTGAAACAAATGGAATCAACGCAGACTAGAAAAATCGTAAGGCATCACAAATTCACAAAAGCTTATATGAGACGGACTTAAAAAGTGAGATGAATCAATTCAATGAAAAATACTCAAGTATTTGGGTAGTCTCTCACATATAAGACCATCTCACGCAAGACTCACTAATTACAGATAGCTCGAAAATCTAATACTTACAACTCCATTGAGTTGGTTTCATAGTTGATGGGGTTGCAAATCCATAGACTGCTTCCTTTGGGTGTGCAGGGTAATCTCTATAAAACCGCAGCTGGATCTCTTTAAGTGCATCCATGGTCAGCTCCATAGCATTTATTGCCTGCTTAGTATGTAATCATGTTAATGTATATTACGGAGTATTTATGCCTTAAACAGACATCAGATGCTGCACTACGATACTGTCTTTTCCCGTGTCCTATTAAAATTGTTTTGAGGTTGAGAATTTGTGATATGGCTAACAATGACGTTCAAACAATGCTGACAGGAATAACCTCAAGTTCAAACAACGTATGATGCAAACCTAACAACTTTAGTCAAGTTACTCCCGTAATATACTAACTAGAGAAATTAGCATCAACGCAAAGACATGATTGCATTTTGGTGTCATTGTTACAAGCATAATTTTCACAACTCCAGAAACATTTTTCCATTGTTTCCAGTGAACCCAAAGACACAATAATATTTGATTCTAGATTATGATGGAAAAAGGTAAAAGTAACTAACTAAAGTAGTTGCACTTATTTAATTGTTAATTAATTAGTAGGAATCAGATTCCAATTTTCATTATGGGTCATTCAAATACAGTCACTTTGTGTTGAAAACACTGAGATAATGTTGCGTGCATCTAAGCACCCTTACCCCGCTACTTGCGGGAGACCTTGAGGTACTGTTGTTGTTGTTACTCAAGAAATATATTTACCACCGCGACCAATCAAAGTAACTAGGTAACATAGGTGGTGTTGTTACTCAAGAAACATATTAACCACCAAAACCAATCAAAGTTACTAGGTAACAACGGTCTAGGTTCAGACTTGCAAATCTTAACCTACACTATTTAATACAGCATATAATATAAAAACGACCTTATGTTAAACGATTAGGTCATGCCAATCTTAAAAGCTACTAGAGTCTAAAAAGTGACAATGTACTTTGGCAATAAAACTAAGGAACACATAATGCCCACGGAAAAGTGGCTAATTATGTGAGAGGGGAACCAGTGGACACAGTCAAAAAAAGAATGGTATTAGAGGCTCCCTAACTAGAAGCAGAAATGAGTCATTGTGATGAGAACTAAGACAGTCGAAGGCTCGGTCTGGATATCTTTCACTAAAACTCTGAAACAATACCTTGTTTGCAAGACCACTGTGAAAAAGCTTTCCAGTACCTTGCAATTTCCAAGGTATCACACCACCCGTACCAATGCAAGGTTGTTTATCTGCTGTGTCAATCCAGAACCTACAGATAAACAGGACCATAGAAATCAAAAGCTTGATCATTTGTTCTGCACAAAAGCCAGTCATGACTCATGTAGTCACATGACATCTATAATAATGACGATAATTCATAGAAGAAAATAGATTCAAAGATGCATACAAAGGGCCTCCCTTCAAGCAATCTAACAGTCCATCCTTTGCAAGTGCATCAACACCAACACCTGTTATTGCTGAATTTTCCTCATTGGCTATGAAAACTGCAACCACAGTTGACTTCAATTTTGGTTTTGTTTCCGCCAGCTTCTTCATGAGTTCAGTCACCAAGGCAACATGTCCCAAACAGTCTGTAGTCCCTCTTCCTCGAAGTTTATCCCCCTCGATGCTCAATGAGAAAGGATCGAATTCCTACAAGTATACCCATAAAAATTATTTACGTACTAATGCCATGCATAGACCCTTCGGGGACATGATAAACAGTAAAAAAGGCATGCAGAAAGTTTGAGCATCAAAAAGAAATTCAAAGAATGTTCCGCCCTGAAAAAAAGGAAAAAACTTGTGGCAGAAGATCAACAAAGTCACATTTATTTAGCAGGATTTAGCTAACTATTTCCCCTGCATTTGCACACAATAGGATCTAAGGAGGCCTACATCCCCCACACATATATGGTAACATAGGGGAGTGGACTTCTTTTCGCACAGCCGGTAGGACTCTCATAAATCCCAACTTAAATCATTTACTGTGCATGGTAATTAGGTATTCAAGTGGGGATGAACAAGTCTCACTTCTTAATAGATCCTTTTAGCTAACTAAATCTGGTATATATGAAGATTCTAGTGCCCAAAACAACAAACGCGTCATCATTTGATTCCCAAAATATCGAAAACGATAAGATGGTGATCTCCTTGACTCTTATCAAACTGAAATAGTATTCTCCAATATTATCTGATGGAACCAGTAAGTTTTACTATGGAACTGAAATAGTAACCTCCAATGACATCCATAACATTCAGAAACACAATGATTCAAACTTTATACAGTCAGAAGAAAATTACGAGTCGAGATATTACACAACATCATTATTAGCAATCCAACATCATATTTCACAAACCAACATCTATCATTACCCTACTTAACCAAATGAGAAACAAATACCCATAATTTTTCAAAACAAAATAGCAATCTTAACATCATTTCATCAGAAAGATTCAATCTTTATAAGAGTAAACCATCCAATCATCAAAATCAAACATACATACTGTAGCATCTAGTCATCTACCAACATCAATTCAATCAGAATTAATCATACCCAGAAACAAAAACTCAATTCCCATATCCTTCCAAGTTCCAACTTCCATATGACAAACAAATACCCAATTTTTTTCAAAAACAATAGTAATATTAACCATCATTTCTTAAAGAAAACTTGAATCTTTATAAGATTAAACCATCCAATCATCAAAATTAAACACATATAGCATCTAACAACATGAGTTCAATCAAAATTAAACACATATAGCATCTACCAAAAACTCAATTCAAACAAAATTAAACAAAAACTCAATCTACAAACCCTAACAACAATCATAATCAACAAAGACGAAATCTTTCTACAAAAAAATAAAACATACCCAATCAGAAGGATCAGCAGTGACAACATCCATATGACAACCAACAAAGGAGACAACTTTCCCATCTTCAGTTCCAGGGTATGTAACAATAAGGTTTCCTCTTTTAGGATAATAAGTGGCATGATTAATGATAAGGGGCCCACCTCCAGAAATAGTGGAAAGAGGTGAAAGAACATCGAGTAAATGATTAACAACTCTGTCTTCTTCAGGGATTAAATCAGGTGGGTTGTTTTGTAAGTACTTGGATTCTCCAATTAGTTTAGTAAGGAGTGTTATGAATGAATCTTTGTTTAGTTCACCTAGTATTTGTTTTAGGTCTGATGTTGTTGATGATGCCATTGTTGCTGATTGTAGAGAACTACACAGAAGTTAAGGTTTGGGATGTTTACTTCTATGACTGCTTACGGAAGCTATGTCATTCTGATGATATTTAAGATTTCAGTCGATGACTTCGTCGACACTATAATAAGGCCCTGTTCTTTTGGACTGAAATGAATCTGATCTGAACAGAACTGAACTTATAGGATCTGAACTGAACTGAACTGAACTTATAGGATTTGAACTGAACTTATTGGATCTGATCTGAACCTGAACTTATAGGATCTGAACTGAACTTATAGGATCTGAACTGAACTGAAATTAAGTGACTTTAAGTCCAAAAGAACAGGGCCTAAAGCCCACAATTTTTTTTCTTTTTTGTTTCCTTGTTGGCCGGGGTTGAAGTGATAAATGGGTCAATCGGGTTTGACTCGGGCCAAGTTATTCTGAATTCCCAAGAATTCGGATTGATTCTGGCAGCCGGCAGCCGCAGGTACCCCCTCTCATTCAGACCAAAGGTTACAGTTGTTTTTTGGCACTATTCATGGTCGTAGGGAATCTTTGATATTATTCTTAATCTATAAGACAAAATATAGTCATATGAGATCTTGTTTGATTTATCGTCATGAATCCTATAAGAATATCAAATTTTTATAATTTTTAATAATATGTAACTAAAGATATGCACGTTACAAAACGTTCCTCGACAAGTGTGATAAAGCAACTGTAACCTTACCCCGTCCTAAGGATTGTTCAAGGGCCGATGACCTAGAGTCCAAGCTTGAAAGACACCCAATTTAGATCACAAATAAGATTATACATCCAATTGTACAATATCATTATACAACCAACATACATCTATCTGAACAAATTTTCCAAAAAAATTAGGAGCTTTTCCAAAATTTTTTCTATGGTTAATTATAAACTCATAAACTTTACAATAAATCTCGTATTCTTTTAAAACAAAACTCGTAAAGTTTGTTATAACGTTCAGATTCTATTATTACAACCGGTTGTATAATCCATTAAATTTTCTAGGTTTTTTTCTATTATACGGAGTATATTGTATATCTTTTCTTTAAACAGAGCACAAACTATTTTACCTCGGGCGGCCTAAAAAAATCAATGTCGAGGTTGATTTCGGTTGTGCCGTAATCAAACTATTCAAGGACAATGGTCAAAATGTGACAGTAAACATTGGGGAATCAACTAAGGCCGAGTCAATTCGAGTGCGACTTAATTTCAAATCCTTTATTTAAGTCTGAGTACACGTTAGGTTATTCATGTCAGATCATTATTAATGGCTTTAAGTAGTAAAATAGATTGGAGAACATATATCGACCCATTCATTAATATATTATTTTAACACAAACTACATACAATAACAAGTCGTTTTTTAGCATTAAGAGGAAAAAATGTTCAAAAGTCCACCACAATTACGTAATCGCTGTTACAAAGATCTTTGGTTTATAATATATTAAAATGTCAATTTTTGCTTGAGAGTTTTGGATAGATTAAAGTGGATTAGTTCATTCTAATATTTGATTGATTTGAAAATAGGATTGAATACTTGAATTTTAATTTAACTTCAATCACCTAGAATCTCATTAACTCTTTCTCCAATTTTTTCTTCTCTCTCTCATTATCTTATCACCAAATCAAGCAATATATATGTTGAGATGCGATTCTAATTTCATACAATCATATAGCTCTATGAAATAATGCTATATATTTTTATTTTTATTTTACTCTATCTATAACCCCTTAAAATGTAACAACATCTATAATTCCCCCTTAGGAATAGTGCCAAACTATTCATTCTTGTGCAAGGCACATGCCTCTTAGCATTTCCTGCGTTTTGCTTCTGGAGACTAAACACAACCACACGTGTGAGCTTTGTAGTTCTCACAGTTTCATTTCTCATTCATCCATTTCACTTTCCAATTAATACTCATAGCCTCCCTCCTTCCTGCTCCTTCCAACTGCCCTTGCTTTCTTCGTCTCTTACCCCTGACCCGTCACCTTCAATGCTCGATGATGAGGCTCAGATTCCTCTTCGTGTTCGTGTGTATTGAATGTCCGTCTTAAGTTACGTCTGCTAGGTTTGATCCGTGTTCCGTTTTCTATTAATTGTTTTTGGTGTTGTAAGTCTGGTCTTTCTTTAATCAACATCAATGCCTCTCTTCTTCAGGTGTTCCATTTTTTTTTCTACTTTGATCTACGGTATATCAATCAAAATTAGTTCGATTTAGAATGGTAAATGTTCCTTAAACAATCAAGATTGTAGAGTCTGAATCTCTACTGTTTTGAGCGAACTCCAACTAGAATCCGAAGCCTTTAACTCATTACCAAATTATTATGTCAAACTTGGGCTGCTAACAAGCCATGGCTCCCACTTGGATTCTGATAATATTGTAGACAGCCTTGTATGGTCAACAAGGTCTTGGTTTTCTTTATTTAATAGAAAGTGGGCATAAACTAAGTGTTATGTTTGGCCTCTATATTTACTTCATACTAATCATTCAGTTGTCTTTTATCCTTGTAGGCTGATCTTGTGAGTGGCCCGAGAGAGAAGTCACTTATACAAACCTTCGATTCTTGGCTTGAATGGAGAAACCAGCGACGATATGGGTGAACGGTGAAGCTTGGATGCCTCGCTAGCGATCATGTATCTGGCTGAGCTTAATTATATGGTTGTCTATGGATTTAACTCTTCCTTTACACGTGTTCCACATAGGTGAAGATGAGCTCGAATTATATTGGACCTGCTCGTGCTCTATGCAGTGTTTCTTTTTATAACTATTGCAGCAGGTGCGTGTGCTTTTCTCGCCCTTATAATCTGGGTTTTGTCAATTTCTTGGGGTTGTTAATAGTATGTATATTAACAAATGAGATTGGGTTTTTTTTTTTTGTCAAAATCACCTGGGATTGACTTTCCTTGTGGATTTTGTTTAAACTTACGTTTTCTTTCTTTCAGAGGGGAAATATAGGGTACATACTCCTTCCATGTTTTGTTCTTTTTGTGGTTCCGGATTATGATGCAATTATGTATTATGACGCACAATACGAATCATACTTCTATTTACTGCAAAGTAGCCATCGTTTATGCAGCCCTGGGTGCGAATTTCACAATAAATCAAATGTTGTGGTCTCTCCTTTATGTTAACACAGGGGGCAGGCTTTGTACACCCATGTCCTTACCTCATCGTTGGCAAGAGAATGTGTGGCACTACAGTTATATTGATGTATTGTCGATTCCTCGTTCTTACACGCATACTACTCATAAACTGGAGTGATATTTCTGTGTACCTGATTCCCTCATTTAATCATAGGGTTAACAGTGTGATTACTTGGTCTGAAAGATAAGTATCAAAAATTGTCTCTTCTTGATATATGTGCCAATGTTTTATCACAAGTTTGTCATAACATTGGAGTAAGTGAGCTCTTTAGCAGTGTAAACATGTGTTTTTAGAGAGAATATTTCCAATTTTTAACTATGCGGCTAAACAAGTTAGTTAGCCAGTAATGGAATTCTTGCATAGTAACTAAGGATGCTTATATGTTATTCGGGCGAAAGCCATGGTGGAAATTGTCTTCATGTTGTAGTCTCTGTTAATCTGCCTTCGAGATTCTTAAAATTCAGGTAGTATTAACGTTTCTGGCTGCCTTGGTTTTTAGGCGGCTTTGAAAACCTTAATTGTCATCCTCACGCCTTAATGGAAGTCAGCCCAAACATTTATGAAGGCTCATAAACACTGAATGAAGCAGACCACGTGTTCAACATGTCACATGTCCGAATCATGTATAGATGGTCAACATTCTTGATTGGTTTGTGAAATGCAATACCAGATGGACAACATGCCATATTTCCTGATTGCCTTGTGAAATGCAATACGGTGGCCGGTTTGGCTTCTAACTGATGTGGATGAAGCTCCTGAATGCAGTACCATGGAAGTTATGGAGGAGTAGTACGAGGGAAATGCGTGAGAAGAAGGGGTAAGGTGAGAAGGGTTAGCAGTATGAGGAGAAGGGGGGTTATGGACTAAAAAGAATAGATTTACTAAATTTCTCGAACTTCCTTTTAATTGAAAAACGTCGTCGTCTTCCATGCTCTTATGTTAATGTTAAGGACACTTTTCTCGCGCTCTACCCATGACCTGTTTTTTTTAGCATAACAAAGCGTTAGCGTTAGGGTTGCATGAGACGAAGCATAACTAAGTGTATTGTGTTTTTGTTCGTCAGCGTTTATTTTGTCATCTCGTATTGTTATCATGTTCTTTAGGTCTATTTGACAACAAAAAAATTGTTTATGTCTTACTAGCGCGGCCATTATGCCTTCTATTCTCTCACAATTGTTCTCTAATTTTTTGACATTAGACACCGTGTTTTCAAGGAATTTCGTCATTTATGTAATAAATACTATGCTTATTCTGCAACTTCTAAATATATGCGGGATCATATTCATTTCTATTAAGATAATTCCAATTTATGTACGCTTATCATTGCGACAAATTGGGGCACCGCGCCCGATAGGGCGTGGTGCAACAACTAGTAAGAACAAATATGGAGGGTTAAATTTGTTCATACTAAAAGAATTTAGGGAGAAAAATAAATAAATAAAAAAACATACCATTTTAGCATTATTTTAACACCCTCATACACCAAGGTGCCTTACCAAGACCACTTAATGCATGTAAATGCTACCATCTCGGTTACCCGAGGCAATGTATATCAAATAGACCATAAAGAAACATACTTAATTAAGTAAATGAGTTTACGTGATTACAATCCAAAACCAAACTGTAAAGTTAATACAAATGTTCCCAAAAACCAATCAACTGAAAAGAAAACTAAGTTCAGGACACAGCGGAAGACTCTAAAGACATGTGATGACTCCATCCCAGCTATCCCTCGCGCAAGCCATCTCATATCTGCACAACTGCTCACCACCCCCGAATGGATCACCACAGTTTTCAAAACATTTAAAACAGGGTCAGTTACTGATTACATAAAACAAGATACACAAGATACAAACAACACACAACTCCCAACTCCATTATATCTCCACACACCTGACTACACACAAAAGTGTGTAGTCCTACCAGAATACCCATCGCAACAGATATTCCACGCCGCCAGTGGGGGACTGCAGCCGTACCCACCAAATCCCCGCTCATCTATTCCGAGCGATAAACCATGTTCCTTAATGTGCACAACCCCTCCTGTGGCGGGTTCCACAGAGGGCGAATCAAGGGCGTGAAGCCACTCCCGCAAGTGACTCCACTCAGCCGAGGACACGCCTCGTGAACCACAGACAAACACAACACAACCAATTATACAACAACAACACCAATACAATCCAATACGTTAAAGATCAACAATAAACACAACCATCACCAACAAATATGTAATCAATAACCGAGTAGGGAAACCCTACTTGGAATAAGCAAATCACCATGACCGTCACAAAGCAGCTATTCAATATTGCTCCTCTACGAAACCACCTCCTATAATCACATAATCATACAATCACTATCTAATACAACATCATACTCCCAAAACCCCCCAAATTACCCAATTAGGGTTTTAAACAAACTCAACGAAACGATATGAAAACTATACAAGGATCTTACCCACGACATGACGAACTCAACAGCGTAAAGAACATGACGATCCGACGACCCTAGCCTTTGGGATTTGATAGCAACGCGAAGATGAAAGTAACGTAACTTGCTTTTTCTTTTGAGAGGTTTTAGAAAAGATAAAAGTGATTAAGGAACTGACGGAAAGCTTTAAATATCAATCACGCGTTACTAACAAAAGCCGGCTAAAACAACTCGCAGAACCGACTTACTCAATCGAGTAAGTCACTTACTCGATCGAGTGACCCTTACTCGATCGAGTGCCACACTTACTCGATCGAGTACCCATCAGCAGAACACTGTTTCGTAAACCAAGCTTACTTACTCGACAGAGTAAGCCCCACTCGATAGAGTACCCAACAACATAGAAAACCATAGTATTACAGTCTTCCCTCCTTAAAAAGAACTTCGTCCCCGAAGTTCAACCCACACTCAAAAACAAAACATGGTAACTCAAACACGACACAACAACGCAACTAAAAACTCAAAACAAAACTCTCAACCACAACTCAAACCGACTCAAAGCAACTACTAACTGTACCAAAACTAACATAAACCATACCAAAACCTTATGCGATCACCTCCTACCCCCCTAAAAGAAACATGGTTACGTCCCCGTAACCACACATACCTGATAAAAAAGAGACGGATACCGCTCCCTCAAAGCCTCTTCCGCCTCCCAAGTAGCTTCCTCAACCTCATGATTAGACCATAGAACCTTAAGCAACACCGTTTTCCAAGACCTAGTTTTCCGAACCTTGCGATCAAGAATCTGTTTTGGCACCTCAAGATAAGACAAGGACTCATCCAACTCTATGTTCTCCACCTCTAGCACATGAGAGGGATCTCTCACATACTTCCGTAACTGAGACACATGAAACACATTATGCACACGATCCAAAGCTGCTGGTAACGCTAACTGGTAAGCAACCTCTCCCACACGATCCAAAATTTCATATGGTCTGATGAACTTCTGGCTCAGCTTCCCTTTATTACCAAACCTCATAACCCCACGCATAGGAGACACTTTCAGAAGAACCCTGTCCCCAACCCGAAACTCTATGTCACGGCGATGTAGGTCTGCATTGTAATACTCCGTATTTATGGTCTTGGGGGTACTCTATCGAGTAGCCCTTACTCTGTCGAGTAAGGGTATGTTGCAGAATAAAATAGTTTCTGACCTGTTGGGCACTCGATCGAGTAGCTGGGGCACTCGATCGAGTAATGGGGTACTCGATCGAGTACCTTGGGTACTCGATCGAGTGTCCCATTTATCGGGGTTTTTCTCGGGTTTTGTTAATTACGCGATTAAGGTATTTAAATCAATTCGTCTTCATTCTAAATCACTTTTACCAAAACCTAAAACCTGTTTAAGAGAGAAAGCAACTTGTCTTCTTCCTAATCGCGTTCTTGACAATTCCGGAGTTCGGACGGTCGGATTGCGTTGTAGTTTGTGTCGTTGGATTCCTTGCGTCGAGGGTAAGCTTTTAATATAATTTATATTGTTTTGTTAAGATTGATGAAACCCTAATTTGGGATTTGGGGATTGTTATGAGTAGTATTTGAATAGTAGTCTTTATGTGTTATATGTTAGGAGGAGAATTCATAGAAGAGGCGTTTTGAGACAGCTGTAGATACCGTCTGCGTGTTGTGCTTTCCAGGTAGGATTTCCTACTCAGTATTAGTCCCATAATGGGATATTGGTGATGTGCTGTAGTTAGTTGGTTGATTTATGATGATTGTAATTGTAATTGTGATTGTGGTTGTGGTTGTGTTTGTGATGGTTCTCGAGATGCGTTCTCGGGTGAGTGGGGTCACTTGCGGGAGTGATCTCACGCCCTAGTTTCGCCTTCCTGTGGAACCCGCCCACGAAGGGATGTGCACATTAATGAGCGGGGTTATCGCTCGTACGATGAGCGGGGCTTAGGTGGGAACGGCTGCGGTCCCCCACTGGCAGGGCTGGTCCAGTGGACAGTCAGTGATTCAGATGGTTGGTTGGTGCGTGTGTGTGTGTGGCAGTTCGGCTGTCTATGTGTCTTATTGTCGTTATGTATATTGATTGTGTGATTAGTCTTGACCCGGTGTTGTTTTGTAAACTGCGGTGATCCATTCGGGGATGGTGAGCGGACATTGAGCGGTATTGAGATGAGTACGGGGATAGGCTTGGGATGGCCACAACATGATGATAGAGTCTTCCGCTTTGTAGTTTAGCATTTATTTACATTTCGATTGAGAATAGTTGATTTGGAATAATGTATCGTACTTTTAGTTGGTTTCGAGGATTGTATTCATTCGTTAAAGTATTTATAATAAATGTTGTTTCTGTTTTGTCTATTTGATTATCATGCCTCGGGCAACCGAGATGGTGATGTCTTCATACCTGAGTGGTCCTGGTAAGGCACTCGGAGTAGTATGGGGTGTTACAAATGGTATCGGAGCGACGATCCTGAAACCTGTAACCAATGAACTTAATGAACATAGAGAGTCAATTAAAATGAACCCGGGGTAAAAGTTGTAGGAGCTAGTGCAAAGGCTTGGGAGACGTCCTAAAGTCGCAAGGGGTCGCCCTACAACTTTGAACCGGTCACGGGGGAAAGTGTTTGTTGAATATAAGTGTGCTTGTTAACTTGTGCAACAAAGTGATGAAGTGTGTTGATTGTTTGGTGTTGAAATAGGAAGTTGAGCATGTGAAAAGAAATGATACGTGGAACATGTTAATGAGATGATAGCATGTTGAGGTGTTTACAATGTGGCTTTTATAACATGATGATTTGATTTATTGATAAGTAGAATAGATGCGTAGCATATTGAATATGATAACATGCGATTTGTATAAAGTTAGCAATGTTAGTATGTGACGTAATATGCGGGTAGCTTTTACGTATTAGTGATACTTGATCGAGTGAGACTAACTCGATCGGATAGGTTTTTGACGATTTTGGACCAGAATCGCGTTTTGGGGCACTCGATCGAGTAGCTAGGGGTACTCGATCGAGTAGAAATCACTCGATCGAGTAGCCTAGATACTCGATCGAGTGGGTTAGAGATCGAAAGGTCTTTTGGTTCGGAGTTTGGGTACTCGATCGAGTACATAGGGGCACTCGATCGAGTAGCCCGTTACTCGATCGAGTGGGTTTGGATACTCGATCGAGTAGGTTAAGCAGCGAGTCTTCGTGTTTTGAAGTTTAGTACGCATGTTCATGTTTACCCTTTCTTATATACGTATAGTTTCAAGATGCCGCCAAAGAGAAATGCCTTGTATGCGAGAGCCGAGCTTATGACCGTGGATGACATCGTTAAGATGTTAGAACACCGGGATGCACTTGACGAGACCACTGAAGAAAGTGAACGAGGACAAGAATAAGGAAAAGGAGAAGGAAGTTGACCATGCTAAAGTCAGCCTCTATATTGCGAGGTTTAACCCGAAAGAGTACAAGGGAGTTGAGGAGCCTAACCTTCTTGATAGTTGGCTGAGGGAGATGGAGAATATACTAGATTTAGTCCATTGTCCTGGATGAGATGAGAGTGGATCGAGCTGCATTTTATCGAGGGAGGCGGTGGCAAGTGGTGGGATTCGGTGAAGGTGAGTGCTAAGGAGTTGTATACCAACCAAGGGTTACCTGCTATACCTTGGGAGGAGTTTCGTAGGGTTGTGAGGAAGGAGTTCGTACCAGAACATGTGAGGAGTAAGTTGAGGGAGGAGTTTGATAAGTTTAAGATGACCGCCGAGATGTCGTGGGTGAGTACTACGAGCAATTCAATGAGAAATCTAGATATCTTTGAGGACATGGGTTTGAGTGATGAGAATTTGGCTTTGAGGTTTGAGAGTGGACTAACCACGAAGATTATGGATAAGTTACCGTGGGAGTCCTCACCGATGTGAAGGAAGCATATGAGAGGGCCGGGAGAGCCGAGAGACTAGTGGAGATGGCTCGGGAGAGTCCGGTGGTGAGAAGAGGAAGTCGGAGAGCGAGGGTGGTGGCCAATCTAATTACAAGAAAGGCAACCACAATCGATCTAAGGGTTTTCTTCGGATCCGGGTTTAGTCTTTGGAGCGTCCTTTGGGCGAGGCCGTGGGAGTGCGAGTAATAGTTGGGGAGTGACATGCTTTGGATGTGGTGGCGTAGGCCACAAGAGACATGAGTGCACGAGTGCACCGGGATCTTTTCAGAGACCTGCACAGAGCTTTGCGAGCAACAGACCGGCGGGATCATGGCCAAACCGGGGAGGTCAGAGCTACCAGAGTGGAGGCAACCGCAACGGCGGTAATTCTTATCAGAAGACACCGATGAACAACAACAACAACCAAGGGTCGGGTGCTAAACCGACCGCATCAGCTAGTACTGTCCAGGGAGGTGGGCAGAAGACCAGTGGCAAGCTATTCATGATGGACAAGAAGGCAGCTGAGGAAGATGAGCATGTTATCACCGGTACATTCCTTGTTAATGGTATTCCTACGTTTGTTTTGTTTGATTCGGGGGCTTCTCAGTCGTTTGTGTCTTCGAGTCATGTGAAACAGTTGGGTTTGAGAGTATATGAGTCTGTTAGTGAGCAAGTTTTCATACCTTCGGGTGAGTCTGTACCATGTGGGAGGTTGTTTAGAGATGTATCCTTGATAGTTGGGCAAGTTGATTTCCCTGTAGACTTGCTAGAGTTCCCTTTTAACGGTTTTGAGATGATAGTTGGGATGGATTGGTTAGGAAAGTATAAATCTAAGATAGACTGTCATCAAAAGAAAGTGTCCTTGAGAGGTCCTAAGGGCGTTAGTGTGTCTTACCGGGGGTATCTAGTCAAACCCAAAGTTAAGTTGATTGCAGCTGTCACCTTGAAGTCTTATTTGAGGAAGGGATGTCCTTTGATCTTATGCCATGTGAGAGATGACCGGGTAGAGGGTCCGACAGTTGATGAGATACCAGTAGTGGGAGAGTTTGCTGACGTTTTTCCTGATGAGATTCCGGGGTTACCACCGAAGAGAGAAATAGATTTCACCGTTGAGTTGAAGCCAGGGACGGGGCCAATCTCTAAGGCACCGTACCGTATGGGTCCTAAGGAGATGGAGGAGCTTAGGAAGCAGTTGGATGATCTGATAGATAAGGGATACATTAGGCCAAGTGTATCGCCGTGGGGAGCACCAGTTCTGTTTGTAAAGAAGAAAGATGGAACCTTGAGGTTATGCATAGATTACAGAGAGTTGAACCGTGTGACGATAAAGAACAAGTATCCTTTGCCAAGGATAGATGACCTGTTTGATCAGTTGAGTGGCGCAACAGTCTTTTCTAAGATTGATTTGAGGTCGGGGTACCATCAGGTGAAGATTAGAGATGTGGACATACCGAAGACAGCTTTCACGTCGAGGTATGGCCATTATGAATATGTGGTGATGCCATTTGGGTTGTCTAATGCGCCGGCAGTGTTTATGGATTTGATGAATAGGATCTTTAGACAGTTCTTGGATCAGTTTGTAGTGGTGTTTATAGATGATATCTTAGTCTACTCTAAGACTAAGGAGGAGCATGAGGAACATTTGAGGATTGTGTTGCAGACGTTGAGGGAGCATGAGTTATATGCTAAGTTGTCCAAGTGTGAGTTCTGGTTAGAGAAAGTTGCTTTTCTGGGGCATGTGATATCTAAAGATGGGGTAGCTGTAGATCCGGCGAAGATTGAAGCAGTGACAAAGTGGGAAGCACCAAAGAATGTTGCTGAGGTTAGGAGTTTCTTGGGTTTAGCTGGATACTACAGACGGTTTGTGAAAGATTTCTCCAAGATAGCTAGACCGATGACGGCGTTGATGAGGAAAGAGAACAGGTTTCGTTGGGATGAGGGTTGTGAGACGGCGTTCCAGACATTAAAGGAGCGTTTGACCACAGCTCCTGTCCTAGCATTGCCTGAAGGGAGCGAGAATTTTGAGGTTTACACAGATGCCTCGAAGAATGGGTTGGGATGTGTGTTGATGCAGAATGGTAAAGTGATTGCCTATGCTTCTAGGCAGTTGAAGCCTTATGAGGAGAATTACCCTACTCATGATCTGGAGTTGGGTGCAGTGGTGTTTGCTCTCAAGATTTGGAGACATTACCTGTATGGAGCGATCTTTAAGGTATTTTCTGACCACAAGAGTCTCAAGTACATCTTCACGCAGAAGGAGTTGAACATGAGACAGAGGAGGTGGATGGAGTTAATTGGCGACTACGACATGGAAATCATCTACCATGAAGGGAAGGCCAATGTTGTTGCTGATGCTTTGAGTAGGAAGAGTGTACATTCCTTGTGTACAGCTCTATCTTTGATGAGGTTGAGGGATGAGGTAGCGAGCTTTGGGATTCATATGATGCAGAAAGGGGATGCCATGGGTGATATGACAGTACATATGGAGTTTTATGATGACATTCGAGGTAAACAGGCTTTGGATCCTAAGATAGTTGAGTGGAGAGCAGGAGTAGAGAAAGGGACAGTGTCCCGGTTTTCGATACATTCAGATGGTAGTTTGAGGTTCGATGGTAGGTGGTGTGTTCCTAATGATGAGGAGTTGAAAAAGACAATCATGTCAGAAGCGCATTGCACACCATATTCAGTTCATCCAGGTGGAGATAAGTTATACAAGGATTTGAAGAAAACGTTTTGGTGGCCTGGGATGAAGAAAGAGACAGCTGAGTTTGTGTCCCGTTGTTTGACATGCCAGAGAGTTAAAGGTGAACAAAGAAGACCACAAGGTAAGATTCAGTCGTTTGAGGTGCCTGAGTGGAAGTGGGAATCCATTTCCATGGATTTTATTGTGGGTTTGCCAAAGAGTCAACAAGGTAACAACATGATTTGGGTGATAGTGGATCGCTTGACCAAGTCAGCTCACTTTGTTCCAATGAAAGATACATGGACTAAGGCACAATTGGCTATGGCCTATCGAAAGAACGTGCTTAAGTTACATGGAGTCCCTAAGGACATAGTGTCTGACAGAGATGCGAGGTTTATATCGAGGTTTTGGAAGGAGTTGCAGGAATCGTTGGGAACAGCTTTGAAGATGAGTACAGCATTTCATCCTGCGACAGATGGGCAGACTGAGAGAACAATCAAGACGTTGGAGGACATGTTGAGAGCTTGTGTGATGGATTTTGGTGGTAGGCTGGGAGAGCGAGAGGTTGGACTTGATAGAGTTTTCTTACAACAACAGCTACCACACTAGCATTGGTATGGCACCGTTTGAGGCTTTGTATGGGAGGAGATGTAGGAGTCCAATCTGTTGGGACGATAGTCTTTGAGGCAAAGGTGGTTTTAGGACCAGAGATGGTGCATGAGATGGTTGAACAGTTAAGATGATCGGGGAAAGGATGAGAGCGAAATCGGGATCGACAGAAGAGTTATGCAGATCTACATCGCCGGGATATAGAGTTTCAGGTTGGGGATAAAGTTCTTCTGAAAGTGTCTCCGATGCGCGGAGTTATGAGATTTGGGAAGAAAGGCAAGTTAAGTCAGAAGTTTATAGGGCCTTATGAGATCTTAGAGCGAGTTGGAGAGGTTGCTTATCGTCGGCTTTACTGCGCGTTAGAGAGAGTGCATAATGTGTTTCATGTATCGCAGCTGCGGAAGTATGTGAGTGACCCGTCACATGTGTTAGAGGCAGAGAGTTTAGAGCTAGATGAGTCCTTGTCATATCTTGAGGTACCTAAGCAGATCCTAGACCGAAAGGTTAGAAAGACTAGGAGCGGGGAGACAGTTTTGCTTAAGATCCTGTGGTCTAACCACGAGACCGAGGAAGCTACATGGGAAGCCGAGGATATCATGAAAGAGCGCTACCCTTTCCTTTTTGATCAGGTATGTATGGTTACGGGGACGTAACCTTGTTTCTTTTAGGGGGGTAGGAGATGATCGCGAGAGTTTTTAGGAGTTTTATACACCTTTTATATGTTGTGTCGGGATGTTGTCTTGGGTTTGTATCATGTTTTTGTTTGATGGTTGAGTCGGGAATGTTGAGGGAGTACCTTTGATTTTGGTAGTGGTTTGAACTTCGGGGACGAAGTTCTTTTTAAGGAGGGAAGACTGTAATACTCCGTATTTATGGTCTTGGGGGTACTCTATCGAGTAGCCCTTACTCTGTCGAGTAAGGGTATGTTGCAGAATAAAATAGTTTCTGACCTGTTGGGCACTCGATCGAGTAGCTGGGGCACTCGATCGAGTAGGGGGGTACTCGATCGAGTACCTTGGGTACTCGATCGAGTGTCCGGTTTATCGGGGGTTTTTCTCGGGTTTTGTTAATTACGCGATTAAGGTATTTAAATCAATTCGTCTTCATTCTAAATCACTTTTACCAAAACCTAAAACCTGTTTAAGAGAGAAAGCAACTTGTCTTCTTCCTAATCGCGTTCTTGACAATTCCCGGAGTTCAGACGGTCGGATTGCGTTGTAGTTTGTGTCGTTGGATTCCTTACGTCGAGGGTAAGCTTTTAATATAATTTATATACTGTTTTGTTAAGATTGATGAAACCCTAATTTGGGATTTGGGGATTGTTATGAGTAGTATTTGAATAGTAGTCTTTATGTGTTATATGTTAGGAGGAGAATTCATAGAAGAGGCGTTTTGAGACAGCTGTAGATACCGTCTGCGTGTTGTGCTTTCCAGGTAGGATTTCCTACTCAGTATTAGTCCCATAATGGGATATTGGTGATGTGCTGTAGTTAGTTGGTTGATTTATGATGATTGTAATTGTAATTGTGATTGTGGTTGTGGTTGTGTTTGTGATGGTTCTCGAGATGCGTTCTCGGCTGAGTGGGGTCACTTGCGGGAGTGATCTCACGCCCTAGTTTCGCCTTATGTGGAACCCGCCACAGAAGGGATGTGCACATTAATGAGCAGGGTTATCGCTCGTACGATGAGCGGGGCTTAGGTGGGAACGGCTGCGGTCCCCCACTGGCAGGGCTGGTCCAGTGGACAGTCAGTGATTCAGATGGTTGGTTGGTGCGTGTGTGTGTGTGGCAGTTCGGCTGTCTATTTGTCTTATTGTCGTTATGTATATTGATTGTGTGATTAGTACTGACCCCGGTGTTGTTTTGTAAACCTGCGGTGATCCATTCGGGGATGGTGAGCAGACATTGAGCAGGTATTGAGATGAGTACGGGGATAGCTGGGATGGCCACAACATGATGATAGAGTCTTCCGCTGTAGTTTAGCATTTATTTACATTTCAGTTGAGAATAGTTGATTTGGAATAATGTATCGTACTTTTAGTTGGTTTCGAGGATTGTATTCATTCGTTAAAGTATTTATAATAAATGTTGTTTCTGTTTTGTCTATTTGATTATCATGCCTCGGGCAACCGAGATGGTGATGTCTTCATACCTGAGTGGTCCTGGTAAGGCACTCGGAGTATGGGGGTGTTACATGCATAACTCTTTTGTCGATCCTGGGCCGCTTTCATCTTTTGCCTAATCACCTTAACCTGTTCTACCATCTCCTGTACCATATGTGGTGCTAAAACTACTGCCTCAGCCCTATCATCCCAGCAAATCGGACTCCTGCACCGCCTCCCATACAAAGCCTCAAACGGTGCCATCCCAATACTCGTGTGATAGCTGTTGTTATAAGAAAACTCAATCAGATCCAACCTATGCTCCCAGCTACCACCAAAATACATCATACAAGCTCGCAACATATTCTCCAAGGTCTTGATAGTCCTCTCTGTCTGCCCATCTGTTGCAGGATGAAAAGCAGTACTCATGTTCAAGGTAGTTTCCATCATCCCCTACAACTCTTGCAAAAACCGAGAAATAAACCTCGCATCCGGATCTGACACAATGTCCTTAGGGACTCCATGTAACCTCACCACATGTTTCCTGTACCCATTAGCCAACTTAACCTTACTCCAAGTATCTTTCATAGGAATAAAGTGAGCTGACTTAGTCAAACGGTCAACTATCACCCATATCACGTTGTTACCCTGCCGGCTCCTCGGTAAACCTACTATAAAGTCCATAGAGATAGATTCCCATTTCCACTCAGGTATCTCAAGAGACTGAATCTTACCTTGTGGTCGTCGTTGTTCTCCCTTAACTTTATGACATGTCAAACATCGAGCCACGAACTCGGCTGTTTCCCTCTTCATCCCAAGCCACCAGAAAGTCTTCTTCAAATCTTTATACAACTTGTCACCACCTGGATGTACTGAATACGGTGTGCAATGAGCCTCTGTCATTATTATCTTTTTCAACTCCTCATCATTAGGAACACACCATCTCCCATCAAACAGAACACTCCCATCTGTATGAATACAGAACCGAGGCACTGTAATTTTCTCTACTCCAGCTCTCCACTCCTCAATCTTAGGATCAAGAGCTTGCTTCATGCGAATATCATCATAAAAGTCTGGCTCCACTGTCAAGTCCCTTCTAGCATCCCCTTTTTGTATCACATGTATCCCCATCTTCCCTACCTCATCTCTCAACCTCATCAAGGATATAGCTGTGCATAGAGAATGCACACTCTTTCTACTCAACGCATCAACAACCACGTTTGCTTTCCCTTCATGTTATATGATATCTATGTCATAGTCCCCTATCAGCTCCATCCATCTCCTCTGTCTCATGTTCAGCTCCTTTTGAGTAAAGATATACTTGGGACTCTTATGATCTGAAAACACTTTAAAGGTCGCTCTATAAAGATAGTGCCTCCAAATCTTGAGAGCAAACACAACTGCACCCAACTCTAGATCATGTGTCGGATAGTTCTCCTCATAAGGCTTCAATTGCCTCGAAGCATAGACAATTACTTTCCCATTCTGCATCAACACACATCTTAACCCATTCTTTGAAGCATCTGTATATACCTCAAAGTTCTCACACCCTGCAGGTAAAGCTAAGACTGGAGTTGTGGTCAAACTCTCCTTTAATGTTTGGAACGCCGTCTCACAACTTTCATCCCAGCGAAACCTGTTCTCTTTCCTCATCAACGCTGCCATAGGTCTCACAATCTTTGAAAAGTCTTTCACGAACCGACGATATTACCCTGCCAAACCCAAGAAACTCCTGATCTCTGCCACATTCTTCGGTGTTTCCCACTTAGACACTGCCTCTATCTTTGCCGGATCCACAGCTACACTATCCTTGGAAATCACATGCCCTAGAAAGGCAACTTCCTTGAGCCAGAACTCACACTTAGACAACTTTGCATACAGCTGATTGTCACGTAAAATTTGTAACACCAACTTCAAGTGCTCCTCATGCTCCTCCTTAGTCTTGGAATAGACTAAGATATCATCTATGAACACCACCACAAACCGATCCAAAAACTGTTTGAAGACCCGGTTCATCAAATCCATAAACACTGCTGGTGCATTAGATAACCCAAACGGCATCACCACGTACTCATAGTGACCATACCTCGATGTAAAAGCTGTCTTTGGTATGTCCTCATCCCGAATCCTCACCTGATGGTAACCTGATCTCAAATCAATCTTGGAAAAGAATGCTGCCCCACTCAACTGGTCAAGCAGATCATCTATCCTTGGCAAAGGATACTTGGTCTTCACTGTAACTGTGAACCCCCGCAATAACGCGGAAAAAATATAACTTATAAATTCAAGCGGAAATTAGGAAATTTTTGAAATTTTTGAAACTTTTAAAGTTTAAAGCACGGGTTCATTAAAACCTAAAACATAAATAAAGTATGCGGAAATAAAGTTAAGTTTATACAAACGTGATAGTCAAAGGTGAGGGAAAATATATCCCTCGAATGACAAAAAGATAAAAGGTGAATCTAAGCAATCCTACTAAACCGGCTACTAGTCCAAAGTGCTCGCTAGCTCACACATGTCTTCATCCCATAGATGCACGAACTAATACCTGTCATTCATGTAAACATGAACGCCACAGTCAGTGGGGAGTAACTCAAGGTTCTCCCATCCACAAATTGTCAAAATGAACATAACAAAGAACTCAATTAGATAAATCATATAAGATACTTACAAAAGATATGAACATCAAGTTTATAGTTAAACATGGCAATTAAATGAGATTGAATAAGATAGATCAATATTAACATAATAAAGACTCAACTATTCACGTAAGATAATTAAATAGTATGAAAGACAAGAATACAGTCATTTAGACAAAAGCACACATTTCAGGGAAATATAACATAGATATGAGGTTAGAATCTGAATCATGTGAAGCAGATAAATAAGGGATCAATCGATACAAATTACAAGAATGGAAACCATAGCCATTACTTGGAAAACCTCTTAACAAACATTGCACGGGACGTGGCTACTACTATCACATTCATACTTATGGCTTGCATCTCACTATAAGAACGGGTGGGAACATCAATCCCGGCGATCATATCGCAACTAGGAGGCTTGCATCTCATCTTTAGTATCCGATAGGACCAAGACTCTTACATCCAAACAATTGACAATATCTATAACTAAGCAAGACCTTTACTACTCATTAAATATAATTCCCCTAGTAGGACGACAATGATAAAACTCACTTGCCAGGACAACACAAGTGACCAAAACCGTACTTGCCAGAACAGCACAAGTAGCCAAAACCGTACTTGCCAGAACAACACAAGTAGCCAAAACCGCACTTGCCAGAACAGCATAAGTGACCAAAATCGTACTTGCCAGAACATCACAAGTAATCAAAACTACACTTGCCAGAACAGTACAAGTGACCAAAACCGCACTTGCCAGAACAGCACAAGTGACCAAAATCGTACTTGCCAGAACAACACAAGTAACCAAAACCACACTTGCCAGAACAGCACAAGTGACCAAAACCGCACTTGCCAGAACAGCACAAGTAGGGCGTAAAGATAAGTCAAACAGTAAGGTATAGCATAAAGGCATTATCCTAAGAATACGACTCAACACAATCAAAGGCGTAAAATAAGCATTTCATACTTTAACTTGGTAAATAATAGACAATGAAGGAGTAAGAATTCAAATGTAAAGTATAAAATACCGTTTCATCCTTTTATAGCATGAATAAACATTATGTGTCGTATTTATAGGTTATTTGAGCTTAAATTAGAACAAGTGATCACAAATGAATTAAGTGAGATACGAAACACATGGCAAGACGTAAACAAATGAACAAGAATGCAAGTCTGAAGTATATAGCATCATGACATTTTCACAAGGATACGACTCATTTTAATTAAACAAGTAGAATAATTCACTCGTATTTGAAATACGATAAATAAATAAGAATGCATGAATTAAAGTTCATGTTAATAATAAAACATGACATTCCATAAAATTATGAGGCATTTAAATAATACTTCCATAATTACGAATCATGGGAGAAACATATAAATGAACGGTAAATAATGAATTATGACACATAAAACACATGACGGAATTTAAATTAACTAAATCCGAACACAATTTATTTACGACCAAAACATTTAACATCCCCCTAGGCCACGGCCAAGCCACAGCCTGGCGCGGCCTGGCCACGGCTCCTGCACTAGCCAAAACAGCCCATGCACACGCCCTTTTAGCCGACTCATAACAGCTCTGTCACCACTCCTATTAACCCGTCAAAACAGGGACATTGCAGCCCATACTCTGCCCCACAAAACCCGTGCTAAAACAGCCACAACTCACCTAGGAAACCGTGCCAAAACAAGGGGAAGAACAAACCAAAATAGCCCCCAAAACATCACACTACAAGTCATGGTGAGACAACATTAGGACGGATTTTAGAGCATGATAAAGACGACATTTTTCCATACCAATTTCCCAATTCATACATGTACATACGCATGAGACGGAAACTTAAAACTTGGTTCAAATCGACAAGGGAAATCAATTCAAAACAGCCCGTGAAAATTGGCCATGACACCTTCAATTTTTACGGTTTCCATGAGTTTGATGAGGCCGTCTTACGACACATTTTTAAGCATAAACGAGATATAAATTTTTCCGTACAAGCAAACTATTACATACATGTATCTACAAATGATATGGAAACAAAAGATGTCGTTCAAATCGTCATGAAAATCAACTCAAAATAGCAGCCATAAAATGACTACACAACCCCCTATATCACAGTTTTTGGGCAGTTTGCATACCATCTTAAGACGAAATCTTAAGCATCCAAAAGACGATATTAACCCATGTAAATCACCACATTCATTCATGGATATACATACGAGGTAGGAGTTAATACATTAGTTCAAATCGACAATGAGAAGGCCACGAAATTCAAGCACAAAACCGGGTAGTCACAGCCCTATCTCACGGTTTTCTGGGCGGAATGTTATGTCACTTTAAGACGGGTTTTTAAGCATACAAAAGATGGTATTAACTCATGTAAATCATCACATTCATTCACCCACTTCATGAGGAAGATAAAGATGCAAACTTTACACAAAATGACCAAGTAAATCTTGTAGTAAACCATCACAAATAACCATGGTGCAAACATACATAAAAATTGAAACTTGTTCACTAGAAGAGTAAACAACCATAGAAACACACAATATTAAATTCGACATTATGTCGAGTAACCTATCACCGTTACCTTATAACTTCTTCAATGTTCGAGGGAATGGTCTACTATGAGCGAGTTTCCTTCCGGGTCCTCAAGGTCTTCACCTAGCACACGAAAGGACTCAGTTTTCAGCTGAACCGTAACATTTATAAGACGAGTCAAAAACGAAAGTCATACAAGACCGCAACCTTCTTACCTAGAAAGATGAAGGAGGAAGTAAGGAGGAGAATGGAGCAAGAATTAAGGAAAAAGGTTTTTGAAACGAAGTCGAGATCTGAGCTTGAAGGGTCGAAAAATGGTGTTTATGGTTTACTGATTGTTGTTGTTGTTTTTGCAGGTAGTACGAAAAAGAAGAAAGGGTAAGTGAGGGGGGGGGGGACGAGGGAGCACAACAATTATTTGATGATGATGATGATGATGATAATAATAATAATAATAATAATATAATAATAATAAAAGGATTATATAAATGTAGAGTGTAAGAGAGTAGGTGAGTGCGTTGTGTTGTCAGAATCGGGTTGGTCCAAAATAAAATTGCTTTACAAGAGGAATGCGACGATCTTTGCTAGACGGAATTATTTTTATTATTATTCTCACTATTATTACTGTCCGACAGAATATATATATTTTTTTATATAAACAAGCTTATAAAAATGTAACTTTTATAAAAATTATGTTTAAAACGAAATTAATGAAAGTAAATAATTTAAAATATAAATAAAACAATAGAACGGTTAAATAAATTATAAATGCTAGAAATGGGAAATTTGCGGGTGTTACAGTAACCCAGTTCATCTCTCTGTAGTCGATGCACAACCTCAAACTCCCATCTTTCTTCTTCACAAACAGGACTGGTGCTCCCCACGGCGATACACTAGGTCTAATGTATCCCTTATCAATCAAATCATCCAGCTGTTTCTTCAGCTCCTCCAACTCCTTAGGACCCATGCGGTACGAGGCCTTAAAGATTGGTCCCGTCCCTGGTTTCAGCTCCACACTGAAATCTATCTCCCTCTTTGGTGGTACACCTGGTATCTCCTCTGGAAAAATATCTGGAAACTCCCCTACCACTGGTATCTGATCAGCTGTCGAACTCACCTTACTATGGTCTCTCACATGGCATAGAATCAAAGGACACCCCTTCCTCAGATAAGACTTCAATGTCACCGCTGCAATCACTTTGACTTTGAGTTTGACAACAAACCCACGATAAGACACAATAACTCCCTTAGGAACTCTCAAAGAGACTCTCTTTTGGTGACAATCTATTCTAGCCTTATACTTACCCAGCCAATCCATACCAACTATCATCTCAAAAACATCCATAGGAAATTCTAACAAATCCACTGGAAGGTCAGCCTGCCCAACTATCATAGATACACCCCTATACAACCTCCCACAATATACAGACTCACCCGACGGTATAAAAACCTCATATTTTACAGACTCAAACTCTCTTAAACCCAAAATCTTAGCATGACTCGACGATACAAAAGATTGTGACGTCCCCGAATCAAACAAAACAAAGGTAAAAACACCATTAACAAGAAAAGTACCCGTGATCACCTGAGCATCATCCTTAGCAGCTTTCTTGTCCATCATGAATAACTTGCCACTGGTCTTTTGTCCACCACCCTGGATAGTACTAGCACTAGTAGATGGCTTGGCAGCCGACCCCTGGTTGTTGTTAGCTGCCAGTTTCTAATAAGAATTACTGCCATTGCGGTTAGATTATCCACCGTTGTTACTCTGACCACCCTGATTGTTCCATGACCTAGCCGGCCTCTTGCTAGCATAACTCCGAGACGGACCCTGAGAGAAACTCCCCTGTGATGGCCTCTGAAAAACCCTTCCAATAGCACTATTACACTCGTGTCTCTTGTGGCCCATACCGCCACAGTTGTAATAAGATATACCCCAGCTGCTACTACCACCACCACGACCACGCCCATAGGAAGCTCCACCACTGAAACCCGAACCCGATGAGTAAGCCCTCGCTTGGTTATGGTTGTGCCCCTCTTGTAACTGGACTTACCATCACCCTCACTCTCAGCCTTCCTCTTCTCGGGACCTCTCTCCCTGTTCTCTTTGGCCATTTCGACCAATATCTCAGCTCTCCCCGCTCTCTCATACACTTCCTTAACATCTGTAAGGACCCTAACCGATAGCTTCTCCATGATCTTATAGGTCAAGCCTTTCTCAAATCTCAGCGCTAAGTTCTCCTGGTTCAACCATATATCCTCAGCATACCTAGACTTCTCATTAAACTTATGATAGTACTCAGCCACAGTCATATCCAGAGTCATTTTGAAATCATCAAACTCTTCCCTCGGCTTACTACGAACATGCTCAGGCACAAACTCTCGGCGCACAGTGTGGACAGCGGGCCGCCCACGGGGGCGCTTGGTGAGAAGCGAAAACAAGCGTTTGCATTTTGTATGGAGTCGTCACCAATTTTTATGGGAAATTGGAACCGTTCGAATACCTCATGTCATGTCAAGACATAAAGTAGTGACATGAACACTAAGAAATCGTTACCCTTAGCATTCTATGTCTAGAATGACTCTCGTGGATGCCAATGAACACGGGTGCTCACGGAGATCTGGAGTAAGGGGTGAGGGTACGTATTAGGAAGCTCTTTTGATCGAACACCTAATCCCGCCCGCCTCGATAGCGGCCTCTACTAATGATTAGGGAAGTTATTCGTACTCGATATATCGTCGGTTATATGCATGCAATGCAACATCCAAGTTTTAATCCTAGCATGTGAAGATTAGACTAAGTCGGTGAACAATTAATTAGCATACAATTAATGTCGAAGTAGGAGTTAATATTGATTTACATGCGAAAACATACAAGAAATAGGATAAATACAATAAAGGAAAATTACAATAATGAAAATTACAATAATTACATTGAGATAGGCGATTTATGTCGAAAATACCTTTAAAACGGATAATTTGATAAAAAGAAATAAAAGAATAAAGAAAATAAACTAACGAACAGATCAGAAGGTGATAATACGGTTAATAGTTAATTAATATGTAAACTAATTAAACTACGTCAAGGCAGAAACGGAGTTCAGGGACGAACTCGGCCGAGAACAAAGCGATAGAGTCTGCGTCCTTTGGAATAGGCGCAGCGATTCTTTGCGTCTTCCTTTGGCCCGCCTCGGGCGTGAAGCCGTATTTGCAAGCCGTTAATGTCGATTGATGATTTTAGGGATTGATTAAAATATTTACTCGGATGAAAGTGATTAGTAGGTTATTTAACATATGAATGGGTCGTAAAAACAGTAAAACATGGATGAGACGGATGCAAACGAATTATTTACATGAACGAATGATTAGTGAAGTGAAAAATATTAATGAGTCCTCTATTGAAATCAATTAATTAGCCTAAACATGGTGATATATGATGAATTAACAATGAACAAACAGATGAAAACTATATCAAAGACGAATTCCAGAAACCCAATATGAACAAATTGAATTTCTACAACCCGGAATTGAATTTAATGACGAAAACCCGCAAATATGAATTACTTGGGATTTAAGGTCGGATTAGCAATGAATTAAACATGTGAGTGAATGATGAATTATAATATACATGTGAAATTATTATGCTATCATGTGAACGAAGAGTTAATCAAACGAACAAAAAAATAAAAGCAAGACGAAATTACAGAGGACGAAGAAGAAGAAAAGAAGCAGGAACTGCGGCAGCCTCACGAAGAGGCGCAGCAGGAACTGCGCTCCTTCGAAGAGGCGCAGCAGTTGCTGCGTCTTTTCTCGACTGTCAGTCTTCTGGAAATCCGTGAAAAGAGGTTTTAAAGACGGTTTTAGAAATCGGTTTTAATGAGGTATTTTCGACGCAAACCTTACAATAATGATACGATAAATAAATACAATAAATAAATAAGGATTATACACCCTCAGACTTACATGTTGACGAAACGAGAAGGACTAAGATATCGATTAGTGATGCTCGACGCGAATGCAAAGAAAGTGCCCTCGTAAGAGGAAAACGATTAAGTTGATTGATTAATTATTGGTGTAGTTGGTCAAATTGGTCGGTCATGCAACGGAGAGGCTGGTACCCGGAAGGATCCGAGCTTACGTGGTCGAAAGTTCAAGCACGTAGGCGCCAATAAGTAAGAACAAAGTCTAGAATGCAAAGGGAGAAGAGAAGGGCGGACACTCGCGTGAGAAATATGAGGAGCGAAGGCTCCTATTTATACTAATCACGTGACGGAATTAGGGTTTCGGAGACTCTTTGGAAGTGAATCTCGGAAAGATATGAAAAAGATACGTGGAACATGCAGAGAAGGGTCTGGGAAGAGGCGCAGCAGTTACTGCGTCTCTTGGAAGAGGCGCAAAGACTGCTTTGCGTCTATTCCCGTGAGGTTTCCTCCGTCAAGAAAGATTTCCGCGTTTGAGTTATGGTAGGACGGAAATAATTCGATCTTCCTTAATATTTAATATGAATATTACGGGATATTACTTGCCAAAAGATAAAATTTGTAAAATATGGAATAGAAATATCCGGAACATTCCAGAACATTCCGACTCGGGATTTAACAGTTATCAGAAAATGGAGACGGTTTTTGACCCGGACTCCGAATGTACTCTAATTACTGCCAAAACGACCGTATCGGGACGTAGATGACAACTAAGAGGTCGACATTAATATTTGAGCAATCACTTGACGATAATCTTACGAACTGTCACAAATCGTTCCGCGAATCAAACATGCGGCCCAATCATCACCGGGTGGTTTGCGGGAGGTGCGAAATGAGGTGTCTACTGAGCCCCACTTTGACCGAGGCTTGGACAAGGCGAAAGTCAAAGTATAGCCATCAGGTCAATCGAAGATTACAACCTGACGACTATGGCGACGCGAGGCGGCTCAAGGGGTCTGAACCAAGGACCTGTCGTCGGGAACATTTTAGAGTCTGTCGACTATCGGGGAGGGTCGTTTAAAGTCCATTAGACTACGTAAGGAAGCTCGCCAGCCATAAGAAGAGACCATACCTGAGATCTAATCGAACTTCGCGGGGAAACAAGAAATATTGGGAGCAGCAGGACGTCGGTAGAAACTGCTGGGGAATCCGCTTGCGTCGGTCTCAAGCGAATTCTGGCAAAACTTGAGGTTGAATTTGCTTGCGTCGGTCTCAAGCGAACTCTTACTGGGGAATATATTGACGACTAGGAACATCTTGATCGTCGTGGGAGAAATCTTGAGTGAGCAGTACTGCAAAATACTACTGCACTGGATAAAAGGATTTGAGCAGTACTGCAAAATACTACTGCGCTGGATAAAAGGATATGAGCAATACTGCAAAATACTACTGCGCTGGATAATAATATGCAACGGTCCGCTGCTGGCTGATGAAATGCGGGCCGGAACGAAGAAAATTTGTCGAAACGGACCAAAAGAATATAATATCATCGGGGAAGAAGCGCACCAAAGATGGGCCCACAAATAACGAATTCATAACGAATTTTTGAAAATTCGTATGGAGGGAACACAAGGAAGAGGCGCAGCACCTGCTGCGTCTTTTCCCCAAATTGGCTATTTCTGCGTAAAAACGCGAACTCAGAAGGATTGTGTTCATTATTTCGAAACACAAATTCTTGCAATTTCTCTCTCAAATCTTCACCATTTCCGTCGAGGTTTGATCCAAAAGCGTGCATTAAACATGACTAACCGAGGTATGTATCCCAATCTTGCATTAATCATCTACATTTGTTGAATTTTGAGCCGCGAGATTTAGGGTTTTCGACCCTTTTGATCGAAAATTTGGGGCTTTTCCCCCAAATGGATTTGCCATGCCAATTTGATGTTAGAAACGGATAGTAGGCAATTTTAGGAACATAACCATGTATTTGGCTTGGATTTTTGTCGAGTTTTGAGCTCTTGAGTGAAATTTGAGACGGTTTTACAGCTAAATCGTAAATTGCTTCGAAAATAGCCTTAGGATTGCCCATTTGCGATGAAATTTGATATTTGGAATCCTTGAATGATGGGTAAACTTTCTACCATCTCGGAATTTTGGTTTGTAATAACTTTTTCAAAACACCTTTTAGGGCATAATCGCCGTTATAGCGAAATGCTGCCGAATTTTCGACTCGAACCCGGAACTAGGCTTTGACTTGGACTTGACTTGACCCAATTTATCACATGAGTGATTGGTTTGGTGGGAATATGGCCAAAGATGGCCGGAAAGGGTGTTTTCGGGGCTTTGAAGGCTCGAAAACTCCTTAACAAAGGCTTGTCGTCATGTGACGCGGCCTGAATTTACTTTAATGTTGCAGGTGATGATGCTTCTACTTCTGGGAGGACTCCCATGGAGATAGACGCCGCTACTTTCGAGGAGGCTTTAGAGCAGGCCTTCACCGCTGCGGTGATGGCTGCTGAGTTTCATGAGGAGGAGGCCGCCGAGGAGGAGGAGATCCCGAGACGAGCCAACGTTGGGCGAGGAGGTCGTCACCGAGGGAGCTCTGCGTGGGTCGAGACTCGGGAGAGTAGGCACCGGTGTGGGTCGCCGAGGGTCACCCGTCCTACGGACGGTGAAGAGTCCGTAAATAGGAATTCACTACTCATTATCCATCCTCTTTCATTCTTTTTGTCCAAATTTCTTTCACATTTCATTCAAAACTAAAGATAGCTTTGTTTCAAATCATAATAGGAGGCCGGGAACATCGGTCGTTCTCGGGTTACACGACAAATGATGGAGCACTACGAGCGGTCGTTTACGGAGGAGAGGGCCATGATCGAGCGTGGAGCGTTCGGTCCTCCGGTTCAGTCCGGAGGGATATCGTGAAGAGGAAGTTGCGGGCTAACCTTAGCCTGGTTCGTGCTTTCTTGGACCGATTCTGGGATACGACTTCCACGTTTCACCTGCCTTTTGGTGAGGTGGGAGTCACTTTGGAGGACTACGGCATGGTTTCTGGTCTGCCGTGTGGGACCGAGGAGATGGTGTGGCCGGAGACTGCCATGAGGGCGGACTCGGCCGAGGCGAGGAGATTGATCGGCTGGAACTTGTCGCCGAAGGTCACAGTTGCGATCTTGGGTTTGGTACCCAAGTACTTACGTTCGAGACTACTTTGCGGGAAGACCCCGCGCCGGTGACGATCGATGGGAGGGAGACGGCTCCTCCTCCTCAGTACACCGAGCGAGGGCTCGCTTGTGGTCGTGGTGGTTTCTCGTCTTCGATTTACCTCGGAGACAAGGGCGAGAGGTCATCGACGAAGCTTCTTCCCTTTCTTTCGACTCCGAGCTCCCTAGGGCGCCGGACCGGGTCATCGCTGGTTTTGCGGTCCTCATCCGCTTCATGAGGGCCATGGTTCGTCCGGAGTTGATGGAGAAGGGGACTTCTCCTGGTGCTGTCGGACCTGGACTACTGTTGGAGGTATGAACCTTCCTTTAGACCAATAGTAAATTCCTTCCTTTATCTAGTCACGAAAGATCGTCATTGATTATTCTGCTTTACAGGCGTGGGTGTACTCCTACTTCCCGAGTCTCGCGCCGAAGAGGACGGAGCCGCTGGAGAAGGCCTATCCCGTGGTGAGGGATTGGGTGATGTGCCGGACGAAGAGCAAGCGTTCTTCTCACAACGTCTACCGGCGGGACGTGAACGCCCTTCAGCTGAGCAGCGTGAGTATCCCATTTGTATTCATTTGCTTCTTATATTGTCTTTCAATTGATCATAGGAATGATCTTTGCCTTATCTTGTCGCAGTGGGTGCCCAGACCTTGGGCGGAGTACGCTGGAGCGCCTCCTTTTGTCGCTGAGGTCCTTCGACCTAGGAGCCCGAGTCGGCTGCTGTTGTGGACGTCGATGGGTCCTGTGTGGTATCTGGGCGAGCGTTTGGCTCGTCAGTGCTCTCGGGACGCGTTGACGGTTCCCGTTGACCCTCCCGGACGATGTTTAGGAGCCTTCGATCTTTGAGAGGAGACGGACCTGGCTGGTGCCAGTGGCGACGATCTTCTTCTCCCTGGTGAGGATTACTCGGCGTTCCTTTACGGGAGGTTGGCGTACTGGCCGGTAGTGGTGAGTATCTTTTACTTTTCCTTGATTTGATTTTGAGAATTACGATGAAAGATCATCGATTAAAGAGAGTTATTTGTCTTTGCAGGAGGTCGAGGCGGCGGGCATCGAGCCCCCAGTGTACCCCGAGACTCTTGAGTACACTGACGCGACCGGGAGGACGATGATCTCCGAGCTGCGTGACTTTGACGTAGCGGTGACGGATGCTGGCCTAGACGACTGGCAGCATCTGATTCGGAGGGTGAGCCTCTAGCTTATATGACTTTCGTGTAAGAACACATTTGATTGCATTTGTTTGATTTGCTGAGAACTTCTAAAATGCAGGTCGCGCCGTCCCGGTTTGTGGCACTATGGAGGGTGGCCAACCGGCTGCGAGCTACTGCCATCGAGGCACTCGTCGGTGGTCGAGGTCGTCAGGTATGAATCTCATTTGATTTCTTTTGATTTTTTGATTTTTCGATTTTTTTGCTTGAACTGATTGACATGAGCCAATTTATTGCTGTTTACAGGGTGGCCGCGAGCTGGAGCGAGAGTTGACCCAGTCTCGGGAGGAGACAGCTCGCTTGTTGAGGGAGCTCGAGTTTCGGGATGCCGAGATTGCCGCTCTTACGGCAAGAGTTGCTGAGTTGGAGGGTGCCCAGCAGTAGTTTTGTAGACTTGTACATTTGGACATCTGATTTGAACATTTTTGGACTTTGTTTGGGGCGCAAGCCCCCAGTTTGTCGTACATTTTCTTCATTTGGTGTATATACGACGGCCTGAGTGTCTTTGCTGCTGGGTTGTGTTGCTTGTATCTGCAGGTTAGTTTTTGAACAGGTTTGGTAGATAACGGTTTATGCCGTCATGCTGCCGAAATTTACATGGAAATCACGCAAAACATACATTTTATACACATGTGGCCTTAATTAGCGCAAAATGAGACTCGAAAGAACACGAAAATGCGAAAATGCAAAAATTTTGCCGGAAATGACCGGACGGTAGGGAGGGTTACCCTATAAAAAAAGAAAAAAAGAGAAATCTATAAGTGTAGAAATGTAGAAATGAAGTGTTGAAATGAAAAACAAAAGAAAATTAAAAGGAAATTATTTCCTAAAAAAAAAGAATTAAGTGTGACGAAATGGCGAAGGTTTCGACGTCGCCTCGAAATGCGTGCCCGCGAATTTAGGAGACTTGAAGTATGGTAATCTCCTCGTATTTACCAAAATAAAACCTCGCAGGAATAGGAAATCATGCGTTATAGAATTAGGAAAGATCCAACGCGGAAATCACAGAAACGAGTATTGTCTCTCTCAAGACGCGAGGATTGACATCTACCTAAGCAGATTTCCCCTCAGCAGTTCCCGCCTGTGTCCTGCTACTCGCAATTATTTCCCGAAGACTACCCAAAGAAGTTTTTTTTTTCCCCAGCAGTTCCCGCCTGCGTCCTGCTACTCAAAGCCTTCATTATCTTTCAGAAACTTATCTTAATCTTTCAGATAACCCCTTTTCAGATAGCCCTCTTTCAGTCCCTTAGATAGAATTATCCTTCAGCCTTTCCTTCAGTGAGAGGTAGCCTTCAGAGTTAGCCTTCAGAAGCGTTAAGAAGTTTCTTCAGAATTCCTGTGACCCCTAATGCCTTCAGACACCAAGTTATCTTCAGACCAAAGATTTTTGCCGAAGCGTCTTCAGTCCCGTTTCACCCAGGGGTATCTCAGGTATGGTCTCTTCTTATGGCTGGCGAGCTTCCTTACGTAGTCTAATGGACTTTAAACGACCCTCCCGATAGTCGACGGACTCACTCTAAAATGTTCCCGACGACAGTCCTTGGCTCGGACCCCTTGAGCGCCTCGCGTCGTCGCCATAGTCGTCGAGTTGTAATCTTCGATTGACCTGATGGCTATACTTTGACTTTCGCCTTGTCCAAGCCTCAGTCAAAGTGGGGGCTCTGTAGATACCTCATTTCTGCACCCCTCGCAAACCACCCGGTGATGATTGGGCCGCATGTTTGGTACGCGGAACGATTTGTGACAGTTCGTAAGATTATCGTCAAAGTGATTGCTCAGATATTAATGTCTACCTCTTAGTTGTCATCTACGTCCCGATACGGTCGTTTTGACAGTAATTAGAGTACATTCGGAGTCCGGGCCTAAAACCGTCTCCATTTTCTGATAACCGTTAAATCCCGAGTCAGAATGTTCTGGAATGTTCCGGATATTTCTATTCCATATTTCATAAAATTTATCTTTTAGTAAACAATTTCCCGTAATATTCACATAAGATATTAAGGAAAATCGAATTATTTCCGTCCTACCATAACTCAAGCACGGAGATCTTTCTTCTGCAGAGGAAACCCTTGGGAACAGACGCGCGCAGTCTGCGCCTCTTCCAAGAGACGCAGTGACTGCTGCGCCTCTTCCCAGGCCCTTTTCTGCATGTTTCTCGTATCTTTTTTCATATCTTTCCGAGATTCACTTCCAAAGAGTCTCCGAAACCCTATTCCTTCACGTGATTAGTATAAATAGGAGCCTTCGCTCCTCATATTTCTCACGCGAGTGTCCGCCCTTCTCTTCTCCCTTTGCATTCTAGACTTTGTTCTTACTTTTTGGCGCCTACGTGCTTGAACTTTCGACCACGTAAGCTCGGATCTTTCTGAGTACCAGCCTCTCCGTTTGCATGACCGACCAATTTGACCAACTCCACAATTAATTAATCAACTTAATCAATCAACTTAATCGTTTTCCTCTCACGAGGGCACTTTCTTTGCATTCGCGTCGAGCATCACTAATCGATATCTTAGTCCTTCTCGTTTCGTCAACATGTAAGTCTGAGGGTGTATAATCTCTCTTTTATTTATTGTATTTTTAATTATTGTATCACAATTGTAAGGTTTACGTCGAAAATACCATTGAAACCGATTTCAAAAACCGTCTTTAAAGAAACCTTTTTTACGGATTTCCAGTAGACAAACGTCAAGAAAGGGCGCAATTCCTGCTGCGCCTCTTCGTGAGGCTGCCGCAGTTCCTGCTTCCTTTCTTCTTCCTTCGTCCTCTGTAATTCGTCAATCTTTTATTTCTTTCGTTTGTTCTTTAATTTCTTCGCCATAATAGCATATAATTCACATGTATATTATTCATCACTCGTTAATTCGTATAATTCATTGTTTAATCCGACTTAAATCCCAAATAATCCAATATTTGCGGGTTTTCGTCATTAAATTCAATTCCGGGTTGTAGAGATTCAATTTATCAATATTGAGTTTCTGGAATTCGTCTTTGATATAGTCTTCATCTGTTTGTTCACATGTTCATCATTAATTTGTTGTTAATTCATCATGTTCATCCTATTTCATTCACCATGTCACTAATTAATATTATTCACTTCTGTAATTAATTCATCTTAAATCCGTCTCATCCATGTTTATTGCTTTTATGACCCATTCATATGCTAAATAACCTATTAATCACTTTCATCCGAGTAAATAATTTAATTGATCATTAAATTCACCAATTAACATTAACGGCTTGCAATTACGGCTTCACGCGGCCCGGATCGAGCCAAGGAACAGACGCAGAAGGTCGCGCCGCTTCCAAAGGACGCAGCTCGCTTTCTTTGTTCTGGCCGAGTTCGTCTCGAACTCCGTTCTCGCTTGACATAGTTCAATTAGTCTACGTTTAATCAACTATTATCCGTAATATCACGCTAATTCCTGTTCGTTAATTTATTTGATTCTTTTATTTCTTTTTCTCAAATTATCCGTTTTAAAGGTATTTTCGACATAAATCGCCTATTCCATTGTAATTATTGTAATTTCCATTATTGTAATTTATAATTATTGTATTTCTTTTATTGCTTGTATGTTTTCACATGTAAATGAGCATTAAATCCTACTTCGACCCAATTGTATGATTAAACTAATTGTTCACCGACTTAGCTAATCTTCACATGTTAGGATTAATCTATGGATGTTGCATTGCATGCATATAACCGACGATATATCGAGTACGAATAACTTCCCTAATCATTAGTAGAGGCCGCTATCGAGGCGGGCGGGATTAGGTGTTCGATCAAAAGAGCTTCCTAATACGTACCCTCACCCCTTACACCAGATCTCCGTGAGCACCCGTGTTCATTAGCATCCACGAGAGTCATTCTAGACATAGAATGCTAAGGGTAACGATTGCTTAGTGTTCATGTCAGTACTTTATGTCTTGACATGACATGAGGTATTCGAACTGTTCCAATTTCCCATAAAAATTGGTGGCGACTCCATACAAAGTGCAAACGCTTGTTTCTCTTTTCCATCCCAAGCGCCCCCGTGGGCGGCCCGCTGTCCACACTTTTAGAAAGTAAAGAGCTTGCAACTTACAAAGAAATTGTTTGATTCAAATTACTTCTGGAAAGTAATGATCATATGACTTAAATGAGAGTGTCTAAGTCACAACTCAATACAAGGCTTAGAGCCATGAAAATCCGAAATAAATTCCGAGTGGAATTGTTGGATATCTAAGAGAGATATCAAAGCTTGATTAGTTGCAAAGTGTTTTGCACTATTCGGATCTTCTCAGGGATTGTATTTCATTATGATGATATACATATAACAAGTGAATCTAAAACCCACTTCTTCAATTAGAAGGAATGTATTCAATACATGTCATGAGTTTTATAGATTCTTACAATCCTAAGATAATGTGCGACTTAAGATATTGTCTTAAGTAGGACATCAATGAGTTGGAATCAATGTTTAAATCATGTTATGAAACCTTTCTCGATAAGTCGAGAAGTTGTGTTTATACAGGAGGTTTAGTGGGAGTTACGGAAATTTTAATTAGTCTTATATATGGATGACATATTGATCATTGGGAATGATTTAAGACTTTTGGAGTATTATAATACATCTTTAATATCCGGATTTATGAAGATAAATCTACATGATATTAGAGTCAAATAAGAAGTCTTATGTTGATAAGATTCATGACTAGTTCAATCGAATTGATCATATTTGATTGATTCCATTTGCTTCCGCTGCCGAATCAATTAAATAAGTAATGATGTATAACACTTCATATACTTTGAGTATGATGAATTGTTTCAAATCGAATTTAAGTAATAGTTACCAAGTAAGCCATAAATATTACCCTTAAGTGCTTGCAGAAGCATTGAGGATGTAATACAAAGTGTTTTTGATGCAAAATTTTGTGTAAGGGTGTTACACAAGTGACAATTGACAATTGAGATTGCGCATGGTTTCCGACAAAACCATAATCAAAACACATTAGGATGGTTAAGAAACCATAGTGGCCATGTTATTTAAGAAATGTATTTGTTAGAATCGTTCTAAGCAATAAAGAACAATGAGGATGCTCACAACGGAAATTGAGTACACTTGCAACCATGAGATGTACGAGAGGGATGTGTCCCGCACACTGTGAAAACAGTGGGAGCTATTCTAAGGCTAGAGGGCCTATGTCTTGATTGGATCTCGACACGTACTCAGAAAGTTTCGTAATGCAAATGTATACATTACAAAGGAAAACGAGTATGTAGTAAGGTTGAGTAAGGTACAAGAAGTTGATAAAACCTACTAACCAAAGCCTTCTCATAGGCTTAACATGATGAGTCATGTCATTTCAATTGAATTGAGATGAACAACTACATTCAAGATCAAACTGGATTATAGAATATGAAGTAGTAATCAAGTATTGACTACTCATATGATAATCACATTTATCGTTCGAGTTTTTAAATCTGAAAACTCCTTTATACTTTGTTACATCCAAATGGGTTGTAGAGACAATATTGAACCCCGTTAAAGTGAACCCGGATTAACATAGTATTCGCCCATAGTCACTTGAATGAGGTGACGTCTCGAAGTGACTAGAGTGTGATGCGATTGATGGCAAGTTCAGTGCCATACAGTCATGTGAGATGACTAGTCGATCACATAGGCAGACTGTTAGGAACACTTTGTCGGGCTAATGACCGCTTATAGAGTTCTGGCAAATTTATATAGCCTGGTCGTGGCGAGAGCTACTATAGTATTCTAATGAGTCGATTCTTTTGACTAAAGATTGTTCGCCTAAGATGGCACAGTTTCAGATTAACTTTGATTTGTGTTACTTCTACCTTCGTAAATGGGGTCAAATGGGCATATTTTGGGTTATGATGGCTGTGGCTAGTCGAAGGGAATAAGTGCGATAGGAATTGTCAACCCCTTGTCAGGGTTATAACAATATCTCAAGGCCACTCGAGGAGTAATGAACTGGAAATGCGTGGCCACGCTCGGAAGGTATCTATGCTAGATGATTCCGGTCAATCAGTTATTCTCCAGATCGAGGAAACCACTCTCGATATGATCACTTGCAAGTACGACCTGAAAGACACCTTGCATTGAGTGGGAGATAGTAATGGGATAAGAGAATTGGTGACGCACACTTGTCGAGGACAAGTGGGAGATTGTTGGAATATGTGTCCTCCGACAATAATGCGATCACAACTGACGATCATAATGATCACATGTTTAAATCTCATTTTAAGAATACATGTGGGATGTAATATTTTACAGTCAACTGGTCCACACATATCGGTAATGATTGGCTGACTAGAGTTTGACATTACTGTCGTGCGACGGTGGTGATCAGTTGATCCCCTTAGGTCATACCTATAGGGAAATACTCTTAATTGATTATTTAATTAATCGTATGCCGATACGAGTTAATTAAATTGCTTAAAATTGACGGATGATTTTGTGAGTAAAGTTAACGTGTCTTACTGTAATTCGATTAAATTAGATACGGTCTAAGTAATCGAATTGTTTTATTACTTGGATAAAATTATTGTTTACGAAACAATTGAAATTGAAATTGAATGAATAATTTATTATAAATACAAGACGTTGTAATTTATAATTTGATAAACCGTTTTGGTACAAGTAATTACGAATTACTAGTCGATTTTGTATATGACATATTTTATGAGTATGTTGATTTTTAATATGTTAAAAATACATTACAATTTCACATGTCAAGTAACATGTCACATATGTCACAATTGACAAATGACAAAATAAAATGAACCTCCCATTTTATGTCATATGTACCGAATTTATGAAGGGAGTATTTGGTTTATATTGTGTTTTTATTTTGAGTGGAAAACACAATGATAAGACCTTGCTTGTAGCCTTACATACCTATGATTTCTTGGGTAGAAAAACTAGCCCATGCATTGGGCACAAAAACTCCCTCCAACCGGTTTTGCATAAAGAAAAGGAAAGAGTTTTTCCCATCTATCATTATTCATTCATTTTATACAATAGAATTTCTAGAGTAAGAAATTACTATTCTCTCTACATCTTATGACATTTATAGAGAAATAAAACCTCACAAAAAGCTCTCTCTTGAACCGATTTTTCAAGAGCAAAATTAACATTTTTGTGTCAAATTGAAGTATGATTAATATTATTACTAGATCAACATAATATTAGTTATTATGAGTTTTCCTTGGGTATATGCTTTTGGGAAAGATTCTAAACTTGAATCTTGTTCATCCATTGTTGGAAAGCTCAAGAACTAACAAGAAAGAGATCTTGTTGGTGCCCATAAAACCGAAATCATGTAGTAAGAACAATGATTTTTCTCTTATCTTATTTATGTTTGCATGCATAAGATTTGTATTTAATTTTATGACTAAATTAAATGTTGCATATATGAATATGTAAAGTAATGAGATATATATTTCTAACAGGGAGACATCCTAAAGTCGCGATCTCGCCCTACAACTTTGAACCGGTCACTATGGGGTGTGTCTTGGGGTCGCTATGTGTTTATTTATGTATGTTACATATCTATATAGAAATGTGTGGTATGAATTGGTGGATGAATGCATGTGGAGGATGGGGACTGTTGTGGTGAAAGATGATAAGTAACATGAGTATATGTGTTGATTGAATAACGGAATTGCATGATGATTGTTTTCTAACGTGGCTTATTAGAAACATGTGAAATAGGAAGTTGTTTGTTATATATATGCGTATGAATATCGAGTTATATATATAGTTGGTTGGAAAGTAGTTGAGTTGAGCATGCGGGTAGTATACGAGTCAGCATGACTCGATCGAGGGGGGGGACTCGATCGAGTAGGTGAGGAACTCGATTGAGTAGGTGTGACTCGATCGAGTGGGGTGTATAACGTTTATGGACAGTGTACTATTTTTGAGTACTCGATCGAGTAAATAGAGGGACTCGATCGAGTATGTCAGGGACTCGATCGAGTGAGGTTTTTGAGGCTTTCTGGTCAGGTCCTGGAGTCGAGGCACTCGATCGAGTAAGTGGGCAACTCGATCGAGTGGGTTGTGTTGCTCGATCGAGTAAGTTCTGCACAGGTCATATACGTGTTTAAGTTGTGGGATGTATGTTTATGTTTACCTCTTCTCTTATATAGTTCAAAGATGCCGCCAAAGAGATCTGCGTTGTATGCTTGGGCAGAGATGATGAGTATTGATGAGATTGCAAAGATGCTTGAGCATCAAGAGGCGCTGACTGAGGCCTTAAAGAAGTTTGGGAAGGATAAAGAGGTTGAGGTGGATTTTTCTAAGATGAATGTCACCATAGCCCGTTTCAACCCAAAAGAATACATGGGCACCGGAGCGCCAATTTTGCTCGACAATTGGCATAGGGAGATGGAGAATATACTTAATGTGTTTCATTGCCCTGAGGACTTTCGAGTGGAACAAGTTGCGTTCTACTTGAGAGATGCGGCCGGAGAATGGTGGGATAAGGTTAGGGAGAGTGCCTTAGACCAATATGTGAAACAGGGGATGTCGGTTATACCTTGGAGTGAGTTCAAGAGAGCTATGCGCCGAGAGTTCGTACCTGAGCATGTCCGTAGTAGGCTGAGAGAGGATTTTGATAATTTCAAAATGACTCTGGAGATGATTGTGGCTCAGTATTACCACAAGTTCAATGAGAAGTCTAGGTATGCCGAGGATATGGGGTTGAGCCAGGAGAACTTAGCGTTGAGGTTTGAGAAGGGTTTGACACCTAAGATCATGGAGAAGCTGCCTCTAGGAATCCTTACTGATGTTAAAGAAGTGTATGAGCGAGCCAGGAGAGCTGAGAGGTTGGTCAAGATGACCAAGGAGAATAGGGAGAGAGGTTCTGAGAAGAAGAAGGCTCAGAGCGAGGGTGGTGGTTAGTCTAGTTACAAGAGGGGCAACCATAACCAGGCGAGGGCTTACTCTTCGGGGTCGGGGTTCAGTGGTGGAGCTTCCTATGGGTGTGGCCGTGGTGGTGGTAGTAGCAGCTGGGGGATATCTTGCTTTAACTGTGGCGGTATGGGCCACTAGAGACATGAGTGCACCAGTGCTGTGGGCAGGGGTTTCCAGAGACCATCACAGGGGAGTTTCTCTCAGGGTCCGTCTCAGAGTTATGCTAGTAACAGACCGGCTGGGTCATGTAACAATCAGGGTGGTCAGAACAACAAAAATGGTGGGGCTAACCGCAATAGCGGTAATTCATATCAGAGACCAGCAACAAACAACAACCAGGGGTCGGCTGCTAAGCCGTCTACTTCTGCTAGTACTGTCCAGGGAGGTGGACAAAAGACCAGTGGCAAGCTTTTCATGATGGAGAAGAAAGCAGCTGAAGATGATGCTCACGTGATCACGGGTACTTTTCTTGTTAGTGGTGTCTTTACCTTTGTTTTGTTTGATTCGGGGGCTTCACAATCTTTTGTATCGTCGAGTCATGCTAAGCTTTTGGGTTTGGGGAAGTTTGAGTCTATAAAAGAGGAGGTTTTTATACCGTCGGGTGAGTTTGTAACTTGTGGGAGGTTGTATAAGAGTGTGTCTATGATGGTTGGGCAGGTTGACCTTCCGGTAGATTTGTTAGAGTTTCCCATGGATGGTTTTGAGATGATAGTTGCCATGGATTGGTTGGGTAAGTACAAAGCTAGAATAGACTATCACCAAAAAAGTGAAGGAAATGTAGATCTATATACATACTAACATACTCATATATGTTAAATTAATTTATCATAAAATTAAATTTGGATTTTATGCATGCAAACAAATGATAAAAATAGAGGAGAAATCGTGTTCTTACATTGGTAATTTCGATTTAATGGGCACAAGAGAGATCACCTTTCTCTCTTGTTCTTGAGCTTTCCCTTATGGATGAACCAAGATCCAAGTGTAGGATCTCTCCCTAAGCTTTATACCCAAGGCTTTCTCTTAATTCAAATTAATATTATAAGTACTAGTATAATATTAATCTAGTGAAAAATTGAACCAAAAATGTTTGGTTCTTGGCTCCTAAAACCGGGTAGGAGAAGAGGGATTATGGAGGATTTTCTCTTTCTAAAACTCTTATGTTTTTAGATGAATGAATAATGATCACTTAACTTTGTCTAAGTGAATAATAGGCAAAATAATAAGAAAAATCACTAGGATTTTGTCTTCCCCAAAACCGGTGGGAGTGGAGGAAAAAGAGAGCCAATGCATGCCCATGGTTACCTTCACAAGAATATGTAGGTGTGCATGGCTAGCAATAGGTTTTCATAATTATGTTTTCCATTAACATAATCAAACAATATTTAGTCTAATTCTCCTCCTTATTTCGGCACAAAAGGATAACATGGATTCCATATTATTTTTGTCAATTGTCAATATGTCACATGTTAAATGTAACATAAAATTGTTATGTATTTTTAACATATTAAAAATCAACGTATTATTAAAATACGTCACATACAAAAATGACTTAGTAATTCATAATTACTTGTACCAAAATATTTTACCAATTTATAAATCGCATTTATAATAATTTATTCAAATTCAATTGTTTCTTTAAACAATAATTTCATCCGAGTAATGATACAATTCGATTACTCAGACCGTATCTCATTTAATCACATTTCAATTTGATACGTAAATTTTACTTCCAAAATCGTCCGTCAATTTTTCAAGTAATTTAATTAACTCGTAACGTTATACGATTAATTAAATAATCAATTAAGAGTGTTGCCCTATAGGTATGACCTAGGGGGTCAACTGATCACCACCGTCACACGACACGATGTGTCAAACTCTAGTCAGCCAATCATTACCGATATATGTTGACCAGTTGACAGTACAAATACTTCCCAATTGTATTCTTTAAAATGAGATTTAATAATGATATTTAAATCATGTGATCGCACTATTGTTGAGGACACATTTCCCAACAATCTCCCACTTGTCCTAGACAAGTGTGCGTCACCAATTCTCTTGTCCTATTACTATCTCCCACTCAATGCAAGGTGTCTTTCGGGTCGTACTTGCAAGTGATCATATCGAGAGTGGTTTCCTCGATCTGGAGAATAACTGATTGACCGGAATTTATCCACCATGGATACCTTCCGAGCGTGGCCACGCATTTCCAGTTCATTACTCCTCGAGTGGCCCTGAGATATTGTTTTAACCCTGACAAGGGGATGGACAATTCCTATCGCACTCATTCCCTTCGACTAGCCACAGCCATCATAACCCAAAATATGCCCATTTGACCCCATTTACGAAGGTCGTAGTAACACAAATCAAAGTTAATCTTAAACTGTGCCATCTTAGGTGAATAGTCTTTAGTCAAAAGAATCGACTCATTAGAATACTATAGTAGCTCTCGCCACGACCATGCTATATAAATTTGCCAGAACTCTATAAGCGGTCATAAGGCCCGACAAAATGTTCCTAACAGTCTGCCTATGTGATCGACTAGTCATCTCACATGACTCTATGGCACTTGAACTTGCCATCAATCGCATCACACTCTAGTCACTTCGAGACGTCACCTCATACAAGTGACTATGGGCGAATACCATGCTAATCCGTGTTCACTTTAACGGGGTTCAATTGTCTCTACAACCCGTTTGGATGTAACAAGGTATAATAAAAGAGTTTTAAAGTAAAACTCGAACGACAAATGCGATTATCACATATGAATAGTCAACGCTTGATTACTATTTCATGTTCTATAATCTAATTTGATCTTGTATGTAGTTGTTCATTTCAATTCAATTGAAATGACATGACTCATCATGTTAAGCCTTTGAGAAGGCTTTGGTTAGTAGGTTTTATCAACTTCTTGTACCTTACTCAACCTCACTACATACTCGTTTTCCTTTGTAATGTATACATTTGCATCACAAAACTTTCTGAGTACGTGTCGAGATCCAATCAAGACATAGGCCCTCTTAGCCTAAGAATAGCTCCCACTGTTTTCACAGTGTGCGGGACTCATCCTCTTGCACATCTCATGATTGCAAGTGTACTCAATTTCCGTTATAAATATCTCTCATTGTTCTTTATTGCCTAGAACGATTCTAGAAAATCTACTTCTTAATTAACATAGCCATAATGGTATCTTAACCATCCTAATGTGTTTTGATTATGGTTTTGTCGGAAACCATGCGCAACCTCAATTGTCAATTGTCACTTGTGTAACTCCCTTACACAAAATTGCATCATAAACACTTTGCTTTACTTCCTTAATGCTTCTGCATGCACTTAAGGGTAATCTTTATGGCTTACTTGGCAAAGATTACTTAAATTCGATTTTGAAAACAATTCATCATACTCAAAGTGTATGAAGTGTTATACATCATTTTCTATTTAATTGATTTGGCATCGGAAGCAAATGGAATCAATCAAATATGTTCAACTTGGTTGAACTAGTCATGAATCTTATCAACATAAGACTTCTTATTGACGCTAATATCATGTGGATTTATCTTCATAAATCCGGATATTAAAGATGTATTATAATACTCCAAAAGTCTTAAATCATTCTCAATGATCAATATGTCATCCACATATCGGACTAATTAAAATTTCCGTAACTCCCACTAAACTCCATGTATAAACACAACTTCTTGACTTATCGAGAAATGTTTTATCACATGATCCAAAATGTTGATTCCAACTCATTGATGTCCTATTTAAGACCCTCTCTTAAGTTTCACATTATCTTAGGATTGCAAGAATCTTCAAAACTCAAGACATGTATTGAATACATTCCTTCTAATTGAAGAAGTGGGTTTTAGATTCACTCGCTATGTATTTCATAATAATGAAACACAATCCCTAAGAAGGCCCAAATAGGCTTAAGCCTTTCAATTGGTGCAAAACCCTTTGCAACCAATCAAACCTTGAAATCTCTCTTTATTAGTGCAAAACCCTTTGCAACTAATCAAGCCTTTTTATTTCGGATTTTCATGGCTCTAAGCCTTATATTGAGTTGTGACTTAAACACTCTTATGTAAGTCATATGTTCATTACTTTCTAGAAGTAATCAATTTGAATCAAACGATTTCTTTGTAAGTTATAAGCTCTTTACTTTCTTAAAAGTAGCATGAATTCATCATCTCCAACAAGTGACGAATTTAACCTCCTAGGTTTAAAAGAAACAACTTCTTACACAAAACGTCTCATGTAGCCAAGAAAGACCAGTTTCTTGCGACATAACATTCTTTGTGGCTCTTGAATAATTTCTCCCACTCTGTCTTCTAGAAATAAACTTGTATTTTAGAAAGACAGCTTCACGAGCCGCAAACCCGTCGTACTCGTGATAATTGCAAGTAAAAATGAGCATTTGTTTCTTGTGAAAACTTACAAATATGGTACATTACCATTTCATATCTCATATGATTTAGTGGAAAATAATTTAGACAAAAATGATAATATCCCCAAAAGGATCAAGTAACTCAAAGTAACTTGATTGAAGTTCAAACCATATCGAATAGCGTTTGATTTCTTATCCAATCACACATTATTTCATAATGCGTGCTAAGAGAGATTAACTTGTGATACTATATCACATTTCCTTTGGCTTATATCAAAGTCTTTACTTTGATAATCCCATCACGACTAAATCGTGATTCCTTGAACTCTTGAACTTCTTCAAAGATTTCTCTATTTACCTTATTAAGTGAACACACTAGTGTCATCTTAAATCGTTGGTAAATTTGGATCAATGATTTACAAACTCGATCTCCTTTTTTCAACCAAAAGGCACGAGATATCTTGCTTTAAATACAAGATACGCATATACCATTAATAGTCTAATGGTTTCAAGAGTACTTGATAACTCTTTGCGTTCATCATTCCAAAATTTAAGGTTTAATCTTGGGTTACCAATTTGAATCTTACATCATCTACATGATATGTCATTCTAGTTTGGTTTAGAATATAATCACCTTGATAATGGGCTAGCCATTCATCAAATCGTGGTGTATAGGGTCACAAAAGTGAAAACCTCTTTTGTCTCTTAACAAGTTTATATTCTTATTTAGAGTTTATGCACTTAATAGTCACAATTAAGTACCACTTTAAATCCAAAAACTAGATTGAGTACACAATTACTCTATCTCTCGACTTCATTGTTGCTAGTCGTCATATTCTAATCATCCTATGTATCAAACATAATGATGAAAACCACCACCGGTTTCTAATACTGACGAAGTAATACTAGCAAAAATTATGTTTAATCAAATAAACATTTAACGAAGAAGGTCCCATTAGATGTCCCACAACTAACTTGTTGATTCTTCAATAATTTGGGGTAGTTTCCTTTCTCGTGTCTAACATTTAAGACAATGGAAACTTTATCGGTTGGGATTGATAGGTTTAGTATCGTCATTCTCAACAACTTTACCTTTAACATAACCTTGTATCAATTCCACTCTAATTTTACTTCTTTAACCTCGTCCTCATCTTAACGGTTTAAGAGAATGCTCCCACTCATTTCAATGAGTCTTTACTTAGAGAAGCAAAGGTGAATCTTATAAAGATTACTCTTCAATTCAATCGTTTTAGTCTTAAAACTTTCATTGAAGTGGTTGTGTTATTTTGGTCAATTACGAATTCTAACAAAACTAATTACCAAAACAATTTATCGCTTCAAGGTACTTAATTCAATTAAGTATATGAAACATAATCCATTGTAAGTAGAAGTGTTAGTCAAGAATCAAAAACCTGTTTGATAATGAATAACTTTAATCTATACTCTTTACAAGAGATCCTTAGCAATGGTTCATTCGAGGTCTTTAGAAGAAAATTCAAATTTTGTCTTTTAGTTACGATGTTTTAATGGAGATTTGAATCAAAAATCGAAATGATATCGTATATGAATTGTGGTAAAGAAATAGAAAAATATAATAACGGAATAGTGGAAAACTTTCACATTTATCGTTTTATTAATACTTGTAAATAACAAGTAAAGCATTTACATAGTGACCTCTACCCAACTATGATAAATGATTCCAAGACCCAAATTCATATCGACTTAGGCACGGTATGGCCGATGAAACCCTTATCAATATAACTCGGTGGATTAACGCTTTAATCGATTCTACTTTTAGAACTCTTGGTCGATAAAATTACTCTAATATTTATCTATAGCCCGGAACACATGCAACTACGGTCGCGAATACTTCCGTTGAGCTCAATCCAAATTTCGAATAAATGTGTCCATGATCCAAATCCACATCAACTTGGGCACGGTATGGCCGATGAAACCCTCATCAACATGAATTCGGTGGATTGACATTTATCACCCACTTCCCCTACGTAACAAGGTTTGTACCCCGGTAGGGCCGAGTGCACTCCCTCACGAAATAGGTTTTCATGGTTTCTACTATTTGGTAAGGCTATGTCTCAATTGTTTTGTTTTAGCGAGAGGTCATGTCAATTTATTATCTATCACGTTTTAAGTGAACTAAAGCGGTGAACTACGATAAATTTAATTGACATGGTCGAAAAAAAAAACGATGAAAGAATATGCATCTTTTAGTTATGGCGATTTAGCGATGCATGTGACATATAAATAAAATGCAAGCATAAAATAAATCCTAGTATGGCCTTTCCTAAAAAAGAAAAACTCTTTAACTATTACATATTCGGAAACCAACTCCATTAGTCCCTTGAACTTCGGTTGTGACACGCATCTCGAGGTAACACCGTCTTTATGTATCGCCATTCTTGAAGAAATCCGTCTTTGGGAACTCCGGAATGAATAAAATTACATAATAAATTACATAATTTCCTATTATACATTTGTAACTAAAATAAAATAAATCTATTAAATTACAAAACGGTGATACGAGATCACAATAAAATTACAACCGAATCGATATTCCCATACATTTCGGGAAATACCAATAAAATCTAAGGCCATATTAAGTAAGATTACATAATTCAAAATTACATAAATGAAAATTATGACAATCATAAAAATAATGCAGCATTATAATATGTATGAACATGCTCCATTTTATGCTAAATCGCCTTTAATTTGCCAATATCGTATATTACTTGGTTTTTACGGATTTGCGTGATTTCAACATTTTATAATCACAAAAATTACATAAATTCATATTTATGCATTAGTTAATTACCCTAACCACTTAGGACTCAAAATTTAGTCTTCACTAATAATTTGACCATAATTAACCTATATTTCTAAAATTGTTCATTAATGGACTAAAAATTACAAAAATAAGCTATAAACTTCAAATGAATCACAAAATTTCAAATAAATTCAAAATTTGAAATTTAAACTCATGAACATTCTGGAAAAAATACCATGACACTCATAATGTTCAAAAACTTAGGTTAAAAATTTCGACAATTTTCCGGAAAAACAATGTTGCGGTTTATCGGTTTTTAACAAATAATCATAAAACATGAGGAAAAAATATATTCATTAACTTTTCAATTTTAGATCTGAAAATGACAATAAAATGCAACATTTTATGTTTTTCCTAAGTCATAGATTATGTTTTATTAATTTTTCACTAATAATGTCACTATTTATGCTATTTTTCTTCAAAAATCCATAAATCATGCAAAAAGACTTCTTTATAGCCAATTATTTTACACACATCTTGTAAAATTGCATGTGACAACATATAAAATTCCTATGACCAGATTCGAAATTTAACTCATATTAACCTATTTTTCACTTAAATCCGAATTTAATAATGGAAAATCCATTTTTCGAGCATAACAAGTCCAAAAATTATGAAAATTTACAGGTTATCTCAAAATAATATATGTGACAACATATCCAAAAATCACTGGAAAATTCGATGTATAGCAAATTTTAGACCGAAAATGACATTTTTACTCATAAAATCATATTTAAATGTCATTATAGTATAATATGAACAATAAAAATCCGTAAAATTAACCAAAATATCCTAAAACATTTTAGGACCAGAAATATTAACATGCATGAATTAATTTCGTGATATATCATAATAACACAAATTTTACAAGTTTTATATGTTATTCTTATAACTCGGAAAAACTTTTAACCGATTTGCATGCAAAAACCGTGGCTCATGATACCGATTGAAGGAAATTTAGATCTATATACATACTAACATACTCATATATGTTAAATTAATTTGTCATAAAATTAAATTTGGATTTTATGCATGCAAACAAATGATAAAAATAGAGGAGAAATCATGTTCTTACATTGGTGATTTCGATTTAATGGGCACAAGAGAGATCACATTTCTCTCTTGTTCTTGAGCTTTCCCTTATGGATGAACCAAGATCCAAGTGTAGGATCTCTCCCTAAGCTTTATACCCAAGGCTTTCTCTTAATTCAAATTAATATTATAAGTACTAGTATAATATTAATCTAGTGAAAAATTGAACCAAAAATGTTTGGTTCTTGGCTCCTAAAACCGGGTAGGAGAAGAGGGATTATGGTGGATTTTCTCTTTCTAAAACTCTTATGTTTTTAGATGAATGAATAATGATCACTTAACTTTGTCTAAGTGAATAATAGGCAAAATAATAAGAAAAATCACTAGGATTTTGTCTTCCCCAAAACCGGTGGGAGTGGAGGAAAAAGAGAGCCAATGCATGCCCATGGTTACCTTCACAAGAATATGTAGGTGTGCATGGCTAGCAATAGGTTTTCATAATTATGTTTTCCATTAACATAATCAAACAATATTTAGTCTAATTCTCCTCCTTATTTCGGCACAAAAGGATAACATGGATTCCATATTATTTTTGTCAATTGTCAATATGTCACATGTTAAATGTAACATAAAATTGTTATGTATTTTTAACATATTAAAAATCAACGTATTATTAAAATACGTCACATACAAAAATGACTTAGTAATTCATAATTACTTGTACCAAAATATTTTACCAATTTATAAATCGCATTTATAATAATTTATTCAAATTCAATTGTTTCTTTAAACAATAATTTCATCCGAGTAATGATACAATTCGATTACTCAGACCGTATCTCATTTAATCACATTTCAATTTGATACGTAAATTTTACTTCCAAAATCGTCCGTCAATTTTTCAAGTAATTTAATTAACTCGTAACGTTATACGATTAATTAAATAATCAATTAAGAGTGTTGCCCTATAGGTATGACCTAGGGGGTCAACTGATCACCACCGTCACACGACAGTAATGTCAAACTCTAGTCAACCAATCATTACCGATATATGTTGACCAGTTGACAGTACAAATACTTCCCAATTGTATTCTTTAAAATGAGATTTAATAATGATATTTAAATCATGTGATCGCACTATTGTTGAGGACACATTTCCCAACAAAAAGAGTCTCTTTGAGAGGTATTAAGGGAGTTAGTGTGTCTTACCGTGGGTTTGTTGTCAAACCCAAAGTAAAAGTGATTGCAGTGGTGACATTGAAATCTTATCTGAGGAAGAGGTGTCCTTTGATCCTATGCCATGTGAGAGACCATAGTATGGTGATTTCGATAGTTGATCAGATACCAGTGGTGGGAGAGTTTCCCGATGTTTTTTCGGAGGAGATACCAGGTTTACCACCAAAGAGGGAGATAGATTTTAGTGTGGAGCTGAAACAAGGGACGGGACCAATCTCTAAGGCCCCGTACCGCATGGTTCCTAAGAAACTGGAGGAGCTGAAGAAACAGCTGGACGATTTGATTGATAAGGGATACATTGGACCTAGTGTATCACCGTGGGAAGCACTAGTTCTGTTTGTGAAGAAGAAAGATGGGAGTTTGAGGTTGTGCATCGACTATAGAGAGCTGAACAGGGTTACAGTGAAGCATAAGTATCCTTTGCCAAGGATAGATGATTTGTTTGACCAGTTGAATGGGGCAACAGTCTTTTCTAAGATTGATTTGAGGTCGGGTTACCATCAGGTGAAGATTCGGGATGAGGACATACCAAAGACAGCTTTTACATCAAGGTATGGTCACTATGAGTATGTTGTGATGCCGTTTGGGTTATCTAATGCACCTACAGTGTTTATGTATTTGATGAACCGGGTCTTCAGTCAGTTTTTTGATCGCTTTGTGGTGGTCTTTATCGATGATATCTTACTCTATTCTAAGACTAAGGAGGAGCATGAGGAGCACTTGAGGTTAGTGTTGCAGACTTTGCGTGACAATCAGCTATATGCAAAGTTGTCTAAGTGTGAGTTCTGGCTCGAGGAAGTTGCCTTTCTGGGGCATGTGATTTCAAAGAAGGGTGTAGCTGTGGATCCGACAATGATTGAGGCGGTCACTCGGTGGGAAGCACTAAAGAATGTGGCAGAGATCGGGAGTTTCTTGGGTTTGGCAGGGCACTACCGTCAGTTTGTGAAGACTTTTCCAAGATATCCAGACCTATAACAGCGTTGATGAGGAAAGAGAACATGTTTCGTTGGGATGAAGGTTGTGAGACGGCGTTCCAAACATTAAAGGAGTGTTTGACCACAGCTCCAGTCTTAGCATTACCTGAAGGGTGTGAGAACTTTGAGTTATATACAGATGCTTCAAAGAATGGTTTGGGATGTGTGTTGATGCAGAACGGGAAAGTAATTGTCTATGCTTCTAGGCAGTTGAAGCCTTATGAGGAGAACTATCCGACACATGATCTGGAGTTGGGTGCAGTTGTGTTTGCTCTCAAGATTTGGAGGCACTATCTTTATGGGGTGACCTTTAAGGTGTTTTCAGATCACAAGAGTCTCAAGTACATATTCACTCAAAAGGAGCTGAACATGAGACAGAGGAGGTGGATGGAGCTGATAGGGGACTATGACATGGATATTATATACCATAAAGGGAAGGCAAACGTGGTTGCTGATGCGCTGAGCAGAAAGAGTGTGCATTCTCTATGCACATCTATGTCTTTGATGAGGTTGAGAGATGAGGTGGGGAAGATGGGGATACATATGATACAGAAAGGGGATGCTAGAGGGGACTTGACAGTTGATATGGTCATTATGTACTAAACATAAATACCTAAGTACTACTAACAGAAGCTAGCGGTAAATAGGGCTGATCTCCACAGGGAGGCAAAAATGAGATTTATCTGTTTTAAATTAGTCTAAGAGTAACGGGGGTTTTAGTATGATTTCTAAACTAAGAGAGGTGGCAAGAGAAATTGAGCGATAAAAATAAAGAGATTAACAATAAAGAGAGAGAATTAGGATTGTTGGGTCATCCATGAATGTCAGATAATTGCAGCTAAGGTCACAGATCGGTCACTTGTATCGGTCTAAGGGGCAACAAATATCTCCTTCCGGTCTCAATTCACCCTAAAACACTATTAGCTTAGCTTCCGCCCTCACTAAAGCATCCTAATGTTCACTGCAGGTCTCACCCCTTCCAACCTTCCGGTCTAGGTCAAGGCTTACCAAATCAATTAGCTAGATGCGTCGACTCAAGCAACTAATTGCAATTATATGCGGTTATTAACAGCATAGACAAGATTTTAGCAACAGATCTGCAAACCTAACTAGCAACTAACATCAACTCATTGAATCCCCTAAATCCTAGCAGGAGAATTAGCTAAGCATAATAATGAATAAAGCAAAAGAGAAGGAAGAAGCAAGAACAAACATAATGAAAGATACAAACTAAAGAGAGGAAAGATTAAATAGAGAGAGCAAAAGAAAGGTTACAAAGTAGTGAATCCGGAAAAAAGAAGCAAAGCAAAGTTCCCAGCAGTAATTAAGAGTAAGAGCAGTGATTAAGAGTATATGAGATGTTTTTAACCTAATCCCCCGACTTCCTTTATATAGGGAAGTGATTATTAACATAAAATAAACCTAACACGGGATAAAAATCTCGAGTATATAAGCTAGTCACTCGATCGAGCAACTTTATATCACTCGATCGAAAAAATCCAAGCTAAAACCTCTCGATCGAGGACTTTAGGTACTCGATCGAACACTTATCAAAAAGGCATCATTCGATCGAGTAGAAAAAGGACTCGATCAAACAAGATAGTACTCGATCGAGTACTTCCCAGCGCACAATTCCTGCTTCGCGCACTAAACTTCAAATGGCCGCCATTTCTTCGTTACTTGGGCAAACAGAGCGTTTCTGATGGCGTTGAAAAGCTAAGAGGACAAGCTTTAATATCAAATTAGAATCATTTGAAAATCAGTTGTATAACTAGAGATATTTATCTTCAAAGTAGGCACTAGTAATTTGAAGTTCTTCCTTTGCTCGCCTAGCTATCTTACTTCTTTGCGCATCTCAAAATATTAGTCTTCAAGCTCCGACTCAACTCATATCCTAAATGCATGCATAGGGACATGTTTTAGGCTTGATTATGCTCATCTTCGGTTCATACCTGCAAATAATACAAGACAAACCAAAGTAGACGATTCGGGGGACATTTGTAGCTAAATATTACACAAAATGCGTAGAAATGCGTGCAAATACGGTACAAAAAGTCTATATTAAATGCACGCATCAACATTTGAGCCAGATCTTTATGATGACATTCGCAAAAAACAAGATTTGGATCCTAAGATTGAGGAGTGGAGAGCTGCAGTAGAGAAAGGGGCAGTGTCTCGGTTCTCTATTCATACAGATGGCAGTGTGAGATTTGATGGCAGGTGGTGTGTTCCTAATGATGAGGAATTTAGGAAAATGATCATGACAGAGGCTCATTGCACACCATATTCAGTACATCCAGGTGGTGACAAGTTATATAAAGATTTGAAGAAGACTTTCTGGTGGCCTGGGATGAAAAAGGAAACAGCTGAGTTTGTGGCTCGATGTTTGACATGTCAGAGGGTTAAGGGAGAGCAGCGACGACCACAAGATAAGATTCAGTCTCTCGAGGTGCCTGAGTGGAAATGGGAGTCTATCTCTATAGATTTTATAGTGGGTTTGCCGAGGAGTCAACAGGGTAACAACATGATATGGGTAATAGTTAACCGTTTGACCAAGTCAGCTCACTTTGTACCGATGAAAGATACTTGGACCAAGATACAGTTAGCTTTGGGATATAGAAAGCATGTGGTTCATTTGCATGGGGTGCCTAAGGATATAGTGTCAGACAAAGATGCAAGATTCATATCACGGTTTTGGAGAGAGTTGCAGGAGTTGATGGGAACTACTTTGAAGATGAGCACTGCTTTTCATCCTGCGATAGATGGACAGACAGAGAGAACTATCAAGACTTTGGAGGATATTCTACGAGCTTGTGTGGTGGAGTTTGGTGGTAGCTGGGAGGATAGATTGGATCTGATTGAGTTTTCTTATAACAACAGCTATCACACGAGTATTGGGATGGCACCGTTTGAGGCTTTGTATGGGAGGAGGTGTAGGAGTCCGATTTGCTGGGATAATAGAGCTGAGGTAGTGGTTTTAGGACCACAGATGGTACAGGAGATGATAGAACAGGTTAAGCTGATCAGGCAAAAGATGAAAGCGGCCCGGGATCGACAAAAGAGTTATGCAGACTTACATTGTCGTGACATAGAGTTTCAGGTTGGGGACAAGGTTCTGTTGAAAGTATCTCCTATGCGTTGGGCCATGAGGTTTGGTAATAAAAGGAAGCTGAGCCAGAAATTTATCGGACCATATGAGATTTTAGATCGCGTGGGTGAGGTTGCTTACCGGTTGGCATTACCAGCGGCTTTGGATAGGGTGCACAATGTGTTTCATGTGTCTCAGTTAGGGAAGTATGTGAGCGATCCTTCACATGTGTTAGAGGTGGAGAACATAGAGTTGGATGAGTCCTTGTCTTATCTTGAGGTCCCAAAACAGATTCTTGATCGCAAGGTTCGGAAAACTAGGAATGGGGAAACATTGTTGCTTAAGGTTATATGGTCTAACCATGAGGTTGAGGAAGCTACTTGGGAGGCGGAAGAGACTATGAGGGAGCGGTATCCGTCTCTTTTTGATCAGGTATGTGTGGTTACGGGGACGTAACCATGTTTCTTTTAGGGGGGTAGGAGATGGTCGCACAAGGTTTTAGTGCGGTTTTATGTTAGTTTTAGTACAGTTAGTAGTTGCTTTGAGTCGGTTTGAGTTTTGGTTGGGAGTTTTTGTTTGGAGTATTTGGTTATGTTATTGTGTCGGAGTTGAGATAGTATGTTTTGTTTTTGTGTATGGGTTGAACTTCGGGGACGAAGTTTTTTTTAAGGAGGGAAGACTGTAATACTACGGTTTTCTATGTCTACGGGTACTCTATCGAGTGGGGCTTACTCTGTCGAGTAAGTATGTTTTTATACGAAACAGTAGTCTGCCTGTTGGGTACTCGATGGTCTTACTAACCTCTCCCCTATCCCTTGCTAAGGCTCTCCTTTGGTCAAAAGGTCAGTCAACGGGTCCCTAAATAGGGCGGGTATTACAGTTGTCTTACTTCTATATGATTAATTACTTATCAGAATTGGTTAATTAGTCTTGCAAACTAGGATTTTCACCGACCGGGCTAAGACTAGTATAGGCTGCGACAATTGAATAGACTAACTTAATGATAGCGACCGCATGTTAAGTTTAGATCTAAAGGACATAATAGAATCGACCGATCTTATGACCTTAAACAATCTAATTGCCCAATCAATGAATTAGATCTCACCCCTGGATGGCTGACCTAGTGAACTCGATCCCTAGACTCTTTAATATTATTGAATTTGTCTTTTAATTTATTGCAATTAGTTTAGAAATCAACAAACAAATCCCTTCAAGAAAACTGCTACTTTAAGACGACGAACTAGAACGTTAATGCCTCCCTGTGGATTCGACCCTTTCTTGCCACTAGCTACCAGTTAGTAGTAATTTAGGATTATTTTTATATAGACCATACGACTAAATCATTATCACCTGCCTAAGTAGTACTCGTTCGTGTAATACTGCGGTTTTCTATGTCTATGGGTACTTTATCAAGTGGGGCTTACTCTGTCGAGTAAGTATGTTTTTATACGAAACAGTAGTCTGCCTGTTGGGTACTCGATCGAGTATGTGTGACACTCGATCGAGTAAGGGTCACTCGATCGAGTAAGTCACTTACTCGATCGAGTAAGTTGGTCTTACGGGTTATTTTAGCCGGGTTTTGTTAATAACGCGTGATTAGTATTTAAGGGTTCCGTCACCCTTCTTAATCAGTTTTAACTTTTCTAAAACCTTTCAAAGAGAAAAAGACGTTATGTAGCTTTCATTCGTCGCGTTATTAGCAAATCCCAAGGTCTAGGATCGTCGGATTGTCGTGTTCTTTACACCGTTGAGTTCGTCGCGTTAAGGGTAAGATTCTTGTATAATTTTTATAATGTTTCGTTGAGTTTGTTTAAAACCCTAATTGGGTAGATTTGGGGGTTTTTGGAGTATTATGTTGATTAGGTGATAATTATATGAATATGTGTTATAGGAGGAGGATTCGTAGAGGAACATTACTGAGTAGCTGCGTGTGACGGTCTTGTGGTTGCTTATTCCAGGTAGGGTTTCCCTACTCGGTTATTGTTTACATAGTATTGTTTATGGTTGATCATTGTTGTTGATTTGTATCATATTGGAATTGGTAATTGGTAATTGGTAATTGGTAATTGGAGTGTCAAACCCCAGGCCTGACACAAAGACTGAGACTTTAAATTAGCCTGACTGTTCCGGTGTTTTCAGGATGCAATGAACTTTCAGAATTAGATTAAAATACCAAATTGTCTGCTAAAATCCTGAAATTTGGTGGCAAGCTAGTTAAATGAAAAAACTAACTCTGATTAAAATTTCAAGAAATTTGAAGCACTCTAAGTATTTTTGGTGAAATTAAATAAGATTGCCTGACATAAGAAATCAGACAAAATGACACAGGAATGATGTTGAGACTGAACAAGGACCAAGGGATATAATTATCAACTCAATTCCCACAAAATACTCACAGGGAAATAAGCTAACAATTTGGATGATTTAACTTGAGGGTTACCACAGTCTATGCACAGGTGACTCACAACTTAAATCAACAACAAAGGTCAAACAACCCACAGTCAGTGAACAGGATTGAATAAACTTTGCCACAGGTAATTGATCAACAACCACAGCCTAGCACAGGTTGCTACCAAGCCTAACTCTTAACTACAGACTAAGCACAAGTTATAGAGATTTGAAATTGAGAGAAAACTCAGGTTTAATATTCATCAAAAGCTGCCTGAATGCAGTTGGAGGAGAGGTCCTTATATAGGCCTTCCTCTTGGAATTCTGTTACAAACTTTAACCTAGAAATATCATCCAAGGGCCAGGATTAGTTCTTAGGACGTAAATAAAGTACTGAAAATATTTTACAATGATGACAAAATGATTTAAAGGAAACTGCAACAAAACAACAGAAGATCTGCACTGATAGTGACATGTTGCTTCCTAGGCTGATGTGTTTCTTTGGCTGGGAGTATAAGGACGAGTGGGTGCAGTAGAGGCCTTGACTTTGGCTCTTAGGTGATATCTGAAATATGGAGAGACAAGCAAAAGCATCCCAGCAACAGCTCCTTCCTTGTTTAGCCAGAAATGGCAATATGCTTTATGCTTTATGTCCCTTTCAGCAGCTTGACTTTCAGTTTGATTTTCTCTTGATTGCAGTGTGACTTTGGCCTGGCTCCTTAGGACTTTTCTGAGCTTAGTTGATCAAGGTTTCAGCTGGCCAAGGTGGCAGCTGGTGGTTGAGCTTGAACTGGTACCTGTAACCTCCCAAAGCAGGCCTGGTAGGGGTTGCTAACAGGGTAGGGTGACTGGGATTGTTGCCTGCTGCCTGATCAGTGTTGCCCTGGTCCCTGGCTCCTGCTGCAACCTCCCCTGGTTGAACAGGGCTTGTACTCAAGCCTGTAGCCTCCTCATCATCTGAATCATAGTAAGGATTGAGATCTCCCACATTGAAAGTACCATGTACTCCATAATCACCTGGTAAATCCACCTTGTAGGAATTTGATCCAATCTTTTCAACAATTTCAAATGGGCCATCAGCTCTTGGCATTAAATTGTTCTTTTTCCTGGCTGGGAACCTTTCTTTTCTCAGATGAATCCAGACCAGATCACCCGGCATGAACTCGTTCTTCCTTTGAGGGACCTTAGACTGCTTCTTGTACCTTTCATTGGCCTTTTCAATCTGCCTTTTGACTGCTTCATGAAGTTTCAGCATTTCTTCAGCTCTGGCCTTAACATCAAAGTTCATCTCCTCTCTTGGAACACTAGACAGATCTAAGGGCATGAGTGGATTAACCCCATAGACTATCTCAAATGGACTTTGACCAGTTGCAACGGATGGTGCCATGTTGAATGCAAATTCAGCTTGTGACAGCTTCAAATCCCAATCCCTTAAGGACTTGTTAACTATGCACCTCATTATCCTCCCTAATGTCTTGTTGGTGACTTCAGTTTGGCCATCAGTTTGAGGGTGGTGAGATGTACTGAATAACAACTTTGTTTTCATAAGCCTCCATAGGGTTTTCCAAAAATAACTCATGAATTTGGTGTCCCTGTCAGATACTATGGTCTTTGGTACCCCATGTAGCCTCACAATTTCCTGTAAATAGAGCTCAGCAACAATGGCAGCATCCTCAGTCTTCTTGCATGCCACAAAATGAGCCATCTTGCTGAACCTATCAACAACTACCATCACAGAATCCTTGCCCCTCTGAGTCCTGGGTAAGGCAACTATAAAATCCATGCTTAAATCTTCCCATGGTCTATCAGGCACTGGTAGAGGAGTATATGGACCAGCCTGGAAAGAGCTTTTGGCCTAATGACACACTGAACACCTCCTGAGAATGATCTGGACATCTCCTATCATCCTAGGTCAATAGAACTGATCCTGAAGGATGTCTAATGTTTTCTGGACCCCAAAGTGACCTCCCAAGCCTCCTGAGTGAACTTCCCTTATCAGCAGATCCCTCTAAGATCCCCTAGGCACACACAGCTTGTTGCCCTGGAACAAGAACCCTTCCTGTAAGAGATACTTGCTCTCTCGGATCTTCTGTCCCTCAATTTGAGTTATCCATTCTTCTGAAAAATCAGGATCTTCCTTGTACATTTCTTTCATAAACTCAAACCCAATGACTTTGTTTCCCATGACTGACAGTAAGGAGTGCCTTCTGGACAATGCATCTGCCACTACATTTTGCTTTTCTTCCTTGTATTTGCTGGAAAAAGTGAATGACTGCAAGAACTCTACCCACTTAGCATGCCTGTGACTCAATTTGTGTTGGCCATTGATATATTTTAGTGCCTCATGGTCTGAATGCAACACAAATGGTTTAGGCTTCAGGTAATGATTCTAGTGCATCAGGGCTCTGATGATAGCATAGAACTCCTTATCATAGGTAGAGTATTTCAGTTTAGCTCCATTTAGCTTCTCACTAAAATAGGCTACTGGTTTCTGAGCCTGAATTAAAACTGCTCCAATGCCAACTCCACTGGCATCACACTCCACTTCAAATAGCTGATCAAAATCTGGCAGCTTCAGGATAGGGGTTTCACACATCAACTTCTTAATTCTTTCAAAGGACTGCTGAGCATTGTCAGTCCATTGAAACTCTCCCTTCTTTATGCACTCAGTGATTGGTGCTACAACTGAGCTTAAGTTTTTAATGAACCTTCTGTAAAAGGAAGACAATCCATGGAATCCCCTAACTTCAGTGATTGTTTTAGGGACAGGCCAGGACTGGATTGCTGAGATTTTCTCCTGGTCCACTGATATACCCCTTCCAGATACAATGTAACCTAGAAAGGTCACCTCTTCAACCATGAAAGTGCATTTTTCTAGTTTGCCAAGCAACTTCTGCTCCCTGAGAATCTTAAAAACCACTTCAAGATGTCTGACATGATCTTCCCTGCTGCTGCTGTACACCAGTATGTCATCAAAGTATACTACAGCAAACTGATCTAAGCATGGCCTCAGCACTTCAGTCATCAACCTCATGAAAGTGCTGGGTGCATTTGAGAGGCCAAATGGCATTACAAGCCACTCATATAACCCATACTTTGTTTTGAAGGCAGTCTTCCATTCATTTCCCTCCCTGATTTTCACCTGATGGTACCCTTGCCTGAGATCAATCTTGGAAAAAACCCTGGCACCACTTAGTTCATCAAGCATGTCATCTAACCTTGGAATTGGGAATCTATACTCGACAGTAATATTGTTGATGGCTCTACTGTCAGTACACATTCTCTATGTTCCATCCTTCTTAGGAACAAGCAATGCAGGGACTGCACAAGGACTTAGAGATTCCCTGACAAAGCCCTTGCTCATGAGCTCCTCAATTTGGTATTATAACTCCTTGGTGGCTGCTGGATCACTCCTGTAAGCAGGCCTGTTAGGCAGTACAGCACCTGGTACAAGATCAATATGGTGTTTAATTCCCCTCAAGGGTGGCAGTCCACTAGGTAGTTCCTTTGGAAAAACATCCCTGAACTTATGGATCAAAGGTTCAATATCTGCGGGCAACTTTGAACCCTCCTTTCCAGTTACTTACTTGGATAGCAGGATCAATACAGGTTGCTCCTGTTTCATTTCCTGGATCATGGCAGCCTCAGATAAGAGCATTACACCACTGATCTCTTCTGGCATGTTTGGACTCCCATAGTTTATTTGATTTGGTGATAAGGGGGTGAGGGTGACCTTCTTACCTTCATGTTTGAAGCTGTAAACATTCTCCTTCCCCTAATGAGTTGTATTCCTGTCAAACTCCCATGGCCTCCCTAACAGTAGGTGGCAAGCATCCATGGGTACAACATCACACCGTACCTCATCCTTATACAATTTCCCAATAGAGAATGGAACTAGATATTGTTTGTCGACCTTAGCCTCTGCTCCCCTGTTTAACCATCTGAGTTTGTAAGGATTTGGGTGATCCTGAGTCACCAGATTCAGCTTGTTGACCATGGTGATGGAAGCCACATTGGTACAGCTCCCTCCATCTATGATCAAATTACAAACCCTTCCCTGAACTGTGCATCTACTTCTGAAGATCAGGGATCTCTGGTCAGCTTCTAAGGGTGCCTGTTGTGAATGCATAACTCTCCATAAGACCAAGTTGTGCCCTGTTTCAGGGTAAGCTACAACCTGATCTTGGACTGACTCCTCCTCTGCTTCTATTTCCTCCAGTACTAGGTTCTCATCCTCCTCATACTCAACCAAACCTTCCCTTTCCCACTCTTCTACTTCCATTGCTGTCAGTGCTCTCTTAGAAGGACAATCCTTCCTGAAGTGGCCATATCCTTGACACTGAAAGCATTTGATCTTTCCCTCACTCACAGGTGGGTTGGTTTTCTGGTTCATGGGGGCTTTCCCTTTATTTAGTGTAGGTGGTGCAGCTGGTTTAGGTGTACTACCAATCCTGACACCAGTAAAAGGCCTGAATGTAGGTCTAGGGGTAGTTTTAGACACTGCAGGCTTAGCCTTTCCCATTTTTTCAACTCTTAAGGACAGATTAACCACATCATCATAAGACCAGAGGGGTTGCATCCTAACCTTTGTAGCAATATTCTTATCAAGACCCTCCAGAAACCTAGCAATCCTTTGCTCAGGCTTTTCATTAATCTCACATTGCAGGGTTAACTGCTCAAACTCCCTCAGGTAGGTCTCAACTGGTCTCTCATCTTGTCTAAGTTTGGACAGTTTAATAAAGAGATCTTGAGTGTAATCCTTGGTGACAAATTTACTCAACATCTTTTTCTTAAGCTTAGACCAAGACCTAAGTGGTTCTTTTCCTTCCCTGATCCTTTGGTGTTTCAGGTTATCATACCAAAGAGAAGCATATCCCTTTAGTTTCAAGACAGCAACTTTAAAGGCCTTAACATCAGTGTAACCTTCATAATAAAAAATTTTCTCAATATCCCTAATCCATTCTAATAAATCATCAGGATTTAGGCTACCATAAAATTCAGGGATTTCTACCTTTAAATGCTTGTCTGTGTGCTCAGGAACCTCTTCTTGTGTTCTGATGCTCTCCTCAGATTCTGATTCATACCTAGGTGGTGGTTGTCCTCTCCCTGCTCCCACAAAGAAGCCTTTGCCTCTACCTCTTCCTCTGGCAGGTGGTTGTCTTCTTGGATCATGGTTTGGAAACCGTTCCATCACTACATGGACAGCATTAAGTAGTGTGTCCACATTTTCTGCAAGATTTTCCATTCTGGTTTCAATACCAGCAAGTCTCTCTTCACTCATGGTTGTTTTTGTATTTTTGTTATAGGTAAGGATAATGAACTCACAGTTTCTCTCAACCCAAGACTAACACAAAGGTGGAATTGTGTTAAACCTTGCTCTGATTACCAAATTGGAGTGTCAAACCCCAGTCCTGACACAAAGACTGAGACTTTAAATTAGCCTGACTGTTCTGGTGTTTTAAGGTGCAATGAACTTTCAGAATTAGATTAAAATACCAAATGGTCTGCTAAAATCCTGAAATTTGGTGGCAAGCTAGTTAAATGAAAAAACTAACTCTGATTAAAATTTTAAGAAATTTGAAGCACTCTAAGTGTTGCTTTGGCTGGGAGTATAAGGATGAGTGGGTGCAGTAGAGGCCTTGACTTTGGCTCTTAGGTGATATCTGAAATAGGGAGAGACAAGCAAAAATATCCCAGCAACAACTCCTTCCTTGTTTAGCCAGAAATGGCAATATGCTTTATGCTTTATGTCCCTTTTAGCAGCTTGACTTTCAGTTTGATTTTCTCTTGATTGCAGTGTGACTTTGGCATGGCTCCTTAGGACTTTTCTGAGCTTAGTTGATCAAGGTTTCAGCTGGCCAAGGTGGCAGCTGGTGGTTGAGCTTGAACTGGTACCTATGACCTCCCAAAGCAGGCCTGCCAGGGGTTGCTAACGGGGTAGGGTGACTGGGATTGTTGCCTGCTGCCTGATCAGTGTTGCCCTGGCCCCTGGCTCCTGCTACAGTAATTGTTGTTGTATAATGTGGTTGGTTGTGATTGGTTGTCTGTGGTTCGCGAGATGCGCCCTCGGCTGAGTGGAGTCACTTGCGGGAGTGGCTTCACGCCCTTGATTCGCCCTCTGTGGAACCTGCCACAGAGGGGATGTGCACATTTAGGAGCATGGGTTATCGCTCGAATGAGATGAGCGGGGCTTAGGTGGGAACGACTGCGGTCCCCCCACTGGCGGTGTTGAATACTTGTTGCGATGGGTATTCTGGCAGGACTACACACTTTAGTGTGTAGTCAGGTGTGTAGAGTTATGATGGAGATTGGTGTTGGAATTAGTGTCCTCCTACAATAATGCGATCACAACTGTCGATCATAATGATCACATGTTTAAATCTCATTTTAAGAATACATGTGGGATGTAATATTTTACAGTCAACTGGTCCACACATATCGGTAATGATTGGCTGACTAGAGTTTAACATTACTGTCGTGCGACGGTGGTGATCAGTTGATCCCCTTAGGTCATACCTATAGGGAAATACTCTTAATTGATTATTTAATTAATCGTATGCCAATACGAGTTAATTAAATTGCTTAAAATTGACGGATGATTTTGTGAGTAAAGTTAACGTGTCTTACTGTAATTCGATTAAATTAGATACGGTCTAAGTAATCGAATTGTTTTATTACTTGGATAAAATTATTGTTTACGAAACAATTGAAATTGAATGAATAATGTATTATAAATACAAGACGTTGTAATTTATAATTTGATAAACCGTTTTGGTACAAGTAATTACGAATTACTAGTTAATTTTGTATATGACATATTTTATTAATATGTTGATTTTTAATATGTTAAAAATACATTACAATTTCACATGTCAAGTAACATGTCACATATGTCACAATTGACAAATGACAAAAATAAAATGGACCTTCCATTTTATTTTAACTGTACCGAAATGGGGAGGGTTAGGGTCTTTAAATTGTGTTAATTATTTTAAGTGGAAAACAAAATGATTACCTACCTAATAGTAGCCATGCAACCCTATTTTTCTTGGGAAGAAAATGAGTATCATGCATTGGCTCCTCTCTACCACCCTCCCACCGGTTTTCCACTATGAGGAACCAAATGGATTCCTCCAATTTTCATTCACTACTTCATCTAACATTTTCTAGTGTAAGAAAATGAATATACTCTCTACAATTTGTGAAAATCCTAGAGAAATAAAACCTCACAAATACTCCCTCTTGGACCGAAATATTATTCAAAAGCAATTACAAATTATTTTTTTGTGTCAATTTTTAAGTAAAGACTAATATTATTACTAGTTCATAATAGTATTGGTTATTAAGAGTATTCCTTGGGTATATACTTTTGGGAGAGGTTCTAATTTGAACCTTGTTCTTCCATTGTTGGAAAGCTCAAGAACTAACAAGAAGGAGATATTGTTGGTGCCCAAATGGCCGAAAATAAGATGGTGAGAAATCGTTTTTTTTTCATCTCCTTTTATTAAGTTTGCATGCATAATATCTTGTATTTATTTTATGACCAAATAAATCAATTCATATATGAATATGTATACTAATGAGTTTAAAGAAACCTAACAAGTGGTATCAGAGGCTTAGGTTGTTTTCATGCAAATCGGTTTATGGTTTTTCCGAGTTATAAGATTAACATACAAAACTAATTAATTTGGATTTAAGAAGATAAACCTAAAAATAACTTTGCATGTTAAAAGTTTCTGGTCCTAAGTGATTTTTAGGACATTTTGGTTTATTTATGGATTTTATTGTTCATTTTAAATATTATTGGCATTAAAATGCGATTTTATGAGGAAAAATGTCATTTTTGGACGAAAAATAGCTAAACTTCGAATTTTCCAGTGGTTTTTGGATATGTTTTCACATGTAATACATACTGATGGCCTGTAAATTTTCATGTTAAAATAAGTTGTTTTGCTCGAAATATGAATTTTATAAGTTAAAATCGTATTTAAATGGGTAAATAGGTTAATATGAGTTATATTTCGAATATGGTCATGGAAATTTAGTATGTTGCCACATGCCATTTTACAAGATGTGTCTAAAATATTTGGCTATAATGACGTCTTTTTGCATGATTTATGAATTTTTGATGAAAAATCACATAAATAGTGACTATAATTAGTAATAATGCTAAAACATACTTCATGACTAAAGGAAAAACGTCACATGTTGAATTTTATCTTATATTTCAGATCTAAAAGTGAAAAGTTGATGAAAATAATTTTTCTCATATTTTAATGGTCATATTTGTTAAAACCGATAAACCGCAACATTGTTTTTCTCGATAAATTTTCGAAATTTTTAACCTAAGTTTTGAATATAATGAGTGTCATGGTATTTTTCCAGAATGTTCATGAGTTTAAATTTCAAATTTTGAAATTATTTGAAATTTTTATAATTTAATTTGAAGTTTATAGCATAATTTTGTATTTTTGGTCCATAATGAACAATATTAAGAAATCAAGTTGATTTATTGTCAAAATATTAGTGAAGACTAAGTTTTGAGTCCTAAGATGGTTAAGGTAATTAACTTGTACATAAATATAAATTTATGTAATTATTGTGATTTTAATAAGTTAAATCACGCAAATCCGTAAAAACCGATTAATATACGATATTGGCTCTTTAAAGGCGATTTAGCATAATATTTAGCATGTTCATACATATTATAATGCTGCATTTTATTTATGATTGTCATATTTTAATTTTATGTAATTTTTGAATTATGTAATTTTACTTAGTGTTCCGGGTGTAATTACGGAGCAGTGTTGTTACCACGTGAGCTTGTTGAATGATGTCGTAGCTTGACTCTTCCTTTCGGCCTCTCCTGAAACAATGAACAAACTGAGGGCTCGGCTTGGTACCGAGCGTACTCACTCCGACGCTCAAGTCAGTAAACTTAAAGGGATTAAGTTGTGTGTTACTTGGCAAAGTACTTTGTAGAGAGATAAGGGAGTTTATACCAGATTGTGAGGTGTTTAGGTTATATTTCGGATCCTTTTCTCGTTGAGAGAAGTGGAGTATTTATAGACTTTCACCTTTTGTCACGTAGTGGCCAAGTGGCCAAGTGGCTGAGCAGGTGGAAAAGACTGTTCTACCCTCGGCCGAGGGACCCATGGCAGCCTACCGCCTGGTTGACTCCATGCCGAGGGGTCTTGTATATGAGTACGCGGATATGTCTCCTACTGGCCGGTTACCTAGCCGAGACCCAGTGACAGCCGACAGGCTTCTGCTCGGTTAGGTCAGTCTAATACGTTGACTTGCTGTCTTTTATCTTTGACCTTGGTCAATATGTTGACTCGGTCAGCGGGTGCAGAATATGCCCCATAACTTAGTATGGCCTTAGTTTTAATTGGTATTACCCGAAATGTATGGAAATATCGATTCGGTTGTAATTATTGTGATCTCGTATCACCGTTTTGTAATTTAATAGATTTATTTTTATTTTATTACAAATGTATAATAGGAAATTATGTAATTCATTTTGTAATTTAATTATTCCGGAGTTCCTTGAAGACGGTGCCATTCGAGAAGGCGGTCCATCAAAGAAAGTGTTGCCTTGAAGTGCATGCCAAGACCGAAGTTCAAGGGACCAAAGGAGTTGGTTTCCGAATTTGTAATAGTTTATTAGATTTACTATTTTAGGAAGGCCATACTAGGATTTTATTTTTATGCTTTGCATTTTATTTATATGTTGCATGCATCGCTAAATTGCCATAACTAAACATGCATTTTATATCGAGTTTATCGACCGTGTCAATTACAATTATCGTAGTTCACCACTTTAGTTCACTTAAAACGTGATAGATAATAAATTGACATGACCTCTCGCTAAAAATAAACAATTGAGACTTAGCCTTACCAAAAAGTAGAAACCATGAAAACCTATTTCGTGAGGGAGTGCGCTCGGCCAAACCGGGGTACAAACCTTGTTACGTAGGGGAAGTGGGTGATAAATGTCTATCCACCGAATTCATGTTGATGAGGGTTGTATCGCCAAAGCGTGCCCAAGTTAATGTGGATTTGGATCATGGACACATTTATTCGAAATTTGGGTTGAACTCAACAAAAGTATTCTCGACCATAGCCGGATGTGTTTTGGGCTAAAGATAAATATTAATGTAATTTTATCGACCAAGAGTTCTAAAAGTAGAATCGATTAAAGAGTTAATATACCGAGTTATATTGATGAGGGTTGTATCGCCAAAGCGTGCCCAAGTTAATATGAATTTGGATCTTGGAATCATTTATAATAGTTGGGTAGAGGTCACTATATAAATGCTCATATCTTGTTAAAATTTATTTACAAGTATGATTAAAAAGACAAATGTTAATATTTCCTTTTTCCTCCATACTTGTAGTTCATTACAATGAATCCATCAAACGCTACTACACCGATAACTATTGAGTCTTGCCACAATGTTTTTGACGACGTTTGCTTCAACAATGATTTCGACACTACTAGAGAACTTCATTTTGGGATAGGTTCGAATGGAAACATAAACTTCATCACCTCTTCTAGACCACCTACTACTACAAGATCTCTTGTGAGCCGGTCTTAGGAAGACCGCCTCATAAAATCTATAGGATCTTTATCTTTGGAAGAGAAAGATGCCAAAACTAGTGGGAGCTCAAGCAATCAAGCTCTTGCTTCTCAGGGCAAAAGGTTCAAGAAGAAGGGAAAGAAAGGGAAAAACTTCAAGCAAGTTGAAGATGAGTGTCATTATTGCTATGGCATGGAACATTGGCTTAGGAATTGTCCTATATATTTGCGAAATATAAGGGAAGGAATCATCGTTCCAAAAGGTAAAATTCCTAAGGAAATTTATGTTATTGATGTAAATTATACTTCCACTACGACATGGGTACTGGATACCGGTTGTGGTTCTCACCTTTGTAATCATTTACAGGGGCTAAGAGACGTGAAGAGGCTTAGCAAAGGAGATGTGGATCTACGCCTTGGAAATGGAGCTCAAGTAGCGGCCGAATCCAAAGGAACTTATGTATTGGCTTTGCCTAATGGATTTGAGTTGTATTTACATAATTGTTTTTATGTGCCTACACTTTCTAAAAACATTATTTCAATCGCCATGTTAGACATGGATGGTTTTTGTTTTATCATTAAAAACAATCGTTGTATTATTTCAAGGAACGACTTGGTTATAGGCCAAGCTCCTTCCATTAATGGCATTTACATTTTATAAACCTCGAATCCAACTAATGACATCTACAACATTCAATCAAAGAAACTCAAATCAAGTGATCCAAATGAATCATTCATTTGGCATTGTCGATTAGGTCACATAAACGAGAATCGCATCAAAAGATTAATTTCGACTAATGTGATTCCACCATTTGATTATCAATCATATGGAACATGCGAATATTGCCTTCTTGGCAAGATGACTCGTAATCCTTTTAGCGGTAAAGGAACACGAGCTAGTGAACTATTGGGACTCATACATACCGATGTGTGTGGACCAATGAGTATCACCGCTCGAGGAAATTATGACTACTTCATAACCTTCACCGACGACTTGAGTAGGTATGGGTATATCTATTTAATGAAGCATAAGAGTGAAGCTTTTGAGAAATTCAAGGAATTTCAAAATGAAGTAGAGAACCAATTGAACAAAAGGATAAAAGCACTACGATCCGATCGTGGTGGAGAATATCTTAGCCATGAATTCGATTCACACTTGAAAGGTTGTGGCATAATATCACAACTATCTCCACCCGGAATACCACAACTCAATGGTGTTGCCGAAAGGATAAATCGAACCCTACTTGATATGGTTCGATCAATGATGAGTCAAACCGAGCTACCAAACTCGTTTTGGGGATTTGCGATCCAAACCGCAATGAAATCTTTGAACATTAGTCCTACCAAAGCAACCGAAAATACTCCATATGAGATATGGAGAGGAAGAGTTCCAGTTCTATCCTATTTGAAAATTTGGGGTTGTGATGCTTATGTCAAAGTTAAAAATGACAACAAGCTAGCCCCACGATCTGAAAAATGCATCTTTGTAGGATATTCTACCGCCTCAAGAGGTTATTACTTCTATAAACCTCAAGAGAACAAAGTGTTTGTGTCTTATGAGGTCAGTCTTTCTTAGAAAGAGAATTTATTTCTAAGAGACAGAGTGGGAGAAATTTTGAACTTGATGAAGTTCAAGAGCCACAAACCGAGGTAGAGACGCAAGAAGATGTTCCTTCGTCGTCTAGCGCGGTTGTCCCTCCTCCACTTAGAAGAACGGGATGAGTTTCTCGCCATCCCGATCGATATGTGGGACTTATCGAAGAAGATGGAACACTCGATGTATGTGTTGCTTTTAGAAAGTGACGAGCCCGCCACCTACAAAGCCGCAATCTCTAGTCCCAATTACTCCTTATGGCTTGAAGCCATGAAGTCCGAGATGGATTCTATGCATGAGAACCAAGTTTGGAACTTGGTGGATTTGCCTAAAGGGGCAAGACCTCTTCAATGCAAATGGATTTTCAAGGTCAAGAATGGCATAGAAGGACATGATGATGTCTACAAAGCTAGGCTAGTGGCAAAAGGATTTACCCAAGTCCAAGGTCTTCATTATGATGAAACCTTTGCCCCCGTAGCCATGCTAAGATCCATACAGATTTTGTTAGTGATTGCCGCATTTCATGATTATGAAATATGGCAAATGGATGTCAAAACCGCTTTTCTAAATGGGCATTTAGAAGAGGAGGTGTACATGATACAACCCGAAGGTTTTGTTGATTCTAATAATCCTAAAAAAGTATGCAAACTTAAGAGATCCATTTATGGACTTAAGCAAGCTTCAAGAAGTTGGAATCATCGATTCGATCATGTGATAAAAGAGAATGGTTTCACTCTAAGTGTTGAGGAACCATGTTTATACATGAAATTTAGTGGGAGCAATGTTGTGTTCCTAATCTTGTATGTCGATGACATACTACTCATTGGAAATGACATTCCGATGTTGTCTTCGGTTAAGAAGTGGTTAGGTAACCACTTCCAAATGAAGGATTTAGGAGAGGCACAACGCATATTAGGTATCCGGATCCATAGAGATAGATCCAAGAGGATATTGGCACTAAGTCAAGAATCTTATGTTGATAAGATTCTTGGACGTTTCAGCATGGACAAATCCAAAAGGGGATTGGTACCTATGGTAAGTGGGACAATATTGAGCAAGTCTCAATCGCCCTCCGAACCCCATGATGTTGAAAGCATTAAGTTGATCCCTTATGCTTCCGCTGTTGGATCAATCATGTACGCCATGATATGCACACGTCCTGATGTCTCGTATGCCTTGAGCATGACGAGTAGATATCAAGGAAATCCAGGTGAGAGTCACTGGATAGCCGTCAAGAACATCCTTAAGTACTTGAGAAGAACTAAGGATTCTATCTTAGTGTTTGGAGGAGACACCGAGCTCCGTGTTAATGGTTACACGGACTCAAGTTTTCAAACGGATAGAGATGACATGAAATCACAAGCTGGTTTTGTTTTCATGCTCAATGGTGGTCTTTGTTAATGGAGAAGCTTCAAGGAAGTTGTGACTACATATTCAACAACGGAGGTGAGTACATTGCGATCGAAGGCGCCAAGGAAGTCAGTATGGATCGAGGCAATTCACGGAAGGTCTAAGAGTAGTACCTACCGCCAATGATCCCATTACTCTCTATTGTGATAATAGTGGGACGATCTTCCAAGCCAAAGAGCCAAAGTCTAGTAATAGATCTAGACATGTACTTAGAAAATATCATGTAATTAGAGATTTCATTGAAAGAAAGAAAATTGCGATATGTAAGGTTGGGACGGATGACAACATAGTTGATCCGTTCACCAAGCCTTTATCGCAGGCTAAGCATGATAGACATGTTGCGTCCATGGGACTTAAACGCATGTCAGTTTTATGTTAGATTTTGATATGAAATAAAAGAGTTGTTTTATTTGCTCATATGCATAATCACATTTGTCTTTTATTTTTCCATTACTTTGTCATATTCAAATGGGTTGTGGAGACAAGATTGAACCCCATTAAAGTGAACTAAATTGACATAGTAATCGCCCATAGTCACTTGTATGAGGTGACGTCTCGAAGTGCCTAGAGTGTGATGCGATTGATGGCAAGTTCAAGTGCCATAGAGTCATGTGAGATGACTAGTCGATCACATAGGCGGTATCAAGTAGGAACACTTTGTCGGGCTAATGACCGCTTATAGAGTTCTCGCAAATTTATATAGCCTGGTCGTGGCAGGAGCTATTATAGTATTCTAATGAGTCAATTCTTTGACTAAAGACCTGTCGCCTAAGGTGGCACATTTGTTTTAACTTTGATTTATGTTCCTACGACCTTCGTAAATGGGGTCAAATGTGCATATTTTGGGTTATGATGGTTGTGGCCAATCGAAGGGAATAAGTGCGATAGGAATTGTCCACCCCTTGTCAAGGTTAAAACAATATCTCAGGGCCACTCGAGGAGTAATGAACTGGAAATGCGTGGCCACGCTCGGAAGGTATATATGGTAGATAACTCCGGTCAATCAGTTATTCTCCAGATCGAGGAAACCACTCTCGATATGATCACTTGCAAGTACGACCCGAAAGATACCTTGCATTGAGTGGGAGATAGTAATTGGACAAGAGAATTGGTGACGCACACTTGTCGAGGACAAGTGGGAGATTGTTGGAATAAGTGTCCTCCGACAATAATGCGATCACAACTGACGATCATAATGATCACATGTTTAAATCTCATTTTAAGAATACATGTGGGATGTAATATTTTACAGTCAACTGGTCCACACATATCGGTAATGATTGGCTGACTAGAGTTTGACATTACTGTCGTGCGACGGTGGTGATCAGTTGATCCCCTTAGGTCATACCTATAGGGAAATACTCTTAATTGATTATTTAATTAATCGTATGCCGATACGAGTTAATTAAATTGCTTAAAATTGACGGATGATTTTGTGAGTAAAGTTAACGTGTCTTACTGTAATTCGATTAAATTAGATACGGTCTAAGTAATCGAATTGTTTTATTACTTGGATAAAATTATTGTTTACGAAACAATTGAAATTGAAATTGAAATTGAATGAATAATTTATTATAAATACAAGACGTTGTAATTTATAATTTGATAAGCCGTTTTGGTACAAGTAATTACGAATTACTAGTTAATTTTGTATATGACATATTTTATTAATATGTTGATTTTTAATATGTTAAAAATACATTACAATTTCACATGTCAAGTAACATGTCACATATGTCACAATTGACAAATGACAAAAATAAAATGGACCTTCCATTTTATTTTAACTGTACCGAAATGGGGAGGGTTAGGGTCTTTAAATTGTGTTAATTATTTTAAGTGGAAAACAAAATGATTACCTACCTAATAGTAGCCATGCAACCCTATTTTTCTTGGGAAGAAAATGAGCATCATGCATTGGCTCCTCTCTACCACCCTCCCACCGGTTTTCCACTATGAGGAACCAAATGGAGTCCTCCAATTTTCATTCACTACTTCATCTAACATTTTCTAGTGTAAGAAAATGAATATACTCTCTACAATTTGTGAAAATCCTAGAGAAATAAAACCTCACAAATACTTCTTCTTGGACCGAAATATTCAAGAGCAATTACAAATTATTTTTTTTGTGTCAATTTTTAAGTAAAGACTAATATTATTACTAGTTCATAATAGTATTGGTTATTAAGAGTATTCCTTGGGTATATACTTTTGGGAGAGGTTCTAATTTGAACCTTGTTCTTCCATTGTTGGAAAGCTCAAGAACTAACAAGAAGGAGATCTTGTTGGTGCCCAAATGGCCGAAAATAAGATGGTGAGAAATCGTTTTTTTTTTCATCTCCTTTTATTAAGTTTGCATGCATAAGATCTTGTATTTATTTTATGACCAAATAAATCAATTCATATATGAATATGTATACTAATGAGTTTAAAGAAACCTAACAATTGGATGATTGTTGTATTGCTTTTGTTGTATTGTTTTATGTAAACAGTAACTGACCCCGGTTTAAATGTTTTGAAAACTGTGGTGATCCATTCGGGGATGGTGAGCAGTTATTGAGCAGGTATGAGAGGATGCGCATGGGATAGCTGGGTTGAGTTGCCACGAGATGTCTAGAAGTCTTACGCTGTGTCTTAAACATTCTTTTACATTATTTGGATTAGCATTTTTTGGGAAACAGTTGTATTTACTTTATCAGTTTTGGTTTTGGACTTGTATCACTTTAAACATATTTAATAAAGTATGTTTCTTTATTGTCTATTTGATATATATTGCCTCGGGTAACCGAGATGGTAGCATTCACATGCCTTAAGTGGTCCTGGTAAGGCACTTGGAGTATGGGGGTGTTACAGTTCGAGTAAGTGATGTACTCGACCGAGTGTGTCTTGTTACTCGGTCGAGTCGGGTCAGTCTGACGGAATTTTATATGGTCCTCTTTTATTTTATGTCATTTGTTATATGGGCTTTACCAATTCCTACCCAATCCTCCCAACTACTATATAAACCCAAAGACCCCAAAACCCTAGCACACCTCCCATAATTCTAATTCACACAAGAAAATCTGGAGAGAGAAAGGAGAGAAAACTCAAAATAGATTTGGGGATTTTGCATTCAGTGTCTTCTATTCCCACCATCTACGATGTGACGGCTTTGTTAGGAATCGGTTTGATTGTTTGTGATCAGAGTATTGTTAATAGGTATGGTTTCTCTACTTAGTTCTTGATAGTATAAATGATTACATATGTGGTTGTGGCATCATGTTTGTGATATTCCGTGATTGTGATATCATACTGGTGACACTCGGTGGCTGTGAGATTGTATTTGTGGTACTTTGTGAGTTGGCATATTTGGCATATTGCATTGTGACATGGTGCTATGTATGCGTGTGTTCTTGTGAAGTGGTGGTGTGGTGGTGCAAGTGAGGCAGTTGGGGGAGACTAACTTCATGCCCGGGATCGCTCCTTGTGGCTCTCGCCTCAAGGAGGATGTACACATTAAGGATATGGGTTTAGGGTTCGTGTTGCGATGCGAACCTGCTTGTCATGCTTTGGGTTGCAATCCGAGCACATGGTACTCCGTGTTGCGATGCGGGAACCTTCAGGCTGCGGTCCGACTGTTGGTGGCGATGTTGCGACGTCGTCACCGAGTTGTGGAGGAGGAGGAGGAGGACGTTGAAGTTTGATGTGTGATGTGTGTGTATGCCTTGTTATTGTGATGTATTTATTTAGTAGTGATCATTTGTATTATTGAGACTGAACTTGATATTGTTTTCAAAACTGTAATGATCCCTATAATATTTCTGGTCATATTGGGGAGCAACTAGACTTGCAGGTATTAGATGATGATGATGATACGTGGAGCATGGGATGAACCGTTGATAGCAGTTGTAATAAATTTGACGTAGATGTAATCATAAACTTCCGTTGTAATTTTGAGATCTTGAATAATGTAGAATTCATTTTGTATCAATCGCTAAATCATGGACTAGTGTTTCTTAATTGGAGTTTTGATGCACTATCCTGGGAAAGCGAGATGGTAGTATCCTTATTTACCTTGGTCAGGTAAATGAAGGTGTTACACATAAGGACGAAGAGTATCTAAGTCATTCAAATTAGTCTAATCTAGGTGTGCAACGTCACTATTTTTGGGTTTGGGTTTGATATTCTAAACTAAGAAATGCAAAGAAAACGAGAAGGTAAGTGTAAACTAGAGCGGGGGAATGAATAATCGAGATGAAATCAAATAAAGAGGGAAAACTAGGGTGAAGGGTTCATATGGGTTACCTAGGGATCTATGAGTCAAGTCTTTAATTGATTGGGAGTTCTAATCGGGTTGTGAGTCGAGTCTCTCGATCTAACGACTCTACCTAGACCGATACAAGCTAGCCTCCGCGTTGACTTGATCAATCTACCAACAACATCCAAGTTCTAACAACATCTAAGACTACAATCTTATAGAAGTGTATAAACAAGTAATAAAATATGAAATTGATCATTCACACATTTCATCAAACATGTAGAGCGCGAGTGTTGAAAATAGAACCATTAATCAACGATAAGACCCAACAAACATAAATTAACCCATAGTCATCCCCATAATATAATCCCCCATCAACCCTAATCTAATACTACTCACTCATGCTTGATATGATATGATCATGCTAATAACAACACAAAGAATTGAATCTAAGCTAAACATGATGATAGAAGACAAGTGATTAATGAGCTAAACAAAGCTTAACAAGTAATTAAAAGAGAGATTAGGAATAATACTAACTAATTAGGATGATAATAACAATAGATGAAGAAATAAAAGAATAATCCTTGAATAGAATGAAGATCTTATCACCAAAGCTTTAATATAAACCCAAGAAATCAAACTACTAAACTAGATTAACAAATGATTAAAGAGTAATTAAGGAAAAATTAAACTAATTATGGGTGATTAAGGAAGTAAATCTAATCTAGGATTCCTAATTAAGGGATGTAAAATTTTATTTCCCTAATTATTTACATTACGGGGGTATTTATAGGATTACAAAACGAAAGGGGTGAAATGATGAAATTATCTCGAGTAGCAGTTTGTCTCGAGCGGGTATAGTATGTCTCGGTCGAGACAGCTCAGGTCCGACAGTCTTCTCGCTCGAGATGGTTGGTCTCCGTCGAGACAACTTTTAGAAGAATCTTTTCTCCTTTTTTTTCCGATTCCCATCTCGTTAGGGACCATTCCTTCCCGCTAGGAAAGAATGGTATACTCCCTAATGAGGCTAAATACCCTCTCCAAGGGGCTTGTCTTGATTCCTTTGCTCGATTTTCGTTGCTATGTCCTTATTTGCTTCCAATTACTCTCAAAGTAGGGTAATAACCGCTCCAATTGGTTAATTACCTACAGTAGTTTCCTAAACAGACAATGAAACTAAATAATAGTTGTTTCCTAAACAAATAAAGAAACAAAGTCAGATACGGAATTTGGAACTGACTCTTAAACAGATTCAAGGCATATTCTAATACTACTAAACATGATAAATTAAGCATTTAACCGTATCATTTTTAGCTATGATGGTATGTTTTCTTAAACAAGACCTACTGTCTAACTTATATAGGGTACTAAACATTCCCCTATCAAAAAAAAAAACATTCCCCTTACTTCTAAGAGAATAAAAATTCTCAAAAGTTTTCCCTCCAAACTCCATCTACTTATATAAGTAAAGAAATGAGATTTTCCCATTAAACTATTATTTTTTTCTTAAAGCATGGTTTTTTCCATTAAATTCTAAATTATAATTATATATAATGTTTTAATAAAAATAAAATAAAATGGGTATAAAATTATAAAATACAAAATTGCTAATTTTTCTTAGAAAATGACTTGATGCATACTTACACAGTATAAAACAATAAAATAAACTAATATTATTAGTTTCGTGAAAATAATTCATTAAGATGATTTAAGAAAAGTTATTATATAAAATCATTAACTTTGTGACAAAAAATGATTTCATGACATATTCAATTTTTTTTATTAGTTTTTCAGTTCTTTTTTCTCATATCAAAATACAATGAGGTAAAATATGAAAATATTAACTTATAAATTTGGAATGAATAAACTAAAATGTAAAAACTCTATAAATACTACGCATTTATTGCGCGGCATCTATATTAGTGATACATTAAGCACATAACCGATTAACCGTATCATTTTAACCATAAGGACATGTTTTCTTTAATACTAGACATGATGTGAATATGCATATGATGTGAATCTAACCTGAGACCCATAGATGAGAAATCAAAGTCTTCACCACTGAGCGGGGGAGACATTATTTATTTGTGAAGCTTTATTTTGGGTGTAATTACAATTTTTTCATCATTGAAGACATCTTAGAGTTTGTTTGTTATTTTCATTGTATTTCAGTTTGTTATGTTATTAGGAATAATCGCTCACAAACTAGAAAACGGAGTGCTATGAACGGCATGTTTTCGTAAACAAGATCTAGTGTGCGACTTATATGGGGTGTTTATCTTAAGTAGTAAAATTTTAAAATCCCCAACTAAATTTCGCCTATAATCATTCTCCGGTGAGAGACTGAGCCACACAACCAAATTTGAGACTATGGATTGAAATCTCAAATTTGAAATAAAGTCTAACAGTCCGTTACATCTTCGCTAAATTATTACATACGCAAGTTGGCAACTTGTCAACTTAATAATTAAGAAAAGAAGTCTTATAATGCAATGATACTATCTCTAGTAAAGAGAATTTTTTGGTGCTAGGCAGAACGCCGTTGTGAATCAAGTAGAGTTGCATTAAGACCATCCCCAAGCAAGGTCAATTGTTTGGTCATGACCTTGCTTGGTCGTGGTTAGTGACTTAATTAAGCTATTTAATTGGCGACCAAAGTTGCTAATTTGTGACCAAAGGTCAATTTGTGACCTTTGGAGTTCAATTTGTGACCTTTGTTTCATTTGGTGACCTCTTCCATTACCCAATAGGTGTCATTTTCTGGTTTGTTGGACACAAAAAAAAGGACAATGAATATATTTATAAAATTAGAAAAAGTAAGAGAGAAGTATATAATATGATAGTGAGAATGTTGTAAAGTGGATAATGATTGGGTTGATGACCTAGGTCGCGACCTTCTGCTTGGGAGGGTGAAAATGGGTCAAGGTTAATAATGTGGAATTAAGAGTAAAATCGGTTCGTGACCTAGTTAGCGTGACCTTTGCTTGGGGTTGGTCTAATGCCTCTCACGAGGGATCATCGGATTTTCAAGTTGCAAAGTTTTTCTGTTCTTTTAGTTAGTATTTTGAAAAGGCGGAATTAATTTTATTTTCATGATTTTAATTGTACAAATTAAAAATTTAAAATGTTTGAATGTAATTTCAAATTTAATTTCAAAAATTCGTTTGGGGATCGCATGAAATTGGAATTGGACTTGGGCAAGACGAATATGGGTCAAGGTCACCAGATATTTTCCATTAGCGGCAAATCACAAAAATATAGGTATCCTACTCTTTTCCATTTTCTGTTACAATGCATTCTCAATAGGCTATGGTGTTGTCTGTATCGTTATTGATGTCAAGATGTGCAGATAGGTCCCAAACCTAAGCCAGGTAAAGATTATCAATTTAGACTTCATTTTTCGTCTTACAGTATCTGACTTGAACTTGAACTGCAATTTTGAGGGAAAATGTTAATGGATAACAATCTTCTGCTCTGCAGTCCGATATTCATTGAGGGTCAAGAAAAATATTATTCAAAATCTAGCAGCAGTAAAGCTCATTTAAAAGCATCATTGTCAATCGAGCTAATGCACGAAGGTAAGAAAACTTTTGATTTATGTTACAATTCCTTAACAGCTCTAAGTCATTAGGTACTCTACATTGTATTGTAGCTAGCCTATCCCATGATAACGACATCAGAGTTATACAACAATTGTATTTTTTTCACTCATGATTTTGCGTATTGTTAATGTCGTTCGCCATTTCTAACCAAGCTTATTAGATAAAAAAGCATAAATTATGAGTTTTGTAATTCGGTTGATGTTGATGAGCAGGTGGACGGTAAACTTCTTTAAGCTGGTGATGGCTAAAGTTCTATAAGCAGTTGGACGGTAACGATTGGAGCATGGGTTCAGCGACATTGACGAGCTAGCCAGGGCCACATAGTAACGACTACGTTTGACACTGAACTTTTATTTGAAATTGCAAGGTTTCAATTAGTTCTATTCAATGATAGGTAACCATACTGACAAGCAACTGAATATACAAATAATCAACTTTCTTACTAAGCAAATGTAGAATGACAGTGTAATATGTTACATGTAGAAAGTATCAATTGTAAAAATGTCATTCAAAATTTCACTATTAAAATTTAATTTTATGTAAGTCAGGGTAAAAGCCAAGGATGATAAGTTTATTTTGAGGGCACAATACAGAATGCAGCCAGCCTGCTAATCTATGTCCAAGCATGCTCTTTAATGTAAACTCTTATGCAATTTAGAATTGTACTACTCCCTCTGCACAACTGTTTTTACCTATCGTCTAACATTCATTTCACAAGTCTATTAAAAATAAATTTTAAAAAGCTAAGAAACAATCCCGTGAATTTTCACGGGTGTTACACTAGTTAATTTTATTTTCATGATTTCAATTGTACAAATTAAAAATTCAAAATGTTTGAATGTAATTTCAAATTTAATTTCAAAAATTCGTTTGGAGATCCCATGAAATTGGAATTGGACTTGCGCAAGACGGATATGGGTCAAGGTCACCGGATATTTTCTATTTGAAAAACTTAAATATTGTTACAGAAAATATTTGCGATCGGAAAAAAATATCATAAATAAAAATATTGCGATGATATTTGTATCACAAAATAAAACGTGAATAGTGATTGAATTGAAATGACTATTATATGGTAGGTTACTAGGTATTTGAAAAACCCAAATTTTTTTTTTAGGTGAAAACCCGTAGGCTTTACTGCAATAACGATAAATCAAGAGATACAACATTGTTCGCGATCGGTGGTAGAACATCTGACCACACAACTCTCCCAACGACCCTAGGAAAAACATGAGCTAAAGCATGAGCTACACTATTGTTCACACGACTAGTATATGACCAAAAAACAGAAACAAAAGAACTACTAGCAGATAAAATATCGTCTAGAACTAACGACAAAACACTTCTTCCTTTAGATTTCCTTTTAAGCGCCTCAATAACTACTTATAAGCAATCACTTTCAACGACGACCATCGAGTGCTCTTCCTCAACGCTTCCTTGACACCTTCAAGAACAGCAACCGCTTCAGCAACTTGTGGCTCCCAAACTTGCTCCTGCACACAAGAAACACCCCACAAAACACGACCTCTACTATCCCGGCAAACCACCCCCAAGCTCACTCCCTCTCCCTCTTTGACACCTGCGTCGACATTGACCTTCACGAACCCAAATTTTAACTAGCTTGGAATTGGTAAGAATTGAGTCGTTAGCAACCGCTTGAAATCTCTCAATTATGAAATTAAATTCCAATTCTAAATTCTCAAACATACCATCACAAATTAATTTGTCTGAAATTTAGGTTAACAAACTCATGTTAAGCTAAATTATTCTCATTGGAACTTTAGGGAGTACTATATTATCATTATGGAATATATTTTTGTTCTGACATACAGTACATTATTGACGTTTTCTTCATGTTGTCACCCTTTTTATATGATATATTTTCAATTTATCCTTCCCTTAATTTCCGACAAAGGCACGATTAATCATAAGTATTTCACGCCCACACATGGTTGAGGCGTGAAAAATCCATGTCTTGACCTAAGCAAGGACATAGATTTTGTCAAGATAAGTGATTTGAAAAAAATCGCTTTAACCAAATACCCTATCACAAAGTTATTGTCATTCAAATTCCTTTACTATGATAGCGAGTAGAGAGAGAAAGCTTACATTTTCGCAGATTCTTCAGCAATGGCGAGAAATCGTCGAAATGTAAATAATACTTGTTCCGGGTATATTTCCAGAGCAGATATTTGTTACCACTCGTAGCTCGTAGAAAGATGTCCTTGCTTGAATTCTCCTTTGATCTGTCCTGAAAAGATGAACAAACTGAGGGCTCGGCTTTGGCCGAGCGTACTCACTCCGACGCTCAAGTCAGTTAACTTAGAGAGGTAAGTTGTTATTACTTGGCTAAGAGTATATATTGTAGAGAGATAAGATATTACCAGATGAATAGTGGTTATTAGGTCAATTTGTGGATCGTTTCCTCAATGAAGGTTGAGGAGTATTTATAGACTTTCACCTTTTGTCACGTAGTGGCCAAGTGGCTATCAGAAGGAAAGACCGTTGTACCCTCGGCCGATGGACCTGTGGCAGGCTCGCCGAGGGTCTTGGATATGAGTACGCGGATATGTGCCCCGGCTGGCGGGTTGTCAGGCCGAGACCCAGGTGACATGCCGATGGGCTCCGTCGGCTAGACTGTCTGAGTCGTTTGACTTTGCTGTGGATACCTTTGACCTTGCTCAATATGTTGACTTGGTCAGCGGTGCAGAATATGCCCCATCAATTTGCCCCCAGCGTAGTCTATGCCGTGGTATGGGCTCCGATGTATGTTGAGCGTATATTCTGCGTAAGTATTTTTGGAAAAATTTCTGGTATCGGCTTCTTCTGATGCATCGGCGTGGTTCTTGTTAGGCCGCCGTACCATATCCCCCCTCCACATGGATGCGTAAAGGGTATCCGATGTGGGAAAGAATGTGACGCCGGCCGAGACCAGGTGAGAGTGCTGGTTATTTTTGATTGCCCCACCCGTGCTTCCTGGCTTGGTCGATCATGTGGCCGGCGGAGAGCAGGTACCTAGGAATTTGTTGAGGGAGATGAACAGGCGAAGAGATGTGAATGGGCGTATTGAATACGCTTGGTCACTGTAGCATTGATTGACTTTTAATCCGTGCAACGATTGACATTCGTGGGTTGCATGTCCGACACGTGTCTCGTTTCGCCGATTGGTTGACGCTTCATGGGCTGTGCCCTGATTGGTCCTTCTTTGTGGGCTTTTCCCTATAAATAGGGCAGTTATTCCGTGAATTTGGCCACCAAATTCATTTTCTCAAATTTTTCCTCTAAGATCTTCATCTCTCCAAACTTTCAAGGGTTCCCATTTCTTCTAATCCTCAGAGTTTTTGATCCGGCGAGTGTATTTCTTCAAGGTAATCAAACAAACTTTCTTTTATTTCGTTAGTAATTGTTGTGAACATGTCTTCTGTTGATGCTGGGCCTAGTAAACCTGCGTCGGGGGGCCCTAGGTCTCCTTCTCCTGAAGTTGATCCTCAAATTTTGGAGGAATGGGAGGATGACGATTCCTATGGTGATTTTGGTGATGATTTTGGTGATGAAGTGGAAAGGCCTCGTCCTAATGAAGGGAGGCAGTATGTCCTGGATCACGGCTTCGCCTGTAAGGTCCGTCTTGACCGTGCTTGGACTCATAGGCTCGCCAGTTGTTCAGGCGCGAAATTTTTCGAGGGCCATTTTTTCTTCGGTAGGGGATACAAAATTGTTATCCCTGAGGAGGGTCAGGCCGTTTGTTGCCCTCCACCGGGCCACACCGGCGTGTATATGCGGCATTTGGAGTATGGGCTCCGGTTTCCGCTGAATGGGTACGTCATGGCTATTATTAGAGCCATGAATGTTGCCGTCGCACAACTGCACCCGTTGGCTATGAGGACCATAATCGGCTTTGTCTGGCTCTGTCTCTTCAAGGGAGAGGCCCCAACGGTGAATTTATTCCGCCGGCTTCACCATCTCAAACCATTCTCTGGCCGCGTCGGATGGCACAGTGTGCAAATGGAGCCGGGTTATGTCTCTGTCGACAAACTTTCTTCTTGCAAGGACTGGCAAGGCCGGTGGGTGTACGTTAAGGTGCCGGATGACTATCCGCTGCCCTGCTCCTTCCAGCACCGAGTTAACTTGCGGTGTGAGACTCAGGCGGAGCACGATAGATGGGTTTCCCGGAAGAAGCTCAAAATGGACGCCAGCCGTGTCTATCTCAAGGAGGATGAGAGGCTGGCAATGAGGCTCTTTGAGGCGGACAAGAGTGGGGTGCCGAAAAGATGGATTCCCCCGACGCAGATCATCCTTCAGGATGAGCCACTCTGCCATGTCGGCCTCATACCGGCCCTAGCACAGGGTGAGTGGGGTCGGTGTGAGGCCCATCGCGGTTCTTAATGCTCTTGTTCCTCGAATTTCGATTCGTTTCCCCTACTTTAACTCTTGCTTTGTTTCTTTCACAGACCACTTTGGAACGGATTTGTCTGAGGATATTCTCCGGAGAATGGGGCTGCATAAAGATGGAATCGTTGCTAACTTGCGTCCCAAGGCTCTAGCCCACGACCGCAGGAAGTCGCCGAGTGATCTTATGGAGCAACGGCTGAAGGGCTTGAGCGTGGAGGAGGCTCAGGCGAAGGTCGTTAGCGGTGTAGTGCGTCGGACGCGGAAAACGGCATCGACCCCGGTTCCACCTCCTATCCCCCCCCTTAAGAAGGTGGAGATTGTCGATATTCCTGATGAGGGGGACTCTGATGCGGAGGGATCTCCCCTCATCCATAAGAGGAAGAAAACAGCCTCTACTGCTGGCGAGGAGGTGCCTCCTCCGGCCAAGAAGGCCAAGCATGGTACCTATCTATCCCGTGACTCAAATTTAGCCAGGCTTTCTGATATGTCGATACACGTTGATACTGATGTCTTTATTATATTTTTGCAGACCAACAGCAGTCGGCTTTTGCTCTCGTTGGGCAGCAGGTGGAGGGGTCCTCTGCGCAGGTTGGTGATCAAGGGCGTCACCGTCAACCCTTCATCCCAGAAGGCTTCCCCCTCCCAGCTGCAGGCTGGTGGTCAGAGTGTCACCACCGTCCCTTCATCCCAGAAGGCTTCCGTCTCCCAGCTTATAGAGGAAGGCACGAAGCTAATTAGGGAGCTGGCAAGGTGGAATGTGGTTACCGGTGCTCGTCTCATGGAGCAGGAGAAGGCCGTGGCTCGAGCTGTCCATGAGCGTAATGCCACTAAGCAGGTGGCTGCGTCGGCGAAGTTGGATCTCCTCAATGAGCGGAAGCTTAGGGGAGATGCTGAGAAGGCGCTCTTGGCCGAGAGGAAACTCAGGGAGGACGCTGAAAAGGAGGTCCTTGCTGAGAGAGCCAAGGCCGAGGCTGCGGCAGCCGAAGCTGCGAAGCTGCTGGAGAAGTGTAACCTTGTTCAGGGGCGTGCCGACCTCTATCTCCAGCAGAGGAACGAATCCAAGGGCCTGTTTAAGGCCCAGGCGGAGGTGATTCGGGGCAAAGAGGCCATCATTAAGCAGAAGGAGGAGGACATTGAGATGCTCCAAACCGTCATGCTCCCCAATCTGTGCGCTGAATTCCGGGACTTGGCCGAAGGAGCTGCTAGGGAAGTGATCGGGGAGCTTTTCCCTCTTGATGGTTCCTTTCCGTGGGGCAAATATGACGAGCTGCTTGATGATAAGCTCGCGGCTAAGGAGAACGCCATGGTGGAGAAGGCCAAGGAGGCGGTGAGGGCGAAGATTGAGAAGGAGGCGGCCGCGGAGAGAGCTGCTCTTGCTGAGAAGGCTAAGGCGGCCAAGGAGGAAGCTGAGAGAATGAGGGCGGCTGATGACGCCGAGGCCAAAGCTGAGGCTGCTAGGAAAGCTGCTGGGTTGCCCATTGAAGAGGATGCGGCTACCGCTGCTGATGGTGAGCAGCGACAGGCATAGGGAGGCGGGCGGTCGTCACCAGGCTCACCCGGCGTCTCAGATAGCTTCGGCTCCTCACTAATACCGTGGGCTGCTTGATGAGAACGAGTTTACAGCAGATCTGCTTCAGCTCCTCACATACTACTATGTGCTGTTTGATGAGAACAAGTTTACAGCAGATCTGCTTCAGCTGTTCGGGAGCCAATTGTTAAGCCCTTCCTCTCTGCCATCTTTTGGCGCTTCAAATGATACTTGCAATTTTTGCTTTTCTTTCCTTGTATTTTGTACAACTTTGATAGGTTGTGTTTTGGTTTATCCCAATGGGGACGGCCGTCATCTCATTTCTTTTCGTGCCGTAAACTGTTATTATTAATAAGAGTTCGTTTCTTTTGCCTTCGGCATGGCCGAGGTCTTTACCTTATATTAACGTTTTTAAGGCATTTTGATTTGTTTATCAGCCGTGCTGGCCGCGGCTGTCGCGGCATCTGCTTTCTGATGGAGACCGCCGCTCTTGTCGATACGACAGTATGAGTCGGCGTCTGTTACCGGATAGCGTGTTACGCGGCGTCCACCACTTGGGTGACTGTCACAGCGCTGCATTTCTTCATGGAGACCACCGCTCTTGTCCAATTGACAGTGTGAGCCGGCGTCTGCTCCTGGATAACGTGTTACGCGGCGTCTACCACTTTAAGTGACTGCCGAAGCGTCTACTATTTGGGGTGACTGCCACAGCGCTACATTTCTTGATGGAGACCACCGCTCTTGTCTATGACAGTGTGAGCTGGCGTCTGTTTCCGGATAGTGTGTTACGCGGCGTCTACCACTTTAAGTGACTGCCGAAGCGTCTACTATTTGGGGTGACTGCCACAGCACTACATTTCTTCATAACGACTGTCGCTCTTGTCGAATCGACAGTATGAGTCGGCGTCGGCTTCTTTCTTTATAACGACTGCCGCTCTTGTCGAATCGACAGTATGAGACGGCGTCGGCCTCTTTCTTTGTAACGACTGCCGCTCTTGTCGAATCGACAGTATGAGACGGCGTCGGCCTCTTTCTTTGTAACGACTGCCGCTCTTGTCGAATCGACAGTATGAGACGGCGTCGGCCTCTTTCTTTGTAACGACTGCCGCTCTTGTCGAATCGACAGTATGAGACGGCGTCGGCCTCTTTCTTCATGCTAGTGACTTATGTGGAAAATGGACATCTTCACGGAAGACTTGGTCGACTTTACATTAGATATAAACATGCGTCGGGGTGCCCACAACTGTTTTGGACACCTCCGGCGCTATACAAGGTCTAACAGTCTCCTAATGGCTCAGTGGGGGTGTTACTTCTCCGTCAGCCGTCGGTTGCGTCCATGAGGTCGCCCTCCTGCTGTGAGGATGAGCTTTTTCCCTTCTCCGACTGTTTTGCCACTTTGAGGGATTGTAAGTTACACCCTCTGGCAGATATCTGGACGTTGATCACCTCGTCCTTCTCGTCTTTGGAGACGAGCTTATGCGCTTCCCCCCGGTCCGAGACATACATCAGTGTAAGAGCCCGGATGGACATCACCGCGTCGGCCTCGCTCAGAGTGACTCGGCCTATGAGAACGTTATAGGCGGACGAGCCGTCAATGACAACGAACTCAGCTAGGACATTCTTAGCCGCGCTCCCCTCGCCGAACATCACCGGTAGTCTGATTGAACCCAGGGGTACCAGGCCAGCTCCGGAGAAGCTGTACAGTGGATTGGTGCAGGGGCTCAAGTCCTTGATTCTTAGGCCGAGGCTGTGGAAGCACTCCCTGAACATGATGTTCGTGTAGGCGCCTGTGTCAATCAGACACCTCTTCACCAGGTGGTTGGATATGTCCAAGTTGACTACCAGTGGGTCGCTGTGAGGGGCGATGACTCCCTCGTAGTCCTTCCCTCCAATAGTCATGTCGGGAATGCTGGAGGCGGGGGTCGCTGTGTTGGGCACAAAGTTGATGGCCTGATACAGCTCGTTCAGGTGCCGTTTGTGCCCATGAGCCGACCCACCGTTCTCGTTACCCCCGATGACTACATGGATAACTCCTATCCGTTGAAAAACGGATTTCTTATCTGAGCCGCTGGCGTCAGTCTTCTGGCCTCTGGCCACATACTTGTCGAGGCTTCCCTTCCGGATTAGCTCTTCAATGGCATTCTTCAGATGCCGGCAGTTGTCAGTGAGGTGGCCGGTGCAACCGTGGTACTCGCAGTACTGGTTCGCGTCACCGTCTCCTTTGGGCTTGGGAGGCCGTTCCCACTTCTGGCCTTCATTTCTGCTCAGGGCGAAGACCTCGGCGGCCGATGCGACCAGAGGGGTTTTGTCATGGTAGTGCCTTTGGTAAAATGTTCCCGAGCTCCCCCCGGTGCCCGTCGAGTCCTGTTTCCTGGCAGATCTATCAGACCGTGACCTGTTATTGTCACGGCGTTTCTCATCGGACCGTGACCCGTTATTGTCACGGCGTCTCTCATCCGGGTCGTCATCCCGGCGGTTTTTCTTTTCTGAGGGCTCGGCCTCGCTGGGGCCTACCCAGGTCTTGTGGTAATCTTCCACCTTGATGGCCTGGTCGGCCATCTTCCTCGCGGCGTCTAGGCCCAGGCCCCCGTGCTTGATGAGCTCGTCTTTTAAGTTTCCCTTTGGGAGGCCCTTCATCAGTGCGAAAGCCGCCAGTTCGGGATTGATCTCCCGAATCTGCTGTACCCTGCCGTCGAACCTCTTTACATAGCCTCGTAGGGACTCGCCCTCCTCCTGTTTGATAGTTAGGAGGTCCGATGTCTCCACGGCCCTCCTCTTGTTACAAGAGTACTGGGCTAAGAAGGCGTCCTTTAGGTCGGCGAAACAGTATACCGAACCGTCGGGAAGCCCCTTGTACCAGTTTTGAGCCATCCCATGCAGAGTCGTTGGGAAAACTCGGCACCAGACCTCATCAGGCTGCTCCCATACCGACATGTAAGACTCGAAAGCCTCGACGTGGTCGGTTGGGTCACTATCTCCTTTGTATGTGAACGCCGGCAACTTAAGCTTAGTTGGCACGGCGGTGTCTAGGACATAATCACTGAGGGGCTGTTTGACCACGTGTCGAATGACACGTGGCGACCGACTCCTCGCATTCCTAGTCCGGCTTCTCTCCTCGTAGCGGGAAGGACTCCTTCTTCGACTTGGGCTTCTTCTCCGACTCTCCTGAGTCGGGCTTCGCTGGTTCCCCCGGGGTGTGCCTCGTCGGTGTTGCGGCGACGCTGTCCTCTCCCGAGTGCGAGAAGGACTTATGTTTACCACGACCACTTTGGGCTCCTCCGGCGTCTTGATAGGGTCTGCTTCTCCCAGTGCTCCGTTCAAGTTTCTTGGAGTCACGTTCTGGGCCCTGGTCTCCTGGACGGCTTCCGCCGCTCGTGTCGGCGTGCCAGTGTGAGTCGGCGTATTCCCGATTAGGTCCAGGAGCGTCTTCAGTTTTGCTACGTCAACCACCTGTCCCATGATGGTGACCTGGTTGGCGGGCGACGGCGTGTCCGGTATTATCGGCATTCCGAATTCCGGTTGGATTACTCCGCCGGTGGAGGGCTGCACGATTCCAGAATGGTGAAATGTATCATCTTGGTGTAGTTCGGTTTCGTCATTTACGAATACCTCTTGTTGCTTTGACATCTTCTTAGCTCTTGGGGTGGGTTTCTTTTTTGTGTTTTTGTTTTTGTTGTTTTGGGAATGAATGTGACTAGCTTCTAGTGTCTCTTTCCCACAGACGGCGCCAATTGTTCCGGGTATATTTCCAGAGCAGATATTTGTTACCACTCGTAGCTCGTAGAAAGATGTCCTTGCTTGAATTCTCCTTTGATCTGTCTTGAAAAGATGAACAAACTGAGGGCTCGGCTTTGGCCGAGCGTACTCACTCCGACGCTCAAGTCAGTTAACTTAGAGAGGTAAGTTGTTATTACTTGGCTAAGAGTATATATTGTAGAGAGATAAGATATTACCAGATGAATAGTGGTTATTAGGTCAATTTGTGGATCGTTTCCTCAATGAAGGTTGAGGAGTATTTATAGACTTTCACCTTTTGTCACGTAGTGGCCAAGTGGTCAAGTGGCTATCAGGAGGAAAGACCGTTGTACCCTCGGCCGATGGACCTGTGGCAGGCTCGCCGAGGGTCTTGGATATAAGTACGCGGATATGTGCCCCGGCTGGCGGGTTGTCAGGCCGAGACCCAGGTGACAGGCCGATGGGCTCTGTCGGCTAGACTGTCTGAGTCGTTTGACTTTGCTGTGGATACCTTTGACCTTGCTCAATATGTTGACTTGGTCAGCGGTGCAGAATATGCCCCATCAATACTAATACTCCACAAAAACACCAAAATACTAGTACATCAATTAATAAACACAAAAATAATAGTAATACGATACATATTACAGAGTTACGAGAGATTGTTGCTTCTGCGAGTGCAGCTGAAAGTTCTAAGACAGCGGAACTTCGTTCGTTCAATCTGAGCAAGGAGGTGAACGTGGTTCCTGAAATCAATGTTACGCCTGAAGCGGAGTGGGAAACAGTTGGCGCGAAAACAGGAGCACCATTGGAACAACCTCGCGTTAAAATTGAAACAGGGGATGTCCAAGGTGAGCTTGAATTTTGGTCTTCGTCTGCATTCTGCTTTGTTTTGGGTGCTAATCCTCCTAATCACGTTATGGATGGATATGTGAGACGAGTGTGGAAGGATTTATCGATTGATAAAGTCGCTTTTCAATACAATGGTGTCTGTATTGTTAGGTTTGCTAAACAAGAGGATAAGGACACGGTACTTCAATCTGAGCAGTTGTTTTTTGATAATAAACCTTTTATTATTAGAGATTGGCAACCAGATGTGAAGTGTGTGAAGGATAAGCCTGATTTGGTGCGAATTTGGGTGAGATTGTATAATTTGGATCTTAAATTTTGGGGAAAAGCTTTACCTAAGATTGTTAGCATGATAGGTACTCCTATCAATCCTGATCGTGCTACTGAGAAGAAAGAATACTTGGAATATGCTAGATTTATGGTGGAAGTGAAAATGGGACAGAATTTACCTGATATGATAGAATTCATTGATGATAAAGATGTGATACAGAAACAGGCGGTTTCTTATGAATGGAAGCCCCTTGTGTGTTCTCAATGTACTGGCATTGGCCATGATGCAGCTATGTGTAGGAAGCGTGCAGCTGAGGTTCGTAAGAAGCCTGATCAGAAAGTATGGAGGCCTAAAGTTCAGGTTCCTGTGCAACCAACTGTGAAACCAGTTGTGCAACCAGTTGTTGTTCCTGTGCAGGTTGTTGAGTCTGTGCAGGAACCAGTGGTATTGCCACAGGTTACTCCACCTGAGCTGATTACCCCCATCCCTTTCAAAAGCAAGGAAATGGACTCACCAGCTAGTTTGGTCCATCGTTTGTCCAGACTTGGGAGGGGGAACAGTCAGGGGGGGCCTACAGTGTTAGAAGTTGTTCAGCAATCTCTGAGGCAAAGTTTACTAAATAGTATGGGGAAGGGGAGAACACCAATTATTCAAAATGGTTAATATAGGATTTTGGAATGTTCGAGGTATTAATAAATGGAATAAGCAAGGTGATATTAGAAGATTCTTGCATATCAATAAAATTGGCCTGTTTGGTCTGGTAGAAACTAGGGTCAAAATAAAGAATAAAGCTAGAATTCAGGATGGGTTTGGTAGGCCCTGGCAAATAATTGATAATAGTGAGATTAAGGATAGTGGGAGAATCTGGTTGCTGTGGGATACTACTCAGATTTTGGTTCAGTGCATTAAGAAGGAATTGCAGGTCATACATGCTCAGGTTACTAATCTGGTGACTGGGTTTGTATGGACCTGCTCGCTGGTGTATGGGTGTAATGCAGACTCTGATAGAGTTACTCTTTGGGAATCTCTGATAAATATGAAAAGTAACATTACTGGACCTTGGCTGGTAATGGGAGATTTCAATAATGTTTTGTTTATGGATGAAAGAATTGGGTCCCAGGTGACTGATGCTGAGGTCAAGGGCTTTCAGAATTGTGTGGATGTGTGTGGTTTGTATGATTTAGTCTCTACTGGTGCCTACTTCACCTGGAACAATAAGCAAAAGGGTGATGCTAGGGTATTTAGTAGGATTGATAGGGTTTTGGCCAATGATGAATGGATCCTAACTGGTCCTTCTGGGTCTGTTACTTTTTTGCCTGAGGGACTTTATGATCATAGTCCTTGCTTGATTGAGCTAGGAGCTGATATTGAAAGAAGGAAGGGTAACTTCAAATATTTTAATATGTGGGGGAAGCATGATGAGTTTAAGAGTGTTGTCAATGATGTTTGGAGACACTCTATTTCTGGTTGTTGTATGTTTCAGGTGGTCAAAAAACTTAAGAATCTGAAGCATCCTTTGAAAAAATTGAATAATAGTAGGTATGGAGATATTGAGAATTCTGCTTTGGTTGCTAAAATGTTGCTGGAAAGCATTCAGAAGCAGCTTCATAATGATCCTAGGAATGTGCAACTTCAAAATGAGGAGAGAATAGCAGCTGAATCTTATAAGGAGCTTGATGATGCCAGGCTTCTTTTCTTAACTCAAAAGGCCAAAACTCAGTGGGTCAACTATGCTGATGATAACACTAGGTACTTTCATAGTACCATTAAAGCTAGACGTGCCCAAAATAAGGTACTCAGGATTAATGATATGAATGGGGTGAACTGTACTGAAGTTAATGCCATTGAACATGCTTTTGTTGAATACTATCAGGCTTTGCTAGGTAGTTCTACAAAGGTTACTCCTGTTTGTAGAGCTGTTGTTAAAACTGGCAAGGTTGTGAGTTCTGAGCATGCCAGAGAGATGGTTAAGCAGGTCACTGCTGATGAGATTAGGGAAGCTCTTTTCTCCATTCCAGTGGAGAAAGCTCCTGTCCGATTTTATTCTCACTGGTTTTTCGTGAGAGATGCTTATGACATCATTGGAGGTGATGTGATTAATGCTGTTCAGGAATTTTTTACCAATGGTAGATTGTTACAGCAAGTTAATGCCACAGTGCTCACTCTTATTCCAAAAATGGATTGCCCTTCCTCAGTCCAGGACTTTCGTCCCATTGCTTGTTGTAATGTCCTGTACAAATGTATTTCCAAAATCATTTGTAGCAGGCTTTCTGGAGTTCTGATGGATGTTGTTAGCATGAATCAAAGTGCCTTTATTAAAGATAGAGAGATTGTTGACAATATACTTATTTGTCAAGATTTAGTGAGGCTTTATGGGAGGAAAACTTGTACCCCTAGGGCAATGCTTAAAATAGATCTCAAAAAAACCTATGATTCTATTGAATGGGCTTTCCTGAGAGATATGTTGGTTGCCTTAGAATTCCCTGAGCAGATGGTCCAGTGGATTATGGTGTGTGTATCCACAACTTCCTTCACCATTTCGTTGAATGGATCACAGTTTGGGTATTTTAAGGGTGAACGGGGACTGAGGCAAGGGGATCCTATGTCTCCCTTACTCTTCACTCTTTGCCTGGAGTATTTTTCTAGGATTCTCAGAGTTGTCACTGAGAAACCTGAGTTTAGATATCATTCTCTTTGTAGGGGGTTGAAGCTTAGTCACCTAGCTTTTGCAGATGATCTCTTATTATTCTCACAGGAGTGATATTCCATCTGTCACTATTTTGCTGAGAGCTTTTATGACCTTCTCTGAAGCTTCTGGGTTATGCATGAATAAGAACAAGTCTGATGTTTATCTGAATGGTGTGAATGACAGTCTAGCTACCAATCTGGTCAGGCTTGCAGGGTTTCAGTTGGGACAATTCCCTTTTCGTTATTTGGGTGTGCCAATTTCTTATAAAAGACTGAGTGTAGCAGACTGTAGTAGGGTGGTGGATAAGATTGTAGCAAGGATTCGAGGTTGGGGTGCTAAACATCTTAGCTATGCTGGGAGGCTAGTGTTGGTTAAAGCTGTCCTTACTCAGTTACATGTGTATTGGGCTAGGATCTTTCTGTTACCAAAAAGAGTGATCCATAAGGTGGAGAGCATCTGCAGAAATTACTTATGGGCAGGGACTGCAGAGTACAAGCACTCTCCTCCTGTGGCTTGGGAGACCTGTTGCTTACCAAAGGAGCATGGTGGTTTGGGTATAGTTAATTGTTCTCTGTGGAATGCTGCTCTTCTTGGCAAATATGCGTGGTGGATTCATAGTAAAAAGGAGAGTCTCTAGGTTCAGTGGGTTCATCACATATATATAAAGCAATGTGACTGGTGGTTATATGAGCCTTCTCAGAATTCCAGCTGGGCATGGAAACAAATCTGTAAGATTAAGGAGATGCTTAAGCCTGGTTTTTTGAATGGTGCGTGGGATGGCGCTTACACTATTCAGAAGGGGTATACCTGGCTTCTTGGTCCAAATCAGAAGAAGGATTGGGCTCCTCTTGTTTGGAATAGAGTTTGTGTGCCCAAGCACAATTTCAGTACCTGGATTTTTGTTCAGCAGAGGTTCCTCACTCAAGATAGGATGAATAATTTTGGTATTTGTAATGCTGGACTGTGTTACTTATGTGGGATGCAAATGGAAACTCACAGGCACCTGTTTTTTGAATGCCCATTTAGCTTGCAGTGCTTGCTGCTACTGCAGACATGGTTACAGATCCAGTGGCAGGGAGATGTGGTGGCTTGGCTCATTCGGTGGAGATGCTGTTCCTTGCTCAAAAAGCAGGTGGTTATGGCAGCGATTTCAGGTCTGATATATCACATTTGGGAATGCAGAAATAAGTGTAGAGTGGAAATGTACAGTTTGACACCAATTTGGGTTGTTAAGAATGTACAGAAGCTGGTCACTTGTAGAGTGACAAGAGGAGATTTTGGTAAGGGGAGGTTGAAATGTATGTCTTGGTTACAAAAAATCAATGTAATAGATTAAGAAAGCTTAGCTTGATTGTAGGTTGGAATGATGTATGGTGGTTATGATTGATTTTAATGATATTCACATTTTCACCAAAAAAAAAAATTCCTTTACTATTTTTCACCAATTTAACGTAATAAATTGTTCATAAACGATTGTTATTAGTAGTAGTTATTGGATTAGTTGTTAATTACAATGTAGAGTTTCGATTTCAATTTTTGGGTCGTCAATTACTCTTTTTTCTGCTTGATTTGAAGTGTGTATTCTTAACAATCGTCTTTAATTAATAAATTTCTTCCAAGTAATTAATATGAAAAATGGATTGAGAAAGGCAAATTACAGGAGAAAGAGGGATGGATAAATTTAGAATCTTTATTTCAAAAAGCATACATCATTAGTAAAACATCGACGAATTACAATAAAGGATTTTGTAACCACTCTGCCTTGATAACTAAACCAACTTCATAAACTTGATGTTCTTTTTTGCTTAGTTCAGCTCAGCTTTATTTAGTTCAGTTCTATTTTAGCTTTATTTAATTCTGTTCAGCTCATCTTTTCACAAAATTAACTCTTACTTCAACTGCAATCAGTTCACCTCAGCTCCATTCTGTTCAGTTCAATTTAGCTCAACTCCATTTAATTCAGTTATTAGCTTGTTAATTAGTTGAATTGTAGTGTTGTTTAACTCCATTTAATTCAGTTAGCTCTCAACTCCTGCATTTCTGCAAGCTTCAAGGTTTAACCCGGCTACCACTGGACTAACACCTCTTGTTAATTTCTTGTTAATTAGTTGAATTGTAGTGTTGTTGTTGCGAAATTGGTGTCGATTTATGTTGTTGTTGGTGTCGATTTATAGTCGAATTGTGGAAGGGGAGAAGATCCATGAATCTCACGTTGGATCTCAACGTGGCCACCATGGTTCCCACGTCCAGATCCTTCATGACTACCATGGCCAACGTTGAATTACAACGTGTAACCATGGTGCCACGTTGAGTTTCAACGTTTGTGCCATGGTGAACATTTTTTTTTATATAAAAAAAAATGTTCACCATGGCACAAACGTTGAAACTCAACGTGGCACCATGGTTACACGTTGGGATTCAACATTCGTCCATGGTCGAACGTTGAGTCTCCACGTTTGGTCCATGGTCGATTGTTGAATCTCAACATTTAGTCATGGTTAGTTCATTTTTTTAAAGGGTAATGATAAATACAACCCAGTGGGTTGTATTTAAAAAACCAAAAGAGGAAATAAATTCTTGATATATGCATTAAATGTATTGGTTAATGTGTAATTTAATTCTTAATTTCTAAGTTAATACCCAAATTAGAAGGTATTTAATGCTTAAATACAACCCACTGGGTTGTATTTAGCATTACCCTTTTTTTAAATCGTGTTTAATACGTTTATTTGACGATTTTTTTAAATTATTTAAGTTTTCTAGTCGATGTGCGTTAATTTCTAACATTTTATCGGTTTAATGCAGATGGGGGATCGAAATGTAGTTGGTTTTTAGTAGAATTTGAGAGAAAATTGTTTAGAGAGAGAAATGAGTATAAATGTGCAAAGGGCATTATCGTCTTTTGAATGAAAACGTCGACGATAGTTACTAAAACGTCGACGATGAAAATCAGCCCTCTTGAAAAAGTTGAGTAATTCCCTAATCTATAAACACAAATTCTTGTTAAGACATAAATAACCGATTTTAAACTTAAAACGAGTCAAATAAGATAAACACAGTAAGACAACATGTAGTCTTGCTTAAGACTAGAGATGGAAGTGGGTCGTGCCTCGGGCCGGCCCACCGTGCTAGAAGAAAAATGGCATGACCCAGGCACGACCCATAGCACACCGTGTCGTGTTATGTCGTGCTTGTGAAATTAAAATGCGGCCCATGGCGTGTCGTGCCGTGTTTGGGCGTGCCCTTGTAAATCCTCCACTTTAGCCTTATTTCTTCATATTTTGAGTGTGCCAAAGCGTGTCGTGTCTGGGCTAGCACGATCTTTTTTCTCAAAATGCGGCGCAGGCTGTAACACCCCACGTTAATTGAAGAGGCCCACTGACAGGCTTAAATGAATAGTGCTTAAAGGGATTGAATGTACTACTCATATAAACAAAGTGCACTTTCTTTTATGGCCATCCATGCAAAAGAACTCCACAGTTAAGTGTGCTTGGCTGGGAGTAGTCTTAGGATGGGTGACCTCCTGGGTAGGTTCCCGGGATGCGCATGAGTGAGGACAAAATGTGCTATAAAGGATCCGTGTTGATCTGTGGGCCATGTACAGAGCCTGGTGAGCTATCATAAGTAACCGCTCCCGACTAGGTTTGGACCGGGGTGTTACACAGGCATGGCTAACAGCCCCTGGCGTGTTGTGCCATGTTCGACCGTGTCGTGCTAAAATGAGCCATGGGCCATGCCGAGGCGTGCCAACCCAACAACCCACGTGCCCACTTCCATCTCTACGTAAGACAACACTATTCGCCTTAAGCTTAAGGCAGGTCAAATATCACCCCACATGGGTAGATATGGCAAACCTTTTAACTTTTTCAATGCGTATATTTGACCCATTCTTAAACTTAAGACAGATAATACCCGTCTTAACTCTTAAACAGAAATTTGTGATAAAGACAAAAACAGAATAATGCATTGAGAATTTGAGGCTCATAGAAAATTTAACTCGTTTTAGACTCTTATCTATACTCGAGTATATCTGACTTAAGGGAACGGTTATAAACTCCTCATCATTACAAAGAACAATTTGTGCAAAATGAGAACAAGAGCTCTTTTCACCAAATCACATCTCATTATCATCCATCCCAATCTCGTCATCTCATTGTCTCATTAACAACCATGGCTAGCTATTATGAACATGGGTCTTCCCAACTCACCAATTGGGATCAAAAGAACAAAAAAGAACAATGTTAAGTCCACCAAAATTAAACTTTTTGTTGCACTACCGTAAGGAATTTAATAAGGAACCAACAAAAGTTTTTGCCTTTTGAGAGATGTGAAGGGTTGAAATAAAAAACTCTTCGCATTAATTGGATAGTTTCCATTGTTCATGTGTTTTTTCCTTGAACTACTAAAACAAAGAGAAATATTGTTTTTTATTTTCTTAAAATTCTAAAATAACTTATTATTATCAACATAAAAAAAACATTTGACCAGGAGGGGAAATATATCTTACCTTCTTTCTTATAGAAATGACCAAATGAGTAGTATGCTGTTTGACATTGAAATATTCGTCGTACCAAAAAAAAACATTGAAACATTCAAAAAATTGTGAATAAAAACTACTCCGTATTAATTGACAATGTTGTATTATTGTATATAGTCTGGGTTTTTTTTAAAATACTCCGTATTAATTTAGATCACTAGTATATTAGGTTTCCTTAAGTAAGACTATTACTGAATATTTAGGCTCTAGTTGGTAAAACGAGCTAAAAAGATGTCTCAAATCTGTAAAGGTACCTAAAAATTGAAAAGCTAACTCAAATCTGAAAATGAAGTTGATAAGGTAGTTATTTATTAGGAGCTAACCAAGTGGTGTTAGTCCAGTGGTAGCCGGGTTAAACCTTGAAGCTTGTAGAAATGCAGGAGTTCAGAGGTCCCGGGTTCGACTACGAGCTGGGGCGATGATCACTTGGCCACTGCAGTCCCCGAAGGGGTGGCTTACATGGTCCATGTGGTGGTGCGGGAATGCATGGGCCCGGGGGGATTCAACCCCCTCGTCATTTAGTTTTGACATTTTTCATTATTCAAGCTAGTATAAATGTTAAGCTAAATCATTGTAGTAGGTTGGTAGCTCAAAATAATTGTAGCCTAAAATATGATATGGTAAAGGTAAGCTAGTTGCAACTAGCTTACCATTGGACTTGCTCTAATAGTGTCCAAATAAGAAAAGGAAAGGTTGGATTTGAATGGAGGGAGTAATTGTTAAGAAGATGAAGTGAATATTGATTGAATGAGGAGAATAGAATACTTCCTCCATTCCGCCACTTTTTATTTTCTACATTATTCACGAGTGAGCATTCGATGTAAATTTTCTTTCAATACATAAGTGAAAATATATTCATGTGGATCTTGTTTGATTCGTCTTTACGAGTACATTAATAATATCTAACTTTTATAATTTTTGCAAATACGTAGCTAACGATATTTACCGCATAAAATACGCGTTGACAAACGTGAAAAAATATAGTGGTAGAGTGGAGTTGAATGGAGGGAGTAGAATACAAGGTCATGGAAACAAGTGGTCACATTTCTCAAAATCCTTAAACAAAACAAATATCTCCATAGATCTCGACGAGCCCAATTTCTCTCCATTTTCTAAAAAAAATGGAGAGGCAAATACCTATTAATGGTCCGGATCTCATTTTAGCAATATTTAACGGTACTAAATTTACGCATAAAAATAAAGGGAAAATGGGAATAAAAGGGGTAATTATTATTTAAATAGATTGTGAGAGGAAATGGAGAGAAATGAAATGGAGATGATCCATTTCCAATCTCGACATGAGTTAATTAGGAGACAAAGCATTGAAATACTATTTGTTTACATAAACTACACTGAGATCCTCTATCCCACTATAGACTTAGATCTTCTAACCGTTTTATACTATACAACATTTAAATTTGTTAAACAATTGCTCGTATTTATTACTATTAATAGATGCGATACTATTTGACGTAAAACAACTGATCTTTACCATCCACAACAATAATTTTACGTGTTTGTCTAAAAACAAACAATAATTTTACGTAATAATCACGACTTATTTTATGTCAAATTTCATCGCATCAACAATTAACATAGCAAGGGGAGAAAATTCAAGCCACAAGAATGTAAATTAGTTAAAATCATTCCAAACAGCAAAAAGGAAAATTACAGATAAATCATAAAGGAAAAATCCAAAAAAGAAAAAGACGGCAGTAAAAAAAATAAATAAAAATAAATTAATAGTAAAACAAAAGAGGAAATTGTCCTTTACGTTTCAGATCCAGATTCGAGATTCCTTCCCATAATACCACCTCTGCATGGGCCCCACTACCTGACCTACTCTCAACTCCCACTCGCATTTCCATTAGCAGCAGCCTCACGCGCCAACCCGACCGCCACAGAACCCAACTTCTGAAGGTTCAACTTCACAACAGTATCGGCGAACAAGCGCGTGTCATCCACCGTATTCCCCTCTGGCACATCTACAACATAAGATTCTAAGACGACGGTCCACTCATCACCCTCACGCGCGCCAGGGAGCGTGTGTAAGGTAGTCACGGAGTGGTAATTCCTCAACCTATGCTCCCCACCAATGATCGTGAACCCGGTAACGCAGCGGTTATCGTCTAACATGTCGAGACGTTCAGTGCTTGTCGCGGCCGGGAGACCCGAGATCACGTGTACGTCGCGCGTGGAGCCCACCGCGAGTGTGAAGTTGGGGCCTACGGTGCATGATTTTATGAAGTGTTTGTAAATTTGAGGTTTGTCGAAAGCACGTAGGATTGACCAGACGATGGCGCGTGGAGCGTGTATTTTTTGGGCGAGTAGGGATGAGCATTGGTGTCGGGGTTTGACTCGGTAGGTGTGGAACTCGGTCACGTAAGGGATTAACTCGGCGAACTCGGAGGGGGTTAGCCCTGGCGGGGTGGTTGAATGGTGGGATGTTGTGGTGGTTTCAGGATCGAGTTCGGGTTCGAGTTGGGGATCTTCCATGGGAACGTCGTCGTTTTGGGTTGATTGTTGTTGTTCTGGTAGTTGCTCCATCAGTAGAGAGTTGAGAGGAGTGTTTGTGTGGGAAAGGTTGATAAGGATTTGTGATTGGTTTTCTTTCAATTATAATGGGTTGTTTATAACTTTATAAGGTCATGAGATTCATGACTACCCAAAAATGTAAGATTATTTATCATTGTCCAAATATGTAAATGATTATTTATCATTGTCCAAATATAATTGAAGTATCTAATTAGCTTGAATTTATCGTAAGATATTATTCTCTTTGTTTTAGTCATTTGTTTACTTTTATTTGTGTCACAAAAACTAAGGTGAAAGGAGAGACCATTTATGGTTTTGAATTTGTGATTAATAGATACTCCATTCGGGTATAAATTTTTTTCTCATTTTTCTAATATATCTGAGGAATATTTTATTCAAATGAGGAGAAAACAGAAAGCCAGAGGGAGTAACTTTTTAATATATAAAAGTAAATAAATAAATGAGATAATTTAAAATGAAATAGGTAAACAAATAATCAGGGTAGAATTACTAGTATTATATAATGGTATAATAACTTATATGCATAAAATCATTATTTTATAATGTTCATACTTATTCATATTGACTTATAGGCTTTAAGTTTATTTTGGCCCTGTTCTTTTGGATTGAAACGAATCGATCCAACTAATCGAACTTATAGGATCTCGAATCGAATCGAATCAACTTATAGGATCTCGAATCAACTTATAGGATCTCGAATCGATCCAACTTGTAGGATCCGAATCGAATCGAACTTGTAGGATCTCGAATCAATCGAACTTGTAGGATCCGAATCGAATCGAACTTATAGGATCTCGAATCGAATCGAACTTATAAGATCCGAACTTTTCTGAACTGAACTTATAGGAGCCGAACTTAACTTAATTTTATTTAACTTAACTATTATTATTATTATTGATGGGGCATATTCTGCACCCACTGACCGAGTCAACATATTGACCAAGGTCAAAGCCAAAAGACAACAAGTCAACAAAAAGGACGGCCTAGCCGAAAAAGCATGCTTGGCTGTTACTGGGTCTCGGCCTCAGCCTAGCCACCGAGAGACATATCCGCGTACTCACATCCGGGCCCTCGACATGGAGTCAACCAGCTCGCCGCCATGCCACGGGTCCCTCGGCGAGGGTAAGATAGTCTTTCCACCTGCTCTGCCACTTGGCCACTTGGCCACTACGTGACAAAAGGTGAAAGTCTATAAATACTCCACTTCTCTCATTGAGAAAAGGATCGAATAATCAATCCGAAAATCATCTAATAATCTCACAATCCAATAATCTGGTATAATCTCCCTTATCTCTCTACAATATACTTTGCCAAGTAACATACAACTTATCTCTCTAAATTTACTGACTTGAGCGTCGGAGTGAGTACACTTGGCCCCAAGCCGAGTCCTCAGTTTGTTAATCTTTACAGGAAAGAGTGAAAGGAAGAGACGAGCAACGACATCATTCAACAAGCTTACGTGGTCACAATAACTGCTCCGAAATTACACCCGGAACAATAACCGTCGCGTCCTGATGAGCAGGAGCCACTGGTTGTCACCTCGATAGGGTTTGGGGGTCCCAAGTCGCCTTCTCCGGAAATTGATGAGAAATATCTCGAGGGTTTCGAGGATGATGATGATGAGGCGACCCAACTGATTCGAGAGGCCGCATCTCTTGTGGCACGGCGACGCCGCTCGATCAATCCCGATCGCGTTTGGACAAACAAGTTCGCCTCTCGTCTCCGGCCCGACCTTTTGAAGACCATTACTCCTTCGACGGGGGGTATAGAATTGTTGTCCCTGAGGGTGATCAGGCAGTCTATTGCCCTCCCGAAGGTTGTATCGGCGTGTACATCAGACACCTGGAGTATGGGCTCCGGTTTCCTCTTAATGTACACGTTGCTGCCATAATTAAAGCTATGAACGTCGCCGTGGCACAACAGCATCCGTTGGCCATTAGGACGATCGTTGGCTTTGTATGGGTTTGTTTGTTTAAGGGGGAGGCCCCAACGGTTAACCTGTTCACCGCTCCACCATCTTCGGCCGACCACCCTAGGTGGCACGGGGTGGTACAACATTCAGACCGAGCCGGGTTATGTTACCGTTTCCAAGCTGACATCTTGCAAGGACTGGAAGGGGCGGTGGGTATACGTCGAGGTTCCGGAGGACTATCCGCTGCCCCGGTCCTTCCAGAGCCGCGTTAATTTGGTGTGCGAGAGTAAGGGGGAGCATGATAGATATGTCTCCCGCAATAAAATTAAGATGGACGCCAAGAAGGTCTATCTTAAGGATGACGAAGAGCGGGCTATGAGCATGTTCGAGGCGACGAAGGATGGCACTCCGAAGGGGTGGATGCCTCCGACGCAGATCGTCCTTCAAGACGAGCCGCTTTGTCACGTCGGCCTCATACCGGCCCTCGGCCAGGGTGAGTAGGGTCGGTGTGAGGCCCCTCTTTTTATGCTTTGATGTTTTAGCCTCGGTTTACTTCTTTTGCTTAACTCCTGCTTTGTTTCTTGCGATCGATTTGGCCCTCTCTCTGTCTCCCATCCTCAAGAAGTTGGGACTTGACCGAACGGGAAAGTTGTTGAGCCGCATCCTAAGGCCGCGCCACGTGATCGCAGACCGCCCCGCACGAACTTATGGAGCAGGCGATGAAGGCAATGGATGTGGCGGCGACTCAAGCGGAGATTGGCGGTAACGTGCCGCGCCGGAGACCAAAGACAACGTCTACGGCGGCTACGGCGTCAACTCCAACTCAATCTTCAATCCCCGTAGTCCAAAAGGAGCAGGTGGTCGTCGTCGATGTTGAAGAGGAGGTCACCGTTGTGGAGGGTCCTCCTCCTTCAAAGAAGAGGAAGGAGGCAACGCCTTCGCTTTCTTTATTCGAGGTAGGGAAAAGAAGGACTCGACCACCCTCTATCCAAGAAGTTCAAGACTGGTACGGATCTAACCCATGGCCTCTCGGATTTAGCAGGTTCATTAGGCATTCCCGATGACAAAGCTTTCGATATGTCAATGAATGTTGACATGGATGCTTTGTCTGGGTTTTTTATAGATCGGCCGTCG